>NC_140996.1:233507144-233847039 GCF_052327205.1 Somniosus microcephalus
GTGCGGCGCCTGGGTGAAGGAGGGAAGGCAGGCAGAAGACGCAGCGAAGGATTCCACACAAAGCACGGACCCGCCTGTTCTCTCCTCTCGGCCGCTGGTCGACCTGCTCCAGACGTTTGAAGGGTTTTTTTGTTCCTCCCCGTTTGTATTTCATTGCCTCCCAGCGCCCTCTTATTGTGCAGTCTCACCGCCGTACAGTAACACAGTGCAGGCAGGATCTATCGAGCACTTGTACTGACTGAGAATGTGCCAGGTTCTGGTGACTCACTGGGTGCTCAGTTTGAGGGCTGGAGAGGGTGGTTAGAGAAGGTGTTTCCTAGTGGTCACATTACCTGGGCTGATTTGTCTGCAGACAGTGGGGCATTGACTAGGCTCGCAGTGATTTTTATTGCTGACCCTGTAACTGTCTGAAATGATGTACTATTTGCTCTCACCTAAAGCAGGCTTGAAAAAATATTAATTTCTTTTATACAAGTTGTTTAGACTGTGTCTCTCTCCCTCTCTCTGACTTTCTCTCCAATGCAGTCTTGAGTGCACGTTGTAATCTTGAATATTGTCTCTACTTAATAAAAATACAAGTATCTGTTGTATATTCTCTACTTGCAATTTTTCAATGAAGTGTGACACCGCCCCAAGGTGGATTTATTCTGCAGCAGACTGTGTGGGGTTACCATTAAAAAATGAGTTGAGCTGGAATCTCCTCAGTACTGGGTTGCTTTGGGAACAGGACTGATACTCACTGAGAACAGGAGCTGGTTAGCCGAGAAAGAAAATAACTTGCATCTTTGCAGCCAATGAAATACTTCTTTCAAGTGTAGTCACTGTTGTAATATAGGAAACAGCAGCCAATTTGCACACAGCAAGCTCCCACAAACAGTAATGTGATAATGACCAGATCATCTGTTTTTAATGATGTTGGTTGAGGGGCAAATATTGGCCAGGACACCGGGGAGAACTCCCCCTGCTCCTCTTCGAATAGTGTCATCCTCAGTACTGCCCCTCCGACAGTGCGGCGCTCCCTCAGCATTGCCCCTCCCACAGTGCGGCGCTCCCTCAGTACTGCCCCTCCCACAGTGTGGCGCTCCCTCAGTACTGCCCCTCCCACAGTGCGGCGCTCCCTCAGTACTGCCCCTCCCACAGTGCGGCGCTCCCTCAGTACTGCCCCTCCCACAGTGCGGCGCTCCCTCAGTACTGCCCCTCCCACAGTGCGGCGCTCCCTCAGTACTGCCCCTCCCACAGTGCGGCGCTCCCTCAGTACTGCCCCTCCGACAGTGCGGCGCTCCCTCAGTACTGCCCCTCCGACAGTGCGGCGCTCCCTCAGTACTGCCCCTCCGACAGTGCGGCGCTCCCTCAGTACTGCCCCTCCGACAGTGCGGCGCTCCCTCAGTACTGCCCCTCCGACAGTGTGGCGCTCCCTCAGTGCGGCGCTCCCTCAGTACTGCCCCTCCGACAGTGCGGCGCTCCCTCAGTACTGCCCCTCCGACAGTGCGGCGCTCCCTCAGTACTGCCCCTCCGACAGTGCGGCACTCCCTCAGTACTGCCCCTCCGACAGTGCGGCGCTCCCTCAGTACTGCCCCTCCGACAGTGCGGCGCTCCCTCAGTACTGCCCCTCCGACAGTGCGGCGCTCCCTCAGTACTGCCCCTCCGACAGTGCGGCGCTCCCTCAGTACTGCCCCTCCCACAGTGCGGCGCTCCCTCAGTACTGCCCCTCCCACAGTGCGGCGCTCCCTCAGTACTGCCCCTCCCACAGTGCGGCGCTCCCTCAGTACTGCCCCTCCCACAGTGCGGCGCTCCCTCAGTACTGCCCCTCCGACAGTGCGGCGCTCCCTCAGTACTGCCCCTCCGACAGTGCGGCGCTCCCTCAGTACTGCACTGGGAGTGTCGGCCTGGATTTTTGTGCTCAAGTCTCTGCAGTGGGACTTTCTGACTCGGAGACGGGAGTGCTGCCCACTGAGCCACGGCTGACACCAAGTGGCAGCTTGGCTCAGTTGCCTCAGAGTTAGAAGATTGCCAGGCCGAGGGAGTGCTCCACTGTCCGTTCCCTTGAGTCTGCACCCTCAGTTTTCTCTTCATTGATTTCACTCTGGGTTTCCAGCATTTGTAGTTTTTGGTTTCCCTCCCTGACCGTTATTCATAGACCAGCTCCTCCTTCGCATCATCTGTCCCTTCTCTCTCATTGATACTCAAACACATTTCCACTCTCCCCTTCAGTGAGCTCCTACAACCTTGCAGGACAAAAGGAGGCCTTTCGGCCCATCGTGCCTGTGCCGGCTTTTTGAAAGAGCTCTCCAATTAATCCCACTCCCCTTGCTCTGTAATTCATTCCACAACTCTGATTATCCTTGTGGGTGAAGGGTGTGCCAGCTTGTGGACTGTCTCTCTTGGTAACCAATATTAAACGGAGGCTGGAATGGTCTCGGTATGGTAAAGGAAACTTTAATAGTATCATCAATATACATTCTCAGCAATAAAACAGCAAATTAAGTTATTTTTATTGCACTATTTTGATTTAAACAGTTCAAAATTGCATATTTTTGAAACACCAAATTATTTTGTGATCTTGATAATTGGGTTTTTTTAGCTTGCAAACTTAAATGTTCCAAGGTGACTATCTTAGTGTTGAAAGTTAATACACAGGTGTGATTCCCCTTTTAAAAGAAAAAAAAGCTTGTATTTTTACAGCGACTTTCACAACCTCAGGACGTCCCAAAGCGCTTCACAGCCAATGAGGTACTTCCTGAAGTGTCGTCACTGTTGTAATGTGGGAAACGCGGCAGACAATTTGCACACAGCAAGATCCCACAAACAGCAATATGGTGGTCTGTGATGTTGGTTGAGAAAGCAGACGGGGTCTCGGTTTAACGTCTCATCCAAAAGACGGCACCTCCGACAGTGCGGCGCTCCCTCAGTACTGCACTGGGAGCGTCAGCCTGGATTATGGGCTCAAGTCTCTGGAGTGGGACTTGAACCACGACCTTCTGACTCAGAGGCGAGAGAGTGCTGCCCACTGAGCCACGGCTGACGCCTCAAAAGGGGCCAGGAATACGGGAATAATACTGGTTTAAAGATGACCTGGATCAAGTAAACTGTGAACTTATTCTCAATGTTCTATGCAGGGGGGGGTCTGTTGGTAGTGGATGCCCTGGGCTTTGGGGGGGGGGGGGTGGTAGTGGATGCCCTGGGCTGGGGTGGGTGTTGGCAGTGGATGCCCTGTCCTGGGGAGGGGCGGGGGTGTTGGTAGTGGATGCCCTGGGCTGGGGGGGTGTTGGTAGTGGATGCCCTGGGGTGGGGGTGTTGGTAGTGGATGCCCTGGGCTGGGGAGAGGTGGGGTTTTGGCAGTGGATGCCCTGGGCTGGGGAGAGGCGGGGTGTTGGTAGTGGATGTCCTGGGCTGGGGAGGGGCGGGGGTGTTGGTAGTGGATGCCCTGGGGAGGGGCAGGGGTGTTGGTAATGGATGCCCTGGGCTGGGGGGTGGGGGTGTTGGTAGTGGATGCCCTGGGCTGGGGGGGGTGGGGGTGTTAGTAGTGGATGCCCTGGGCTGGGGGGGGTGGGGGTGTTAGTGGATGCCCTGGGCTGGGGGGGGGGGTGTTGGCAGTGGATGCCCTGGGCTGGGGGGGGGGGTGTTGGTAGTGGATGCCCTGGGCTTGGGGGGGGGGGGCGGGGGTGTTGGTAGTGGATGCCCTGGGGGGGGGGGGTGTTGGTAGTGGATGTCCTGGGCTGGGTAGGGGCGGGGGTGTTGGTAGTGGATGCCCTGGGCTTTGGGGGGGGGGGGGCGGGTGTTGGTAGTGGATGCCCTGGGCTTGGGGGGGCGGGGGTGTTGGTAGTGGATGCCCTGGGCTGGGGGGGGGGGGGGCGGGGGTGTTGGTAGTGGATGTCCTGGGCTGGGTAGGGGCAGGGGTGTTGGCAGTGGATGTCCTGGGCTGGGGAGGGGCGGGGGTGTTGGTAGTGGATGCCCTGGGCTTTGGGGGGGGGCGGGTGTTGGCAGTGGATGCCCTGGGGAGGGGCAGGGGTGTTGGTAATGGATGCCCTGGGCTGGGGGGGGGGGGTGTTGGCAGTTGATGCCCTGGGCTGGGGGGGGGGGGGGTGTTGGCAGTTGATGCCCTGGGCTGGGGGGGGGGGGGTGTTGGCAGTTGATGCCCTGGGCTGGGGGGGGGGTGTTGGCAGTTGATGCCCTGGGCTGGGGGGGGGGATGTTGGCAGTTGATGCCCTGGGCTATCAGTTCCTGAGATGTCCCCTAGTCGCAGCGATGCAGCCTTCGTGTGATTAATGTGTTCCCAGCATCAATGCTTGCAACGCCGCTTCATCAGTGGATCGTGTTCCTTTGCCGAGGTTGCTGTTGGCTTGCAGACAAGACTTCAACTTCCGCTGCAAAATTAAAATAAAAATCTCAAGAAATCAGACAGCAAGGAAGGAGGCCGTTCGGCCCTTCGTGCCCGTGCGGGCTCTTTGAAAGAGCGATACAATTAGAACTATCCACTTCCCTCTGCTCTTTCCCCACAGCCCTGCAAATCTTTCCTTTTCAAGTATTTATCCAATTCCAGTTTTGAAGGTTATTGTTGAATCTGCTTCCACCGCCCTTGAGGAGAGATGGTTTGTGACTGATATTGGGCTGTTTCAGTGTCATGGCAGGGGCGGCAACCTGATTGGAGGGATTCCAACTTGGGCGCGACGGGAAAGGTGGGCACGGATTTAGGAGGCGACAACATATTCAAGGGGTAAAGGGTTCGGGTTTAGCGCCAGAACTGAAAGTAGTTTCGTTCAGTCCTTTAAAAGAGCATCTCTGGAGAGCTCAGGCAGCGTCTGTCAGTGTCCATCAGGCTAGTTGATTGAAGGAGGTGGGAGTATTGCAGCAAGTCTGTCTTCACCATTTAACCTGCCAAGGGAGGGGAGGGGGAATTGGGTAATAAATAAATTAAAACTCTTACCAGCTTCCTCTTGCATGGGCCAGTCTTGGCGAGCGATTCTTTTCTCTCTGCAATTTAATGACAAGGGGGGGATGAGTTTAACCCATTATTTTTTGTACAGTTGTAGCACAGCGCTGTTACTGTCAGATGCCTCACTTGGGTCTGCGCGTAATTCAAGATGGCGGGCGCTGGGGGAGGGGAAGACGAGGAGGAAAACTTGCACGACTTGGAACACGCGCTTGTGCAAGAGCACCGCAGGCGTGCTCGAGCTAATTCGCACCAAAGCCGTCGTTTGCACGTAGCTTCGCTAATTAAAACATCTGGCTGTTCGCTCTCCCATCCCCAGCAACAAAGGCCTTGCCTCTTTGCCCCAGGGCCCCCTCAGACAGCGAGTATCAATGGGTCGTTTGATTCCGTGATCCCACTCACACCCACCCTCCTTTGACACCCACCCTCCTTTGCCATCCACATCTGTACTTTCCAGATGTCAGCTGTGGCTCAGTGGGCAGAACTTTCGCTTCTGAGTCAGAAGGTTGTGGGTTCGAGCCCCACTCCAGAGACCTGAGCCCATAATCTAGGCTGACACTCCCAGTGCAGTACTGAGGCAGCGCCGCACTGTCGGAGGGGCAGTACTGAGGGAGCGCCGCACTGTCGGAGGGGCAGTACTGAGGGAGCGCCGCACTGTCGGAGGGGCAGTACTGAGGGAGCGCCGCACTGTCGGAGGGGCAGTACTGAGGGAGCGCCGCACTGTCGGAGGGGCAGTACTGAGGGAGCGCCGCACTGTCGGAGGGGCAGTACTGAGGGAGCGCCGCACTGTCGGAGGGGCAGTACTGAGGGAGCGCCGCACTGTCGGAGGGGCAGTACTGAGGGAGCGCCGCACTGTCGGAGGGGCAGTACTGAGGGAGCGCCGCACTGTCGGAGGGGTAGTACTGAGGGAGTGTCGGAGGGGCGGTACTGAGGGAGCGCCGCACTGTCGGAGGGGCGGTACTGAGGGAGCACCACACTGTCGGAGGGACAGTACTGAGGGAGCGCCGCACTGTCAGAGGGACAGTACTGAGGGAGCGCCGCACTGTGGGAGGGGCAGTACTGAGGGAGCGCCGCACTGTCGGAGGTGCCATCTTTCGATTGAAATGTAAAAGATCCTACGGCCACTATTTCGAAGAAGAGCAGGGGGAGTTCTCCCCAGTGTCCTGGGGCCAATATTTATCCCCCAACCAACATCACCAAAAACAGATGATCTGGTCATTATCACATTGCGGTTTGTGGGAGCTTGCTGTGCGCAAATTGGCTACCGCGTTTCTACATTACAACAGTGACTACACTTCAAAAAAAACACTTCATTGGCTGTGGAGCACTTTGGGATGTCCTGAGGCGGTATAGAAATACAAGTTCTTTCTTTCAAATGGTGTGGACTTGCCTAAAGTGATATTTTTCACTGAGCTGCCACTTGGATTCATCACAATGCAAGTGAAGCTGGTCTTGAAATCTTCTGGTGCAGTCTCGGTGAACTTTAAGTTCTTCTGGATAAGCAATTTTCCATTTTCAGTCAGGAATCTATTGGGAATGGAAGAGAAGGGCCACAGTGATTCAGAAGAAAATACTAGCCGAGGAAGTGGCTACAATTCTGGCCTCTTGAGCATCCCCCATTTTAATCGCTCCACCATTGGTGGCCGTGTCTTCAGCTTTCTGGGCCCCAAGCTCTGGAATTCCCTCCCTAAACCTCTCCGCCTCTCCTTCAAGACACTCCTTAAAACCGACCTCTTTGACCAAGATTTACAGGCAATAAAACTTGCAGAATGGGCATATGATTGGCAAATTAATTTCAACACATAAATGTGAGCTATTACATTTTGATAAGAAAAATAAGGAGGTCACATATTACTTGGAAAATAAGAATCTAAAAGGGGGTAGAGGAGCAAAGGGATCTCGGAGTACAAATACACAAATCACAAAGTATCGACACAGGTTAACAAGCCCGTAAAAAAAGCAAACCAAACACGAGGGCTTATTTCTAGAGGGATAGAATTGAAAAGTAGGGAAGTTATGCTAAACCTGTATCGAACCTTGGTTAGACCACACTTGGAGCACTGCGTACAGTTCTGGTCGCCGTATTATAAAAAGGATATAGAGGCACTGGAGAGGGTGCAGAGAAGATTTACAAGGATGATACCAGAAATGCGAGGGTATACATATCGGGAAAGGATGAACAGGCCGGGTCTCTTTTCTCTTGAAAAAAGACTGAGGGGTGACCTAATAGAGGTCTTTAAAATGATGAAAGGTTTTGATAGAGTGGATACAGAGAGAATGTTTCCACTTGTGGGGAAGAGCATAACTAGAGGCCATCAATATAAGATCGTCACCAAGAAATCAAATCGGGAATTCAGAAGAAACCTCTTTACCCAGAGAGTGGTGAGAATGTGGAACTCGCTACCACAGGGAGTGGTTGAGGTGAATAGTATATATATAGATACATATAAGGAGAGGCCAGACAAGCACGAGGGAGAAGGGAATAGAGGGTTATGCTGATAGAGTTAGATGAGGAAAGACGGGAGGAGGCTCGAGTGGAGCAGAAACCCCGGCAGGGACAGCTTGGGCCGAATGGCCTGTTTCTGGGCCATGTATCCGGTGTATTCTATCTGCCCTGATATCTCCTAATGTGGCTCGGTGACACATTTTGTCTGATAATCGCTCCTGTGAAGCGCCTTGGGACGTTTTACTACGTTAAAGGTGCTGTATAAATAGAAGTTGTGGTTGTATTATGGAGGCCAAGCAATTCAAGAGGAGTTAATTCCCTCAAGAATGGAGCTGGATCGACATCTAGTTGGGAATGGGATTTGTGTTTACAGGGATGGACAGGCGACGAGGTGATGTGGGACACGATGGTTGATGTGCTGCTAGGGCCCATTGGCGACATGTTCGGAGGGCGGTAGGCCCGGGTTGTCATAGAATCTCACAGCACAGGAGGAGGCCATTCGGCCCATCCTGCCTGTGCCGGCTCTTTGAAAGAGCTCTCCAATTAGTCCCACTCCCCCTGCTCTTTCCCCGTAGACCTGCAATTGTTTCTGTTCAAGTTTATAGTGGAGGTGTGAGGATGGATGAACGTTGGCCTTTATCTCGAGGGGTTGGAATACACAGGGAAGTGATGCTTCAGCTGTACCGAGCCCTGGTCAGACCCCACCTGGAGTCACTGGGTTCAGTTCTGGGCCCCGCCCCTCAGGAAGGATATATCGGCCTCGGAGGGGGAGCAGCGCAGATTCACCAGAATGATACCGGGGCTGAAAGGGTTAAATTACGAGGCCAGGTTGCACAGACTGGGCTTGTGTTCCCTCGAGTTTAGAAGATTAAGGGGTGATCTAATCGAGGTGTTTAAGATGATTAAAGGATCTGATGGGGTCGAGAGAGAGAAACTATTTCCTCTGGTGGGGGGAGTCCAGAACAAGGGGGCAGAACCTTAAAATTAGAGCCCGGCCGTTCAACAACAACAACTTACATTTATATAGCACCTTTAACGTAGTAAAACGTCCCGAGATGCTTCACAGGAGCGATTATCAAACAACATTTGACACCGAGCCACATAAAGAGAAATTAGGAGATTCAGGGGTGCTGTCAGGAAACACTCTTCACATAAATTCTAGTGGAAATCTGGAACTCTTCCCCCCGCACCCCTTGAGGGCTGTGGATCCTGGGGGATCATTGCAGCTTTCAAGACTGAGATTGATAGGTTTTGTTGGGGAGGGTATCGAGGGGTACGGAGCAAAGGCGGGTAAATGGAGGTCAGGTGCAGATCAGCCATGAATGGCGGAACAGGCTCGAGGGGCTGAATGGCCTCCTACTGTTCCTATTCCACTTTGCTTAAGTACCCCACCCACCCACCCCCCCCCAATTTTAATCCTCCAGAAGCTATACCTTGGCAGAGATACAATCTTAGTGCAGCCCCCACCTTCCCCCCTCCTCTCCTGAAGGTTGGGCTGTGACTTTGCGACTCCAGCCGTTCCCCAATACTTGATCCAGAACCGCCAATCTTTCCATGCCAGACTAGACATGGAATGGCCAGCGGGACCAATGACCATGGATGAGGAGGTCTCAGCCCAGCCAGATCTTTGTATTTAACGTCTTGACTTACATTTCTTCTCCTTCTTTCACTCTCCCGTCCGCAAAGACATCCTCGATGAATTGTTGGTTGGCTAGCCAGTAAATGATGGTGGAGAATGTGTCGGAGTAGCCAGTGATGGCCTTGCAGGCCAGCTCCAGGGGCCTCCCTGCAGGGAAACAAAGACCGTTTGTAAATGGCAGCCCCTGGGTGGTTCAGCCCTGGCCCTACTCTCGCCTCATAGTGCAAGCTCCCACCGACAGAGTGACCAGATCATCTGTTTTAGTGATGTTAATTGAGGGATAAATATTGGGTCCAGGACACCAGGGAGAACTCCCCCTGCTCTTCTACGAAATAGTGGCCATGGGATCTTTTATGTCCACCTGAGAGGGCAGACGGGGCCTCGGTTTAACGTCTCATCCGAAAGACGGCACCTCAGACAGTGCAGCACTCCCTCGGTACTGCCCCTCCGACAGCACAGCACTCCCTCGGTACTGCCCCTCTGACAGCGCTGCGCTCCCTCGGTACTGCCCCTCCGAGAGTGCTGTGCTCCCTCGGTACTGCCCCTCCAACAGTGCTGTGCTCCCTCGGTACTGCCCCTCCGACAGTGCTGTGCTCCCTCGGTACTGCCCCTCCGACAGTGCTGTGCTCCCTCGGTACTGCCCCTCCGACAGTGCGGCGCTCCCTCAGTACTGCCCCTCCGACAGTGCGGCGCTCCCTCAGTACTGCCCCTCCAACAGTGCGGCGCTCCCTCAGTACTGCCCCTCCGACAGTGTGGCGCTCCCTCAGTACTGCCCCTCCGACAGTGCGGCGCTCCCTCAGTACTGCCCCTCCGACAGTGCAGCGCTCCCTCAGTACTGCTCCTCTGACAGTGTGGCGCTCCCTCAGTACTGCCCCTCCGACAGTGCGGCACTCCCTCAGTACTGCTCCTCCGACAGTGCGGCGCTCCCTCAGTACTGCCCCTCCGACAGTGCGGCGCTCCCTCAGTACTGCCCCTCCGACAGTGCGGCGCTCCCTCAGTACTGACCCTCCGACAGTGCGGCGCTCCCTCAGTACTGCCCCTCCGACAGTGCGGCGCTCCCTCAGTACTGCCCCTCCCACAGTGCGGCGCTCCCTCAGTACTGCCCCTCCGACAGCGCGGCGCTCCCTCAGTACTGACCCTCCGACAGTGCGGCGCTCCCTCAGTACTGCCCCTCCAACAGTGCGGCGCTCCCTCAGTACTGCCCCTCCGACAGTGCGGCACTTCCTCAGTACTGCCCCTCCGACTGTGCGGCGCTCCCTCAGTACTGACCCTCCGACAGTGCGGCACTCCCTCAGTACTGCACTGGGAGTGTCGACCTGGATTATGGGCTCAAGTCTCTGCGAGTGGGTCTTGAACCTACGACCTTCTGACTCAGAGGCGAGAGAGTGCTACTCACTGAGCCCCGGCTGACTCTAATTCAACTTAACGCTTGTACCCTGTGCCCCTGCTTATTGAACTCAAAATGTTACTGGCCTTTTTAGGGTTTTATCTACTAGCAGTGGCTGATAGTCTTTTACCCCCACCCCCACCCCAGGCCAGTGGCACTGACACTCGCTGGAATGTCCCACCCGCTTCCTCAGCGCAGGCTGTGAGTCAAATCCCAAGTATTCTTGGCCTGTCCAGCTCGGTACCAGGGCCGTTGGCACCGTCACTTACCCCCTTCCTTCTCACGACATGGACTCACAGGCAAAGGACGGACGTACTTACCGAGCTCAGCATTAACCGTCGCGGAAGCCGGCACGGTGATTGTCGGAGGACCGCGTCCTTTAGACCCTGCGAGGACAGAAGCACCTCAGTTAGACACGTCCGAGGGACCGAAAACCGCAACCAAAGTCAACCTGCCCCAGAGCGATGGGACAGGAGGAGGCCACTCAGCCCCTCGAGCCTGTCCCTCCGTTCAGTTAGATCACGGCTGATCTGTATCTTAACTCCATTTACCTGCCTTGGTCCCGTAACCCTTAATACCCTTACCCAACTAAAATCCATCAATCTCTGTTTTGAAATTTTCAATTGACCCCCAGCCTCAACAGCTTTTTGGGGGAGAGAGTTCCAGATTTCCACCACCCTTTGTGTGAAGAAGTGCTTCCTGACATCACCCCTGAACGGCCTGGCTCTAATTTTAAGGTTCTGCCCCCTTGTTCTGGACTCCCCCCCACCAGAGGAAATAGTTTCTCTATATCGACCCGATCAAATCCTTTAATCATCTTAAACACCTCGATCAGATCACCCCTTAATCTTCTAAACTCCAGGGAATACAAGCTCAGTCTGTGCAACCTGTCCTCGGAATTTAACCCTTTTAGCCCCGGTATCGTTCTGGTGAATCTGCGCTGCCCCCCCTCCAAGGCCGATATATCCTTCCTGAGGTCTACGTTGATCAGAGGGTGGGTCCCTGCTTTTCAACAGGAGGGGTATTTCCCCAGGCTCTGGGGAGTGTGGGACATCCCACAAAAGGCAAAGTTAAATAGGTTAAATTAGGGTAGGGTAGTGTAATGGTTCTGTGACTGGACAAGTAATCCAAAGAACATGAGTATGTTGGCCTTCGTAGTGAGAGGATTCGAGTACAGGAGCAAGGATGTCTTGCTGCAGTTGTACAGGGCCTTGGTGAGACCGCACCTTGAGTATTGTGTGCAGTTTTGGTCGCCTTATCTGAGGAAGGATGTTCTTGCCATGGAGGGAGTGCAGCGAAGATTCACCAGACTGATACCTGGGATGGCAGGAATGACGTATGAAGAGAGATTGGGTCGATTAGGCTTATATTCGCTAGAGTTTAGAAGAATGAGAGGGGATCTCATTGAAACTTATAAAATTCTGACAGGACTAGATAGACTGGATGCAGGAAGGATGTTCCCAATGGTCGGGGAGTCCAGAACCAGGGGTCACAGTCTAAGGATAAGGGGTAAAGCATTTAGGACAGAGATGAGGAGGAATTTCTTCACCCAGAGAGTGGTGAACCTGTGGAATTCTCTACCACAGAAGGCAGTTGAGGCCAATTCATTAAATATATTCAAGAAGGAGTTAGATATATTTCTTAAGGCTAAAGGGATCAAGGGATATGGGGAGAAGGCAGGGACAGGGTACTGAATTTGGGTGATCAGCCATGATCTCATTGAATGGCGGAGCAGGCTCGAGGGGCCAAATGGCCTACTCCTGCTCCTATCTTCTATGTTTCTATGTAGTTCAAATTCCGTCATAGGCAGTTTGACAATTTGCATTGAATTAAAAATCTGGTCTCAGTAAAAGTGACCGTGAATCTGTCGAATTGTCATAAAAACCCAACGGGTTCACTGATGTCCTTCAGGGAAGGAAACTCGCCGTCCTTACCCGGTCTGGGCCTAACTGTGACTCCAGTCCCACACCCAACATGGTTGACTCTTAACCACCCTCCGAAGTGGCCGAGCGAGACAGTCGTATCAAACCGCTAAGAAGAACATCTTCACCGCACGGGGTTGCAGCGGTTCAGGAGGGCGGCTCACCACCAGCTTCTCCAGGGCAACTGGGGGATGGACAATCAACGCCGGCCTTGCCAGAATCCCGAAAATGAATTCCCAGCGAGCAGTGAGCCTCTGGAATGTGTTGCGGGCCGGTGCGGTGGGTGCTGACTCGCTGCCTCCACGAGGGAGCTGGACAGGGTCCTGACTCGGGCCGAGATCGCATCATATCAAAGGTCAGTGACTTTCTAGAAAACCCTGGGTCTGTGTGATCTCCCGGACTGGTTTCAATCACCAGAGAGGAATTTCCCAGAGTATTATTTCCTTTATTGGCCCCGAGATTTTTTACCTCCCAGGAGATTACACAGAAACATAGAAAAATAGGAGCAGGAGTCGACCATTCGGCCCTTCGAGCCTGCTCCACCATTCAATATGATCATGGCTGATCCTCTATCTCAATGCCATATTCCCGCTCTCTCCCCATACCCCTTGATGCCTTTTGTGTCTAGAAATCTCTCTCTCTGCTTCTTAAATATATTCAGTGACTTGGCCTCCACAGCCTTCTGTGGTAGAGAATTCCACAGGTTCACCACCCTCTGAGTGAAGAAATTTCTCCTCATCTCAGTCCTAAATGTCCTACCCCATATCCTGAGACTGTGACCCCTCGTTTTAGACCCACCAGCCAGGGGAAACATCCTCCCTGCATCCAGTCTGTCTAGCCCTGTCAGAATTTTATACGTTTCAATGAGATCCCCTCTCATTCTTCTAAACTCTAGTGAATACAGGCCTAGTCGGCCCAATCTCTCCTCATACGACAGTCCTGCCATCCCAGGAATCAGTCTGGTGAACCTTCGCTGCACTCCCTCTATGGCAAGTATATCCTTTCTTAGGTAAGGAGACCAAAACAGCACACAGGGGTGGCGAGGAGGGAGGGAGGGAGATTGGAGGAGGGAGGAAGTATCAATGATCATGACCAATGTTCCCGTTAAGCTTCATGGCCACGCCACGCGCTGAAGCTCCCGCGCAGCCGGTCACCGGCTTTTAAATGGTAAAACCGCACATGTGCGGGAATTTGAATGGGCCGTGCTGCCTATTACAGAGGCTGTGCACCCAAATTATAAATAAGGGGGAACGTTGGTCACGATGTTCCAGCCATCGTGAGTGTGGGACCAGCTTGATGGAGCAGCTGGTTCCTTTCCTGCCCGCCAATTTTGTATATTCGGATGTTAACCACAATCCCCGGCCCGGCCGCTCTCCTCACGGGAGCTAACGTCACACCTCGTTTCTCAGGACTCATGCAGCGATTTCCAAGGTTAGGCTTTGCCTGCATGGAGGGTGAGTTGCTCCCGGGAGCTCCCAATCTAGAGTTACCTTGGTTTTTGGCTCCATCTCCTGAAATCTGGGCAGTGGCGAAACCGTTAAGCAGCATCAAAAACGTCATACCAACGGACCAGATTGTCCCTTGCCCTGGAAGGGAAAAACAAAAAGTATTTAAATAAAATGTCTAAGAGCGAAATTAGCATCACTGACTTATTCAGCTACTGTCCAAGGTGGAGACGACCCTAATAATTCAAAGAACTTAATTTAACACTCCCAGGGCAGGTACAGCATGGGTTAGGTACAGAGTAAAGCTCCCTCAACACTGTCCCATCAAACACTCCCAGGGCAGGTACAGCACGGGGTTAGCTACAGAGTAAAGCTCCCTCTACACTGTCCCATCAAACACTCCCAGGGCAGGTACAGCACGGGTTAGATACAGAGTAAAGTTCCCTCTACACTGTCCCATCAAACATTCCCAGGGCAGGTACAGCACGGGTTAGATACAGAGTAAAGCTCCCTCTAGACTGTCCCATCAAACACTCCCAGGGCAGGTACAGCACGGGTTAGATACAGAGTAAAGCTCCCTCTACACTGTCCCATCAAACACTCCCAGGGCAGGTACAGCACGGGTTAGATACAGAGTAAAGCTCCCTCTACACTGTCCCATCAAACACTCCCAGGGCAGGTACAGCACAGGTTAGATACAGAGTAAAGCGCCCTCTACACTTTTCCATCAAACACTCCCAGGGCAGTTACAGCAAGGGTTAGATACAGAGTAAAGCTTCCTCTACACTGTCCCATCAAACACTCCCAGGGCAGATACAGCAAGGGTTAGATACAGAGTAAAGCTCCCTCTACACTGTCCCATCAAATACTCCCAGGGCAGGTACAGCACGGGTTAGATACAGAGTAAAGCTCCCTCTACACTATCCGCATCAAACACTCCCAGGGCAGGTACAGCACGGGTTAGATACAGAGTAAAGCTCCCTCTACACTGTCCCATCAAACACTCCCAGGGCAGGTACAGCACAGGTTAGATACAGAGTAAAGCTCCCTCTACACTATCCGCATCAAACACTCCCAGGGCAGGTACAGCACGGAGTAGATACAGAGTAAAGAATCCCTCTACACTGTCCCATCAAACATTCCCAGGGCAGGTACAGCACGGGTTAGATACAGAGTAAAGCTCCCTCTACACTGTCCCATCAAACACTCCCAGGGCAGGTACAGCACAGATTAGATACAGAGTAAAGCTCCCTCTACACTGTCCCATCAAACACTCCCAGGGCAAGTACAGCACGGGTTAGATACAGAGTAAAGCTCCCTCTACACTGGCCCATCAAACACTCCCAGGGCAGGTACAGGACAGGTTAGATACAGAGTAAAGCTCCCTCTACACTGGCCCATCAAACACTCCCAGGGCAGATACAGTAAGGGTTAGATACAGAGTAAAGCTCCCTCTACACTGTCCCATCAAACACTCCCAGGGCAGGTACAGCACGGGTTAGATACAGAGTAAAGCTCCCTCGACACTGTCCCATCAAACACTTCCAGGGCAGGTACAGCACGGGTTAGATACAGAGTAAAGCTCCCCCTACACTGTCCCATCAAACACTCCCAGGGCAGGTACAGGACGGGTTAGATACAGAGTAAAGCTCCCTCTACACTGGCCCATCAAACACTCCAAGGGCAGGTACAGCACAGGTTAGATACAGAGTAAAGCTCCCTCTACACTGTCCCATCAAACGCTCCCAGGGCAGATACAGTAAGGGTTAGATACAGAGTAAAGCTCCAACTACACTGTCCCATCAAACACTCCCAGGGCAGGTACAGCACGGGTTAGATACAGAGTAAAGCTCCCTCTACACTGTCCCATCAAACACTCCCAGGGCAGGTACAGCACGGGTTAGATACAGAGTAAAGCTCCCTCTACACTGTCCCATCAAACACTCCCAGGGCAGGTACAGCACGGGTTAGATACAGAGTAAAGCTCCCTCTACACTGTCCCATCACACACTCCCAGGGCAGGTACAGCACGGGTTAGATACAGAGTAAAGCTCCCTCTACACTGTCCCATCAAACACTCCCAGGGCAGGTACAGCATGGCTTAGATACAGAGTAAAGCTCCCTCTACACTGTCCCATCAAACACTCCCAGGGCAGGTACAGCACGGGTTAGATACAGAGTAAAGCTCCCCCTACACTGTCCCATCAAACACTCCCAGGGCAGGTACAGCACGGCTTAGATACAGAGTAAAGCTCCCTCTACACTGTCCCATCAAACACTCCCAGGGCAGGTACAGCACAGGTTAGATACAGAGTAAAGCTCCCTCTACACTGTCCCATCAAACACTCCCAGGGCAGGTACAGCACGGGTTAGATACAGAGTAAAGCTCCCTCTACACTGTCCCATCAAACACTCCCAGGGCAGGTACAGCACGGGTTAGATACAGAGTAAAGCTCCCTCTACACTGTCCCATCAAACACTCCCAGGGCAGGTACAGCACGGGTTAGATACAGAGTAAAGCTCCCTCGACACTGTCCCATCAAACAAAACAAATTGCAGGGCTAAAAGAGTGGGGGGTGAGACTAATTGGATCGCTCGTCGAAAGAACTGGCAGAAGCTCGATGGGCCGAGTGGCCTCCTTCCCTGCTGTACTATTCTATGACACAGCACAGAAAGAGGCCATTCGGCCCATCGTGCCTGTGCCGGCTCTTTGAACGAGCTCTCCAATTAGTCCCACTCCCCCCTGCTCTTTCCCCACAGCCCTGCGAATTTTCTATTTCAAGTATTTATCCAATTCCCTTTTGAAAGTTACTATTGAATCTGCTCCCACCGCCCTTTCAGGCAGTGCATTCCAGATCACAACAACTCGCTGCGTAAAAACTTCTCCTCATCTCCCCTCTGGTTCTTTTGCCAATTATCTTCACTCTGTGTCCTCTGGTTACCGACCCTCCTGCCACTGGGAACAGTTTCTCCTTATTCACTCAATCAAAACCCTTCATCATTTTGAGCCCCTCTTCTATTAATTTATATATTAATTAACATTTTAACAGTCCCGCGTTTTCTTATTATTTTTATTTTAAAGAGAGAAAAATGTGAAATGATTCTCACCGGTCCACGAGCTCCCAATGGTCGCAGTCATCATTGGAAGTCCGACTGTAGCAGGTCTGAGTTGAGGAGCTTTGCGCTGTCACTGTTGGATCCGTGTCAGCGTCTGTCAGGCTGTCCATTTATATCTTAGTCCAACCACATCCCTTTAGATTTCGCAACCACGTCACTTCCCCATTTTTGCCTTGCATTTGCTTCATAGAAACATAGAAACATAGAAGATAGGGGCAGGAGCAGGGACCCACCCACAGATCAACGTGGACCTCAGGAAGGATATAGCGGCCTCGGAGGGGGAACAGCGCAGATTCACCAGAATGATACCGGGGCTGAAAGGGTTAAATTACGAGGACAGGTTGCACAGACTGGGCTTGTATTCCCTCGAGTTTAGAAGATTAAGGGGTGATCTAATCGAGGTGTTTAAGATGATTAAAGGAGTTGATCGGGTCAAGAGAGAGAAACTATTTCCTCTGGTGGGGGGAGTCCAGAACAAGGGGGCAGATCCTTAAAATTAGAGCCAGGCCGTTCAGGGGTGATGTCAGGAAGCACTTCTTCACACAAAGGGTGGTGGAAATCTGGAACTCCCCCCCCAAAAAAAACTGTTGAGGCTGGGGGACAATTGGAAATTTCAAAACTGAGATCGATGGATTATTGTTGGGTCAGGGGATCGAGGGATACGGAGCAAAGTCGGGTAGATGGAGTTAAGATGCAGATCAGCCGTGATCTAATAGAATGGCGGGACAGTGTAGAGGGGCTGAATGGCCTCCTCCTGTTCCTAAAGCGTAGATGATACCTCTTTCGTGTGCTGTACCTGCCCTGGGAGTGTTTGATGGGTCAATGTAGATGGAGCTTTACTCTGTATCTAACCCGTGCTGTACCTGCCCTGGGAGTGTTTGATGGGACAGTGTAGAGGGAGCTTTACTCTGTATCTAACCCGTGCTGTACCTGCCCTGGGAGTGCTGATGGGGACAGTGTAGAGGGAGCTTTACTCTGTATCTAACCCGTGCTGTACCTGCCCTGGGAGTGTTTGATGGGGCAGTGTAGAGGGAGCTTTACTCTGTATCTAACCCGTGCTGTACCTGCCCTGGGAGTGTTTGATGGGGCAGTGTAGAGGGAGCTTTACTCTGTATCTAACCCGTGCTGTACCTGCCCTGGGAGTGTTTGATGGGACAGTGTAGAGGGAGTTTTACTCTGTATCTAACCCCGTGCTGTACCTGCCCTGGGAGTGTTTGATGGGACAGTGTAGAGGGAGCTTTACTCTGTATCTAAGCCGTGCTGTACCTGCCCTGGGAGTGTTTGATGGGACAGTGTAGAGGGAGTTTTACTCTGTATCTAACCCCGTGCTGTACCTGCCCTGGGAGTGTTTGATGGGACAGTGTAGACGGAGCTTTACTCTGTATCTAACCCATGCTGTACCTGCCCTGGGAGTGTTTGATGGGACAGTGTAGAGGGAGTTTTACTCTGTATCTAACCCCGTGCTGTACCTGCCCTGGGAGAGTTTGATGGGACAGTGTAGACGGAGCTTTACTCTGTATCTAACCCGTGCTGTACCTGCCCTGGGAGTGTTTGATGGGGACAGTGTAGAGGGAGCTTTACTCTGTATCTAACCCGTGCTGTACCTGCCCTGGGAGTGTTTGATGGGACAGTGTAGAGGGAGTTTTACTCTGTATCTGACCCCGTGCTGTACCTGCCCTGGGAGTGTTTGATGGGACAGTGTAGAGGGAGCTTTACTCTGTATCTAACCCGTGCTGTACCTGCCCTGGAAGTGTTTGATGGGACAGTGTAGAGGGAGCTTTACTCTGTATCTAATCCCGTGCTGTACCTGCCCTGGGAGTGTTTGATGGGACAGTGTAGAGGGAGCTTTACTCTGTATCTAACCCGTGCTGTACCTGCCCTGGGAGTGTTTGATGGGACAGTGTAGAGGGAGCTTTACTCTGTATCTAACCCGTGCTGCACCTGCCCTGGGAGTGTTTGATGGGTCAATGTAGAGGGAGCTTTACTCTGTATCTAACCCGTGCTGTATCTGCCCTGGGAGTGTTTGACAGGACAGTGTAGAGCAAGCTTTACTCTGTATCTAACTCGTGCTGTACCTGCCCTGGGAGTGTCTGATGGGACAGTGTAGAGGGAGCTTTACTCTGTATCTAACCTGTGCTGTACCTGCTCTGAGAGTGTTTGTTGGGACAGTGTAGAGGGAGCTTTACTCTGCATCTAACTCGTGCTGTACCTGCCCTGGGAGTGTTTGACGGGAGAGTGTAGGTCAGCGAGCACAAGGCAGGTAATGGGTGAACAGGGCCAATTAGAGGAAAACATGTTAAGATGGCAGGGGTGGAGGCTGGGAGTTCCTCTCCGGCCCTCTGAGGTGGATCAGCTCGAGTTCCAGGTCACAGTGACCATGAGTCCCAACACCCACCTGCTTAGTGTAAGCTGCGATATCAGCCTGCTTCAGAAACTGGGCCAGTTCCCTGTTGATGGTTTATGGTGCATCGACTCTCAGTGCATGTACTGACCACTCACGCCAGAGGCCATTGATCCCTCACACACGAGAAAAGATAAACCTCCTGACCTCGAATCTGGCTCTAAGCTTACTTAATTTGCATGCACAACCCCTCATTCTTCTTAACCGATCTAATTTGAAATAGTCTATCCGCACAGAACAAGAATTACCAACAGATCCTCGATTTTAAAATTCTCATCCTTGCTTTCAAATCCCTCCATGGCCTCGCCCCTCCCTATCTCTGTAACCTCCTCCAGCCCCACAACCCCCCGAGATCTCTGCGCTCCTCACATTCTGGCCTCTTGACCATCCCTGATTTTAATCGCTCCACCATTGGCGGCCGTGCCCTCAGCTGCCTGGGCCCCAAGCTCTGGAATTCCCTCCCTAAACCTCTCCGCCTCACTCTCCTCCTTTAAGATGCTCCTTAAAACCTCCCTCTTTGGTCACCTGCCCCAATATCTCCTTATGTGGCTCGGTGTCAAATTTTGTTTGATAATCGCTCCTGTGAAGCGCCTTGGGATGTTTTATTACGTTAAAAGCGCTCTATAAATGCAAGTTGTTGTTGTTGTGGAGTTTCTCTGTCTGGATTCTTGCAACTTCCGGGAGATTATAGGCTGTGATTCTTAGTGACCGAATAGCATGGGCTCGATAGACCAGCTGGGCATCAAGAATTAAACACTTAATTAATTGTGGATTAATTGTGAAGTTAATATGTATTGTTAGGACACTAGAGGGAGCTTTACTCTGTATCTAGCCCATGTTGTACCAGCCCTGAAAAGAAAGACTTGCATTTCTATAGTGCCCTTCACAACCACCTGACATCCCAAAGCGCTTTACAGCCAATGAAGTGCTTTTTGGAGTGTAGTCACTGTTGTAATGTGGGAAACGCGGCAGCCAATTTGCGCACAGCAAGCTCCCACAAACAGCAATGTGATAATGACCAGATAATCTGTTTTTTAGTGATGTTGGTTGAGGGATAAATATTGGCCCAGGACACCGGGGATAATCTCCCCGCTCTTCAAAATAGTGCCAGGGGATCTTTTACGTCCACCCGAAAGAGTAGCTGGGGCCTCGGTTTAACGTCTCATCCGAAAGACGGCACCTCCGACAGTTCAGCGCTCCCTCAGTACTGCCCCTTCGACAGTGCAGCGCTCCCTCAGTACTGCCCCTCCGACAATGCAGCGCTCCCTCAGTACTGCCCCTCCGACAGTGCAGCGCTCCCTCAGTACTGCCCCTCCAACAGTACGGCGCTCCCTCAGTACTGCCCTCAGACAGTGCGGCACTCCCTCAGTACTGCCCCTCCAACAGTACGGCACTCCCTCAGTACTACCCTCAGACAGTGCGGCACACCCTCAGTACTGCCCCTCCGACAGTGCAGTGCTCCCTCAGTACTGCCCCTCCCGACAATGCAGCGCTCCCTCAGTACTGCCCCTCCGACAATGCAGCGCTCCCTCAGTACTGCCCCTCCGACAGTGCAGTGCTCCCTCAGTACTGCCCCTCCCGACAATGCAGCGCTCCCTCAGTACTGCCCCTCCGACAGTGCAGCGCTCCCTCAGTACTGCCCCTCCAACAGTACGGCGCTCCCTCAGTACTGCCCCTCCAACAGTACGGCACTCCCTCAGTACTACCCTCAGACAGTGCGGCACTCCCTCAGTACTGCCCCTCCGACAGTGCAGTGCTCCCTCAGTACTGCCCCTCCCGACAATGCAGCGCTCCCTCAGTACTGCCCCTCCGACAATGCAGCGCTCCCTCAGTACTGCCCCTCCGACAGTGCGGCACTCCCTCAGTACTGCCCCTCCGACAGTGCGGCACTCCCTCAGTACTGCCCCTCCGACAGTGCAGCGCTCCCTCAGTACTGCCCCTCCAACAGTACGGCGCTCCCTCAGTACTGCCCTCAGACAGTGCGGCACTCCCTCAGTACTGCCCCTCCAACAGTACGGCACTCCCTCAGTACTACCCTCAGACAGTGCGGCACTCCCTCAGTACTGCCCCTCCGACAGTGCAGTGCTCCCTCAGTACTGCCCCTCCCGACAGTGCAGCGCTCCCTCAGTACTGCCCCTCTAACAGTACGGCGCTCCCTCAGTACTGCCCTCAGACAGTGCGGCACTCCCTCAGTACTGCCCCTCCGACAGTGCGGCGCTCCCTCAGTACTACACTGGAGTGTCAGCCTGGATTTTGTGCTCAAGTCTCTGGAGTGGGGCTTGAACCCATGTTATTCTGACTCAGAGTCACGAATTTCATCTTCAAGCTGCACCGAAAGCCGGTGAGCGAGATTGAGCCAGGGCGGGACTGGATTTGGCCTGAACTTGTTATGTTTCCTAATTGAACCCAAACCACGGTTATATAATGGCTGACGCAATGGTGCTGACTGTTCGTATTGACTCATGGTTGACCTTTGGTGATTTTTGGCTCCTATCCGGGCACTCAATTACCCAGAAAAACCATCGTCTATATTTAAGAAGAGTGCAGAAGATTTTGTCAAGTTTTCCAATCACGGGCTGACCAAAACAAACCACGTTACAGTAATGTTGACACTTTGTGTAAAAATAAACTTCTTCCAAACTTCCCCTTTGTCTGTTTCTTGAGATTCTGGGGAGTTTGGCCGGTTGGGTGGATGTGAAGGATCTCGAGGCAACGTTCGAGGGGGACCAGGGGGTTCTCCCCCGTGCTGAGAACAAATTTCGTACTTCTAAAAAGGGCAGATTTCTGGTTGTCCATCTTGTTGTGGGATCCTGCTGTGCAAATTGGCAGCTGCATTGTTGGCAGCAGTTACGGAAATTCAAGGACGCTTCAGTGATTGTGAAGCACTTTGAAATATCTTGAAGACGTATATTTACTGCAAGTCCTCCTTGGAAAGGCTGAGGCTCTGGGAGGGTGACCCGATAGAGGTCATAGAGTCATCGGGGGGGGAAATTGAGTCGCGCCCCCTTCGGGGCGCTAACTTCGCTACTTTTAGTGCTCCGGAAAAATTAGCGCCCCCCCGCGGCCGAAATTGAGTGGTAGCGTCCCAAGAGAGAAGCAGGGCGCTACTGGTAGCGCCCCGTCTCTCAGGGCGCTGCGAGGGAATATCGCGGCGCGACGTGCCGCAGTATTGCAGGCCTTGATCCCATTCTTAAAGGGAAGGGGCCACCGGGGACCGGAGTGCCGGCACTCCACCGGGGGGGGGGCGGGGCGGGTCAGGAGGCCGGGGACGGCAGTGGAGGCAGGTGCTGGCAGCCGGCCAGCAACAAAAATGGCCGCCCGGCACCTCGCCTTTAATTGGCGCCGCCCCGGCCACAGGTAAGCCCCCCTGACCCCGTTGGACATAGCGTCCGCCGGTAAGTCAGGGGGCGCTACCGAAGATCGTGGCTGGGGCGTGAGCGGGGCGCTGCGCACGACGATGACATCATCGCCGGTGGCGCAGTGCCTTGGGGCGCTAATGGTTAGCGCCGCCGCTAACCTCCCGCTGAATTTTGCGGGAGGTGTTGGCGGCACCACGCCCAGGCACCCGTTGCTTTACGCCCCGTTAACGGGAGGTGCAAAGCAACCGAATTTCTCCCCCATAGAGTCATAACGGCACAGAAGGAGGCCATTCGGCCCATCGAGTCGGTGCCGGCTCTCTGTAGAGCAATCCAGTCAGTCCCATTCCCCCGCTCTATCCCCAGAGCCCTGCAAGTTTATTTCCCTCAAGTGCCTATCCAGTCTCCCCTTGAAAACATTGAGTGTCTCCGCTTCCACCACTTCCGTCGGCAGCGAGTTCCAGGTCCTCACCACTCGCTGCGTAAATCAGTTTTTCCTCAAATCTCCCTGTATCTCTTGCCCCAAACCTTAAATCTGTGTCCCCTAGTCCTTGTACCATCAACTAGTGGGAACAGCCTTTCCCCATCTAGCCTATCCAAACCCATCATAATCTTGTACACCTCTATCAAATCACCCCTCAACCTCCTTTGCTCTAATGAAAACAAATCCAGCTTCTCCAACCTGTCCTTGTAGCTAAGATCCCCCATCCCTGGAACCATTCTGGTAAATCTCCTCTGCACCCTCTCAAGGGCCTTCACATCCTTCCTAAAGTGTGGTGACCAGAACTGGACGCAATACTCCAGTTGTGGCCTAACCAGCGATTTATAAAGGTTCAGCATAACTTCTCTACTTTTGTACTCAATACCTCTATTTATGAAACCCAAGATCCCATATGCTTTGCTAACCACTCTCGTATGTCCCGCCACCTTCAGGGACCTATGCACATTAACTCCCAGGTCCCTCTGTCCCTGCACACTCTTTAAAACTGTGCCATTAAGTGTATATTGCCTCTCCCTGTCCCTTCTGCCAAAATGCATCACCTCACACTTCTCTGTATTAAATTCCATCTGCCACTTGTCTGCCCATTCTGCTAGCCTTTCTATGTCCTGTTGCAGTTGATTGGTATCATCCTCACTGTTTGCCATACCCCCATATTTGGTGTTATCGGCAAATTTAGAAATTCTACTCTGTATTCCAATATCCAGGTCATTTATATGTATCAAAAAAAGCAGTGGCCCCAGCACTGACCCTTGGGGAACACCACTGTCTACCATCCTCCAGTCTGAAAAACAGCCGTTTACCACAACTCGCTGTTTTCTGTCCTTAAGCCAATTCCTTATCCAAGCTGCCACTGACCCACCTATTCCATGAGCCTCAATTTTGTTAACCAGCCTTCTATGTGGTACTTTGTCAAACGTTTTCCTAAAATCCATGTAGACAACATCCATTGCATTCCCTTCATCAATCCTCCCTGTTACTTCATCAAAAAATTCAGTTAGATTAGTCAAACACGATCTGACATTTACAAATCCGTGTTGGCTCTCCTTAATTAGCTTAAACCTCTCCAAGTGCCCGTTAATTTTTTCCTTGATTATTGTTTCTAAAACTTTACCCACCACTGGTGTTAAACTGACCGGCCCGTAGTTACTAGGATTGTCCTTACACCCTTTCTTGAACAATGGTGTCACATTTGCCACTTTCCAATCCTCAGGCACCTCCCCCACATCTAGGGAAGATTGGAAAATTATGGCAAGCCCTTCCGCTATCTCCTCCCCCAATTCCCTTAGCAACCTGGGATGCAAGCCACCTGGACCAGGCGACTTGTCCACTCTAAGCATACCCAGCCTTACTAGTACATCCTGTCTATCAATTTTCACCCCTTCCATTGCTTTTACCTTTTCCACTTTTACCGATATTTTGTCAGCATCTACCCCCTTAGTAAACACCGATACAAAGTACTCATTGAGTATTCTAGCCTTGCCCTGCGTCTCTAAACACATATCACCTTCTTTATCCCTAATAGGCCCCACCCCGCCTCTTACTACCCGCTTACTGTTTACATGCTGGCAGAAGATTTTTGGGTTCCCTTTTATGTTAACCGCCATTCTACTCTCATATTCTCTCTTTGCCAATCTTATTTTCATCTTCACTTCCCCTCTCAACTTACTGTATTTGGTCTGGTTCTCCCTTGAAGTATTATCATGACATTCATCATACACCCTCTTTTTTTGTTTCATCATCTTCTCAATCTCCCTCGTCATCCAAGAAGCCCTTGCTTTGGTTCCCTTACCTTTCCCTCTTGTTGGAATGTACCTAGCCTGTACTTGGAACATCTCCTCCTTAAAGATCACCCATTGTTCCATTTCAGTTTTTCCTGTCAGTCTTTGGTTCCATTTTACCCTGGCTAGATCCTTTCGCATCCCATTGAAGTTAGCCCTATTCCAGTTTAGAAGTTCCACTCTAGATTGTTCCTTGCTCCTCTCCATTGCTAATCTAAATCTATGATACGATGATCACTCGTACCCAAGTGTTCTCCCACAGACACTTGGTCGACCTGGCCCACTTCATTCCCCAGCACCAGATCCAGCAATGCCTCCTTCCTAGTTGGGCCAAGAACATACTGGTCAAGGAAATTCTCCTGAACACATTTCAGAAATTCCTCCCCCTCCTTTCCCTTTACCCTAGCATTATCCCAATCGATATTTGGGTAATTAAAGTCCCCCAATATCACCACTCTATAGCTCTTGCATGTCTCTGCGATTTCCCTGCAGATTTGCTCCTCTACCTCCCTCTCACTATTTGGAGGCCTGTAGAATACCCCCAATAGTGTGATCATACCCTTTTTGCTCCTCAACTCTAACCAAATGGATTCTGTCCTTGTCCCCTCAAGAACATCCTCCCTTTCCAACACTACAATGTCTTCCTTAATCAGCACTGCCACCCACCTCCCTATTTTCCTTCCCTATCTTTTCTGAACACCTTGAATATTAAGTGCCCAGTCCTCACCGTTTTTAAGCCATGTTTCCGTTATTGCCACAACATCATATTGCCACACGGCTAATTGTGCTTGTAGCTCACCAACCTTATTCACCGCACTTTGTGCATTTACGTACAGGCAATATAAACCCATTTTTGAATTTTTCATAGTCTTTCTTAGTTTGCTCCTATCTAATATAGTACTACTACTGCCTCTACTACTTTCTTCTCTAGTACTACCCAACACACTCATTCTTTTATGCACCTTATTCCTCTTTTCTACTCCTATATACTGGTGCCCATCCCCCTGCCAAGCTAGTTTAAACCCTCCCCAACAGCACTAACCAACCTCCCCACGAGAATATTGGTCCCGGCTCTGTTGAGGTGTAACCCGTCCGGCTTGTACAGGTCCCACCTTCCCCAGAAACTGTCTCAATGCCTCAGGAATCTGAAGCCTTCCCTTTGCAGGTCTTTAAAATTATGAACCAGTTTCGATAGGGTAGACGTAGAGAAGATGTTTCCACTTGTGGGGGAGACCAGAACTAGGGGCCATCAATATAAGATAGTCACTAATAAATCCAATGGGGAATTCAGGAGAAACTTCTTCACCCAGAGAGTGGTGAGAATGTGGAACTCGCTACTACAGGGAGTGGTTGAGGTGAATAGTATAGATGTATTTAAGGGGAATCTGGATAAACACATGAGGGAGAAAGGAATAGAAGGATATGCTGATGGGGTGAGATGAAGAGGGGTGGGGAGGAGGCTGGTGTGGAGTATAAACACCGGCACGGAGCAGTCGGGCCGAATGGCCTGTTTCTGTGCTGTAAATACTGTGCAATTCGATATAATCTATCTATGTTTACATTTACTCCTTTTATCATTTTAATTAATCATCGTCATAAAATATAATTTAAACAAATAGACGGGGCGGAGAACAGGGAGGCAACAGGGTCCCAGATGAGACGGGTTGTAGGGTAGAAGAAGGTGGTCAGCACAAGGGTTTGGACTCTGAAACTTATATTGGCTAGATTCAGAAGCCGAGAAAAGGACAAGGGCAGCAGGCACATGGGAACCCCATCACCTCCAAGTTCCCTTCCAAGACACACTCAACAACAACAACCTGTATTTATATAGCACCTTTAATGTAGTAAAACGTCCCAAGGTGCTTCACAGGAGCGATTATCAGACAAAATTTGACACCGAGCCACATAAGGAGATATTAGGACAGGTGACCAAAAGCTTGGTCAAAGAGGGAAGTTTTAAGGAGCATCTTAAAGGAGGAGAGAGAGGTAGAAGGGCGGAGAGGTTTAGGGAGGGAATTCCAGAGCTTAGGGCCCAGGCAGCTGAAGGCACGGCCGCCAATGGTGGAGCGATTATAATCAGGGATGTTCGAGAGGCCAGAATTGGAGGGGCGCAGAGGTCTCGGGGGGTTGTAGGGCTGGAGGAGATTACAGAGATAGGGAGGGGCGAGGCCATGGAGGGATTTGAAAACAAGGATGAGAATTTTAAAATCGAGGCGTTACTTAACCAGGAGCCAATGTAGGCCAGCGAGCACAGGGGGTGATGGGTGAACGGGACTTGGTGCGAGTTAGGACACGGGCAGCAGAGTTGAAGTTAATGGAACAGTTTGATCTATGAAGCGATAAGGTTATGTGAGAAATGGAAAGTCATTTTAATGGGCGACTTCAATCAACCAAATATAAATTGGGGAAAAACAAAGTGGCTTAGGGTCAGGGTTGGGAAATATAAAGCATGACTGCTTCATGACTCAGTGTGCCAAGCAAACTACGCAAAGGAATGCTCATCTCGATCACATATGACCCAGAAAATGTACAGGAAATGGAAATCATAGGAAACCTTGCAGAACATAAATCACAAAAATAATCAGACATTGGGAAATACCAAAGATCAAGAGCTGGGCACATAACTTCAAAAGAAATAATTTCAACAAAGTGAGAGAACAACGAAAGCAAATGAATTGGGAGAGGTTGTTCAACAGCACATCAGTAGAGAACAAGTGGAAAACCTTTAAAGGTATAATTTTGAGCATGCAAGATAAATAGTTGGCTTTTTTCCAGTTCTGACGAAAGGTCATCGACCTGAAACATTGACTCTGTTTCTCTCTCCATGGATACTGCCCTGTCCTGCTGAGTTTTCCCAGCGTTTTCTGTTGTTATTACCTTGAACTAGTGTTCACAAGCGTGACACTAATTACACTGATAGTCAAATCAAAAATGAAATTTGAATAATTGGATTGCTCTTACAAAGAGGGGAACTTGGAAGTGATTCCAATGGGGCTGTGGGTGCATAGTCCTTGAGTATATTCAAGGTTGAGATCGATAGGTTTTTGGACTCTATATGAATCAAGGGATAGGGTTGGAAAGTGGAGTGGAGGTAGAAGATCTGCCATGATCTTATTGAATAGCAGAGCAGGCTCGAGGGGCCGTATGGCCGACTCCTGCTCCTATTTCTGATGTTCTGATGTGATGGTGTTTGCTGGACATTGCTGCCCTTGTCCTTCTCAGTGCTGGAGGTTGCAGGAGAGGGAGGTGCTGTTGAAGTATTCTTGGTGAATTGTAGGAGTGCCTCTCATAGTTCGTACGTATAACAGCCACATTGTGACAGTGACAAAGTCGGGTGGATGTTGAATCTAGTATCAGGTTCACCACTCTGTCCTGGATGGTGCCGAGTTTCTCGAGTGTTGTTGCGGCTGCACAATCCAGGTGACCGGCAAGTTTCATCAAACGTCTCACTGTAGATGGTTTCTAGAATGACATAGTCTACAGTCTACAGCAGGGTTTAAGTCTCTTTGGTCAAAGAGGTAGGTTTTAAGGAGCATCTTAAAGGATGAGAGGTAGCGAGGCGGAAAGGTTTAGGGAGGGAACTCCAGAGCTCAGGGCCCAGGCAGCCGAAGGCACGGCCGCCAGTGGTGGAGCGATTAAAATCGGGGATGCTCAAGAGGCCAGAATTGGAGGAGCGCAGAGATCTCGGAGGGTTGTAGGGCTGGAGGAGGTTACAGAGATGGGGAGGAGCGAAGCCATGGAGGGATTTAGCTGCCGGTGGCCCTGTGCAGTAGTTTCACTAGGTTTGTAACTCATTCTAAGCTATACCTGGTGCTGCTTCTGGACCTTCTGCACTCCCTGTCGAGCCAGGGTTGGTCTCCTGGCTTCATGGTGTTCAATGCAGTGAGGCGGTGCAACAAAGGTTCACTTGGAATGAGAGGGCTGTCCTATGAGGAGAGATTGAGTGGAATGGGCCGATACTCTCTGGAGTTTAGAAGAATGAGAGGTGATCTCATTGAAACATATAAAATTCTTCGAGGGCTTGACAGGGTAGATGCTGGGAGGGTGACTCCCCTGGCTGGAGAGTCTAGAATGAGGGGGCATAGCCTCAGGATAAGGGGTCGGCCATTTAAGAATGAGAGTACTGCGTACAGTTTTGGTCTCCTTATTTAAGGAAGGATATACTTGCATTGGAGGCAGTTCAGAGAAGGTTCACGAGGTTGATTCCTGGGATGAAGGGGTTGACTTATGAAGAAAGGTTGAGCAGGTTGGGCCTATACTCAATGGAGTTTAGAAGAATGAGAGGGGATCTTATTGAAACATATAAGATTCTGAGGGGGCTCGACAGGGTAGATGCAGAGAGGATGTTTCCCCTCGTGGGGGAATCTAGAACTAGGGGGCACAGTCTCAGAATAAGGGGTCGCCCATTTAAAACGGAGATGAGGAGGAATTTCTTCTCTCAGAGGGTTGTGAATCTGTGGAATTCTCTTACCCAGAGAGCTGTGGAGGCTGGGTCATTGAATATATTTAAGGTGGAGATAGACAGATTTTTGAACGATAAGGGAGTCGAGGGTTATGGGGATCGGGCAGGAAAATGGAGTTGAGGCCAAGATAATAATAATTAATAATTCAACTTTATTGTCATTGCACAAGTACATGAACAACGAAATGTGATCTTGCAAGCTCCCATGACTGGGAGAAGCAAAGCCGCTGCGTTGGTGCGCGCTGCCATTCCATTTCCACCATTCCTCCTGTCCGACAATCTTCAGCCCAACGCCCGGGCCTGCTCACCAGCCGCTCCTCCTTCCGTGACCTTCTCACCAACCGCCCCTCCTCGGGGCTCCTTCCGTGACCTTCTGCACCTGGTCTTCCCTGATGGTCACCCCTCCAGGTACTAACCAGGCCTGGCTCTGCTTAGCTTCACAAGCCTTGCCAGTGACCCTGTCCCTAGTCCCAGAATCAGGTCAGCCATGATCTCATTGAATGGCGGAGCAGGCTCGAGGGGCCGAATGGCCGACTCCTGCTCCTATTTCTTATGTTCTTATGGAATGCGCTGCCTGAAAGGGCGGTGGAAGTAGATTCAATAGTAACTTTCAAAAGGGAATTGGATAAATACTTGAAAAGGAGAAATTGTGCAGGTCTCTGGGGAAAGAGCAGGGGGTGGGGGTGGGACTAATTGGAGAGCTCTTTCAAAGAGCTGGCACAGGCACGATGGGCTGAATGGCCTCCTGCGCTGTATCATTCTATGATTTTGTGGGGGGGTTTTTCCTTTTCATCTCGATCCTGAAAGTATGTCACATTTTGCTTTCACCTATAAAATGCTATTAAACCCAGTTCTCCTAAAGGGCACAAATCAAAACTGTAACCTTGATAGAGTCACGATAATGTGGTTGTTAATGGTGCTGGACTCGCTTCTTCTTCTTAGGCAGTCCCTTGGGAACCGAGGATGACTTGCTTTCACATTAAAAATGAGTTCTCAGGTGACTGATGAGTCCAATGCGGGACCTACAGTCTCTGTCACAGGTGGGGCAGACGGTGGTTGAAGGGGCGGGTGGGTGGGGTGCTTGGGTTGACGTGCGCTCCTTGCGCTTGGCTTCTGCTTGCTCCCGGCGAAGAGACTCGAGGTGTTCAGCGCCTTCCCGGATGCTTCTCCTCCACTTTGTGCAGTGTTGGGCCAGGGATTCCCAGGTGTCGGTGGGGATGTTGCACTTTTTCAAGGAGGCTTTGAGGCTGTCCTTGAAGCGTTTCCTCTGCTCACCTGGGGCTCTCTTGCCATGTCGGAGCTCCGAGTAGAGCGTTTGTTTTGGGAGTCTCGTATCGGGCATGCGGACGATGTGACCCATCCATGGGGAGCTGATCGAGCGTGGTCAAAGCTTCGATGCTGGGGATGTTGGCCTGAGCGAGAACACTGACGTTGGTGCGCCTATCCTGCCAATGGATTTGCAGGATCTTGCGGAGGCAGCGTCGATGGTACCTCTCCAGTGCTTTGAGGTGCCTGCTCTCCATGGTCCATGTCTCGGAGACATACAGCAGGGTGGGTATCACTGCTGCTCTGTAGACCATGAGCTTGGTGCCGGGTTTGAGGTCCTGGTCTTCAAACACTCTCTTCCTCAGGCGACTGAAGGCTGCACTGGCACTCTGAAGGCAGTGTTGGACTTCGTCATCAACGTCTGCCCTTGTTGACAGTAGGCTCCCAAAGTATGGAAAGCGGTCCACGTTGTCCAAGGCCTTGTCGTGGATTTTGATAATCAGGGGGCAGTACTGTGTGGCGGGGGCTGGACTTGCTATCTAGAAGTTCACTAATGTCCTTCAGGGAAGGAAGACTACCTCTCTTTCCTAGTCAGGCCTACGTGTGTGTCCTGTCCCACACTAATGTGGTTGAGCGGCACCAAGCTCATGGTCTACAGAGCAGTAGTAATACCTGCCCTGCTGTATGCCTCAGAGACCTGGACCATGTACAGCAGGCACCTCAAAGCACTGGAGAGGTACCACCAATGCTGCCTCCACAAGATCCTGCCAATGCGCACCAACGTCAGTGTTCTCACTCAGGCCAACATCCCCAGCATCGAAGCTTTGACCACGCTCGATCAGCTCCGATGGACAGGTCACATTGTCCGCATGCCCGATACGAAACTCCCAAAACAAGCGCTCTACTCGGAGCTCTGGCACGGCAAGAGAGCCCCAGGTGGGCAGAAGAAATGCTTCAAGGACCCCCTCAAAGCCTCCTTGAAAAAGTGTAACATCCCCACCGACACCTGGGAATCCCTGGCCCAAGACCGCACAAAGTGGAGAAGCATCCGGGAAGGCGCCGAATACCTCGAGTCTCTTCACCGGGAGCAAGCGGAAGCCAAGTGCAAACAGCAGAAGGAGCGCACGTTAACCCACACACCCCACCCACCCGCCCCTTCAACCACCGTCTGCCCCACCTGTGACAGAGACTGTAGGTCCCGCATTGGACTCATCAGTCACCTGAGAACTCATTTTTAATGTGGAAGCAAGTCAGCCTTGGTTCCGAGGGACTGCCTAAGAACACTAATGTGGTTGACTCTCAGTTCCCTGTGAAGTGGCCTTGCAAGCCACTCAACTTAGGGATGGACGATTAACGGTTAACTTTCCAGCATCACTCACGTCCCCCGAGATGAAAAAAAAACAGGTACTGAAGAAAGATGTTAAATCAGCTGCAGAATGTCAGGTACAGACTGGCTGATGGCTGCTTCAGTGCTGCCTTTAAACAGAGGACCCGGGTGTGGTAAACCACTGTTATACCTGCCTGTGTGGGTGTTTGTATTCCACTGTGTACATGTCTGTACATGCCTCGGCTGACTCCTCCCACGAGTCCAGGTATAAAGGTGACTGCTCCACAGTCCCTCTGTATTCTGGACTGGTCGACCACTCGAGGCACACCTTCATTCTCTTGTTAATAAAAGCCTGTTAGTTACTCGCTTAACCTCAGTCTTTTGAGTGATTGATAGCGCATCAATTTTATTAACAAGATTTTTTTATAATGGAGAAGATCCTCACACCAGCATGCCTGGACTTAGACCATCGGGAGGCGGACGCATCCACCAAGTTTGCTCACTGGCTTAGGTGCTTTGAAAGATTCCTGATCGCCTCCGCTGCAGCGGTCAAATCGGATGAGGACAAACTGGATGTCCTGACCTCCAAAGTGACTCCTGGGGAGTCGTAAACAACAACCTGGGGAATCGACCGAGGAATACCTTCAGGCACTGTCTGTGCTTGGCCGGGCCTGTGGTTGTAAGGATGTAAAGGCCGCCGTGTACACAGAGGAACTTATCCGGGACGCTTTTGTAGCGGGCCACAGGTCCAATTACACCCGACAGCGACTGTTGGAGCAGAGTGACCTCGACCTCAACAAGGCCTCTGAACTCGCACTATCATTGGACGCAGCCTACCGGGGCATGGATGCCTACTCTTCTGCACCGTGGACGCCGCGGGGAACGACAGCCTGGGACACGGTAGGACCGTCTCATAGCGCCGTGCCACCCCAGCCACATCCCAGCAACGGCCCAACGACCGCAGCAGTGTCCCAAGGCCAGAAATGCTACTTCTGTGGCCAGGCCAAACACCCCAGAGCGCGCTGCCCAACGAAAAATGCGATCTGCTCGGGCTGCGGGAAGAAGGGACACTATGCCAGCATCTGCAGGGCCAAAGCCACCCCGAACCCCAGCAGCGCCGCGTGTGGGCCGTGCGGGCCGCCATCTTGGGCCTCCCCAGCCATGTGCGAACCACCGGAACAGCAGCCATTTTGGACGCCTCCAGCCACATGGGGATCATGGACGCCGCCATCTTGGACGCCAGCCGGGACGCAGCAGGCCCCCAACACCGCCTCATCTGATACCCGCAGCGACACACCGACCCCTACGCTGGCCTCCGTTACGCTGGACCAAGCGAGACCGCACCAACTGGCCCGGTCCACAATGGACATTAAGGTAAATGGTCACGAAACAACCTGCCTTTTTGACTCTGGGAGCACGGAGAGCTTCATCCACCCCGACACGGTGCGGTGTTGCTCTCTCCCAGTCCTGCCTGCACACCAGCGGATTTCTATGGCCTCCGAGTCCCAGTCGGCGGACATTGGCGGCTACTGCGTGGTGACACTCTTAGTAGACGGGACTGTGTACGATAATTTTAAACTTCTGGTCCTGCCCCACCTCTGCGCTGCCGTTCTACTGGGGTTAGATTTTCAGTGCCACCTTAAAAGTGTTACGATGGCGTACGGTGGACCCCTCCCCCCACTCACAGTCCGCAGCCAGCAGCTTCCAAACTGCCCGCCGCGCACCAGGTGCAACCTCTCCACACTCAGAGTCACCCCCCCCCCACTGTTTGCTAACCTCACCCCCGACTGTAAGCCCATCGCCACAAAGAGCAGGCGATACAGTGCCGGGGACAGGGTTTTCATTAAAACCAAAGTGGAGCGGCTCCTGAAGGAGGGGATTATTGAGGGCAGCACCAGCCCCTGGCGAGCCCAGGTTGCGGTCGTTAAGACCGGCGAGAAGCAGCGCCTGGTCATCGACTACAGCCAGACAATAAATCGCTACACCCTGCTGGACACTTACCCACTCCCCCGCATAGCTGATATGGTCAACCAGATCGCGCAGTACCGCGTCTTCTCAACCATTGACCTGAAATCAGCGTACCACCAGCTCCCTATCTGCCCTGAGGACCGCCAGTATACTGCCTTTGAGGCAAACGGCCGCCTCTATCACTTCCTTAGGGTTCCCTTTGGCGTCACCAACGGGGTCGCCGTCTTCCAAAGGGAGATGGACCGGATGGTCGATCAAAATGCGTTGCAGGCCACTTTCCCATATCTGGACAATGTGACCATCTGCGGCCATGACTTGCAGGACCATGACGCAAACCTCGAAAAATTCCTCTGCACCGCCCAACTCCTGAACCTGACGTATAACAAGGAGAAGTGCATATTCCGCACAACCCGCCTCGCCATCCTTGGCTGTGTTGTGGAACACGGAGTCATCGGTCCCGACCCCGACCGGATGTGTCCCCTTATGGAACTCCCACTGCCCCACTGCCTCAAGGCCCTGAAGAGGTGCCTAGGGTTTTTCTCCTATTACGCCCAGTGGGTCCCCTACTATGCGGACAAGGCCCGTCCGCTGATCAAGTCCACCTCTTTTCCCTTGACGGCAGAGGCCCGCTTAGCCTTCCACCGTATCAAGGAAGACATTGCCAAAGCCACCATGCACGCAGTGGACGAATCCATCCCCTTCCAGGTGGAAAGCGACGCGTCCGACTTTGCCCTGGCCGCTACCCTTAATCAGGCGGGGAGACCCGTGGCCTTTTCACGAACCCTCCAGGGCCCGGAGACCAGACACTCCGCTGCTGAGAAGGAGGCCCAGGCTATTGTGGAGGCTGTGCGTCATTGGAGGCACTACCTGGCCGGAAAACGATTTACCCTGCTCACTGACCAGCGTTCAGTTGCTTTTATGTTTAACAACAAGCAGAGGGGCAAAATCAAAAACGACAAGATCTTGAGGTGGAGAATCGAACTTTCCACCTACAATTACGAGATCTTGTACCGGCCCGGGAAGCTCAATGAACCCCCGGATGCTCTATCGCGTGGCACCTGCGCCAGCGCGCAGATCGATAGACTGCGGGCCCTCCACAATGACCTCTGCCACCCGGGGGTCACCAGGTTCTTCCACTTCATCAAGGCCCGCAACCTGCCTTACTCCATTGAGGAGGTCAGGACCATGACCAGGAACTGCCAAGTCTGCGCTGAGTGCAAACCGCACTTTTATAGACCAGACAGGGCTCACCTGATAAAAGCCACTCGCCCCTTCGAGCGCTGATTTTAAAGGGCCTCTCCCCTCCTCCGACCGCAATGTGTACTTCCTCAACATTATTGATAAGTACTCCCGTTTCCCATTCGCCATCCCCTGCCCGGACATGACCAGTGCCACGGTCATTAAATGTCTGAACGACCTCTTCATCCTGTTCGGTTTCCCCAGCTATATCCATAGCGACCGGGGCTCATCGTTTATGAGCGATGAACTCCGCCAGTGCCTGCTCGCTAGGGGTATTGCCACAAGCAGGACCACCAGTTACAACCCCCGGGGGAACGGACAGGTGGAAAGAGAGAATGCGACAGTTTGGAAGGCCGCCCTGCTAGCCTTAAAGTCTAGGGGCCTTCCGACCTCCCGCTGGCAGGATGTGCTCCCCGATGCGCTCCACTCTATTCGGTCACTGCTCTGCACTGCCACTAACGCCACCCCTCATGAGAAAATGTTTGTCTTCCCAAGGAAGTCCACATTGGGGACATCGCTACCGCCATGGCTGACGTCCCCAGGGCCAGTCCTACTGAGAAGACACGTGAGGACTCATAAAACGGACCCCCTGGTCGAGAGGGTCGACCTCCTCCACGCCAACCCCCAGTATGCTTACATTGCGTACCCGGATGGGCGGGAGGACACAGTCTCCATACGAGACCTCGCACCCTCAGGGGCCCCAGTAACCCACTACCCACTACCACCTGCCCCCACGATCCAATATCCAACCCCAGCAGACGGCACGCCTGGGCCCCGCGACCCGCTCGACACCCACAAGGACTACACACTAGTGCCCCAGCCTACGCGGGACTCGACGCCGGAAGCTTCACTACCCCTGCCGTCGCCACGTCGATCACAGCGGCAGACAAGACCTCCGGAGAGACTCCAATACACAAACTTTTAATACACTTCACCCCGCCGGACTCATTTTTAAACAAGGGGTGAATGTGGTAAACCACGGTTATACCTGCCTGTGTGGGTGTTTGTATTCTACTGTGTACATGTCTGTACATGCCTCAGCTGACTCCTCCCACGAGTCCAGGTATAAAGGTGACTGCTCCACAGTCCCTCTGTATTCTGGACTGGTCGACCACTCGAGGCACACCTTCATTCTCTTGTTAATAAAAGCCTGTTAGTTACTCGCTTATCCTCAGTCTTTTGAGTAATTGATAGCGCATCACCGGGGACAAGTCTCTCTCTCACTGGGGAAACATTAGGAACAGGAGGTGGCCATACAGTCCTTCAATTCTCTTCCGCCAACCAATTAGATCATGGCTGATCTGTACCTTAACTCCATTTACCCTCCTTTGCTCCGTGTCCCTTGATACCCCTTACCCAACAAAAATCTATCGATCTCAGTCTTGAAAATTTTAACTGACCCCCAGCATCCACAGCTTTTTGGGGGGGGGGGGGGGGGGGTGGAAAGCGTGCCAGATTTCCTTTGTGTTAAAAAAAATGCTTCCTGACATCACCCCTGAACGGCCTGGCTCTAATTTTAAGGTTGCGCCCCTTGTTCTGGACTCCCCCCCCCCCCCCGCAGAGGAAATAGTTTCTCTATCTACCCTATCAACTCCTTTAACATTTTAAACACCTCGATCAGATCACCCCTCAACCGTCTAAACTCAATGGAATACAAGGCTAGTCTATTCAAGCTGTCCTCATAATTTAACCCCGATGTGTTCGGCGAGTCGGGCGGAGGCAGCGCAGCAGCAGCAGCGACGACGACGACCCGCTACAGCACGTCGGCCGGCAGCTCCTCGGCAGGAAGCTCGCAGTCCGACTGGGAGGAGGGGGAGCCGGGCATGGCGGCCAGAGACCGTACCGTGAGCGTGAGAAGCAGGCCACCACATCGTGGAGCCGGCAACAGCGAGGAGGCCGCGGTGACGGGGTGGATGGAGCGGCTGAAGGACATCGCGTTCCCACTGCCATTAGATGCCATTAAATTGACTTTTTCAGAACACGGCGTTGGAGAATAGCTGACGTGTCTTTGTGAGCTCCCACAGCTTTATTGTGGGAGTGATTGGGGAGTAAGCATTCCATTGTACTAGCTACATATGGCAAATAAAATATCTTGAATCTTGAAGTCTTGGTGTCATTCCGGTGAATCTGCGCCCACTCCCAAGGCCAATATATCCTTCCTGAGGTGCGGGGCCCTGAACTGAACTCAGTGACTCCAGATGGGGTCTGACCACAGCTCGGTACAACTGAAGCATCACTCCCTCCCGTGTATTCCAACCCCCTCGAGTTAAAGGCCAACGTTCCATTAGCCTTTTTGTACCGGTCCACTAGCTTTTAGTGATTTGAGTACATGGACCCCTAAATCCCTTTGCTCCTCCACAGCTCCTAATCTCTCATCACTAAGAAAATATTCCGATTTGTCTTTCTTGGATCCAAAGTGGATGACCTCCCATTTCCCCACATTGAACTCCATCTGTTACAGTTTGGCCCTCTCACTTAGCCTCTCTATGGCCCTTTGTAGTTTCCTGCTCCCACCCACACAACTTACTGTGCCTCCCAACTTAGTGCCATCTGCAAACTTGGATAAACAACTCACTATTCCTTCATCCAAGTCATTCATAAATATGGTGAAAAGCTGAGGCCCCAGAACAGATCACTGGGGAACACCACTTGTCACGTCCCACCAATTGGAATGGAATCCTTTATCCCTACTCTCTCTCGCCTACCTTCCAATCAATGGCCAACCCAGGGGAAAGAGGACGATTGACTTCCAGTGATACCGTTTGTCTGCCAGCCCCTGTATACTAGATCACCATTAATCTTCCACCTTATTTCACTCCCCTTTTGTCTCCCACTGCCTCTGCAACCTGGCCACCTATCTAAGGAAGGGTATACCTGCCTTAGAGGGGTTCACTAGATTGATTCTGGGATGGGGGGGATTGAGTAGACTAGCCCTATATTCCCTAGAGTTTAGAAGAATGAGAGGTGATCTCATTGAAATGTATAAAATTCTTACAGGGCTTGACAGGGTAGATGCAGGATGTTTCCCCTGGCTGGAGAGTCTAGAATTAGGGGTCACAGTCTCAGGTTAAGGGGTCAGCCATTTAGGACTGAAATGAGAATTTTCTTCACTCAAAGGGTTGTGAATCTTTGGAATTCTCTACCCGAGAGCTGTGGATGCTGAGCATATTCAAGACAGAGATTGATAAGTTTTTGGATATTAAGGGAATCAAGGGATATGGGGATAGTGCGGGGAGGTGGAGTTGAGGTAGATCAGCCATGATCTTATTAAATGGCGGAGCAGGCTCGAATGGCCTACTCCTGCTCCTATTTCTTAACGTTCTTGTGTTCCCCCACCCCCATCCCATTCTCCTGCTCCCGCTCAGTGTCCATTTCTCCTCTGGGTGAACCACCTCAGGACAGTTACTGCATCAAAGGTGCCATCCAAGCCGAGGTCCTCATTACCACTGCCTGATTGCCCATAACTGTTGCCTGCTGTTCTCTCCCTCTTCAGTTCTGACCTCAAACACTAAATCATTTTCTCTTTCAGATGCTGTGCATTACTAGACCTCTTCTGCTTTCACTTCATGAGATTTTAGTGTCTCTTTATTTTGACACATCAACACGACAGCCCGGATACAATGCAACGTGTTCTCTGTTTATTGATATGAATCGCACCAGTTTCTTTTACAGGTCCAGAACACCAAAGAAATGGCGGCATGTTTCAGCAGTGACAATACTGACCAAACCATCTATTTTATGGGGGGGCGGGGGCAGGCGAGCAAACATTGCAGTCAATGTTAACTGAAAGAATTTTTTTCTTCTTCAACCAATCCTTGTTGGGGTTGCCAATTGAACACTGGCCAATAAACGAGGGAATCAAATACAAGACATAGTTTTAATCACCAAACAATGGACAAGGTCCAATGGTGAACTCAGCAGCCTCTGGTCAAGGCAAGAGTTTGAGAATTGTTCACCAGAGATGGACTTTTCTCCATCTCTTTTCCTGCTCGTTCCATTTCCCCCTACCTGGCCACTCCCGATGGCAATGAGGCAGACCAACCTCAGGTACCTCTCCCTGCTGTGTATTGTTCCCTCGAGACCGACTGCCACCCAAGATCCACACACACTTTCCAGCGAGGGAGGGCGGGAGGGTCACTGGACAGTGATCGGGAGCTGGTAGCTTGGCTTCTTTCTCCCTCTCGAGAGCCTGGAGGCACGGAAACCAATTGTTGCATCCCAATCTGCATTCCGGCCGAGGTCGCTTAATTCAGAGGAGGCTGGGGTGGGTGGGAGTTGGTGTGGTAAGGAGGGGGGGGGAGATTGGCCCTTCCTTTACCTGTACAGGTCGACAGACACCACACCGCAGAGTGCATTCCATCGAGACAGCCGCCTCATTCCTCGTAAGAAGGCACAAACTGCATTATTTCCACGTCACTCAACGACTTCAGAAAGGACGGGAGGGCACGCGAGCTGACATAAACTCATCTCCAATTTCACAGTCTTCACTCACAGGAACACACAATGTGGTCGAATATATTCACTGGCCATTTCCACCTTGATGCAGTGAGCCTGGGGGAGGGGAGGGGGTGAGCTTGCAATGATCCTGCTGCATCGCTGATTAACCCCCGTACAATCCAATATAAAAGATCAGAGTGTGTAAAAATAGGGCTTTTTTTTTTACATATATATATAATATAAAAAGGATGGATTTCAACCTTTTTTATCCTCTTGGAATCTTTGACCCTGCTGATCCCCATCCCTCCCCCTTAAGTTTCTAGTTCCCATTATTAAAAGACTCTCTTGCTTTAAGGCAACATAAATCACAATGCTCCCCTCACCGGTGCATTTCCCAGCTCCAGGGCTGATTCTATTTATGTCCCCCATGGATCTCGTCCGGGAAACTGGGAATTTTGTTCGATCGGACTCCAGTGCAAACCTTAACCACATTACAGGCCCGGTTCCTGTAATGGCTGTCCCTCCCATATTACAGCCCACGTATCTGTAACGCTACACCCTGCCCCACCCCCAGGGAAAAGTTGACTGCTTACTGTTCATTTACCAATGTTAAGTTGCACACCCGTCCGTAACCCTGGCCCTACACAGCAAGCAGCCGTGGCAAGCGATTGGAACCCACTCATATGGGAAATGCACAATTTCAGGACTGCAGTCAGGTTGGCTCTTCAGAAGGCAAGAAACAAAACACCTTTTGGACTTGTGATTCAAGACTTTCAGAGGCATCTGTAGGTACAGGAAGGGGCCATTCGGCCCCTCAAGCCTATTCTGCCCAACAATGGGGAACAGCAAAGACAACTGAACTAAATGGAACCGTCAGTCACTTTTGGAGGGAGGAGGGGAATAATACACAGAAAACCCGCTAGTCCGCTCGATGTCCAACTGGCCCAAAGGGGATTCTTCCTTTTCTCTCCTCCTCCTTCATTAGATCCGGCCATCCAACTGAGAGTTTTAACGAAACGTCCTAATTGGTGCATTCCGTGGAATTGGAGTTTGGGGAAAGGGAGGGGGCAGGGGGAAGGGGCGAGGTTATTCCAGTCCCAGACTGTAGTTGATGCCTTGAACCAGTCCGATGATCACAGGTTGCCAAGCAACTAAATAACGCAGCCAGTCCAGGAGCTGGCCGTACATGACGTGAGGTCTCTCCCAGCTTGGAACGGATCATGTTAAAGAAAGTGCGCGCTTGAAACAGGCTAACCAAGAGAAAGGGGAACACACACCACCAACTTCCTGAATCTATGAAGGACACACACTGACCTAGTTACACCACTGTGTTCTGTGGGCTGTGCAAGTCAATGCCTTGTGACATCAAGCCTGCTCGGCCGGTTCCATATTTAGACATAGAAACACAAAGCTCCAGTTCACCTCCAGCACCCGTCCGTCAGTGCAGGTCACCGGTTTGCAGTTTCCATGGGAAAAAGCAGACACCATTTCGCCATGGGATTCTCTAAACACGGGGTAAGACTCGCACAATCACACCAAAGAAATAAAGGCAGAATTTTGGAGTTATTCAGTCACAAAGGCCCTGGCCCGGAGAAGTTTGGATGGTTATAATTAGAAATAAATAAAACACAGACATCCTGCTTCCCTGACCCAACCAATTCCGCTCTTTACCTGCCAGTAACAATAGCTTGGGCAGAACTGCGGGCCCCACAGGTCTGCTCTGTGCTTTGTCCAGTGCGTCTATTGACTTCAAACAAAGTTTATTGACTCAGCAAACAGAGTCTATTTAAACAGTGTACTGTAGCGGTCCACAGAGTCTATTTAAAGAGTTTCTACAAACTGCAGCAAACAGAACTCGTGACCGAAACTGCAGCAAAGTCTCCCGATAAAAGCAGGATTATTTCTCCAGCAAAATGCAGAATGGAGGATAGTTATACAATGCAAATTATGTGCGTAAAATCAATCCCAGTCACTTACAGCATGACTGACGGGGGAAATTACCCAATCATCTCCATTCTGCCCAGGAATAGTGGTGTTGCTCGATGCAGCCGTGTTTGTCAAGTTCACGAGGGAGACAGACACCGTGTGGACCCTGGCGGCACAAACCTGGGTCCTAACCATGTCTTGTGCACTATCCTTTCAATCGATAAGATTTTTTCTGTGCACATACTTCCAATCCCACTGCCTCTCATCACTTTTATGTCATCATTTAACATGGTGCAAACACTTCTGTATCCTGTATGTACAAAAGCATACGGGACCCTGGGCTTTATAGAGTACAAAAAGTAAGGAAGTGATGCTAAACATTTAGATCACTGGTTGGGCCCCAGCTGGAGAATTGTGGCCAATTCTGGGCACCACACTTTAGGAAGGATGTCAAGGCCTTGGAGAGGGTGCAGAGGAGATTGACTAGAATGGTACCAGGGATGAGGGACTTCAGTGATGTGGAGAGACTGGAGAAGCTGGGATTGTTCTCCTTAGAGCAGAGAAGGTTAAGGGGAGATTCAATAGAGGTTCTTAAATTACATGGGGTTTTGATGGAGTAAATAAGGAGAAACTGTTTCCAGTGGCAGGAGGGTCGGTAACCAGAGGACACAGATTTAAAATAATTGGCAAAAGAACCTGGGGGGGTGGGGGGGGGGGTATACGAGGAGATCTTTATTTACGCAGCGAGTTGTTGTGATCTGCAATGTGCTGCCTGAAAGGGCGGTGGAAGCAGATTCAATAGTAACTTTCAAAAGGGAAATTGGATAAATACTTGAAAAGGAAACCAAAACTGCAGGGCTATGGGGAAAGAGCAGAGGGAGTGGGGCTAATTGGAGAGCTCTTTCAAAGAGCCGGCACAGGCACGATGGGCCGAATGGTTTCTGTGGTAAACCACTTTTATCGTTCACTATCGTTACACTATGGTTATCACTGTTTACACACTGTTGTATCACTACACAAGGTCACCTCTTGTCACGCTGTTATACCTGGGCTGACCACAGCTGACTCCGCCCATGACTCCGCCTGCTTGCCCAGGTATAAAGGTGGTTGACTGGCTGGTATTCCTCCTTGTTGGACCCGATCACCCACGAGGGTGGGCTCTGTTATTTAGCCAATAAAAACCTATAGTTACTATCTTAACTCGTCGCTTTTCATTGGATGAATTGATAGGTATATCAATTTTATTGGCTAAATTTTGAAATGAGTGGATCGGAGCAGCCAAACGGCCAGCTACAACAGCCACAGCAGCCGGCCTGGCTGCGAGCCCTCCGACCGCCGTACCTGGATCTAAACCCACAGGCAGCGAACCCAGCCCTCGACTTCAAACACTGGCTGAGCTGTTTCGAATCCTACCTGGGAGAATCCAGCGTGCCTCCGGGATCCAAACTAAGAGTTCTGACCGCCCAAGTGAGCCCTAAAGTATTTGCAATCATCCAGGACCTTACTACATACGAGGACGCCCTCAACCTGCTGAAAGAGCAGTACCGGAGCCCGGTAAACTCTATGTATGCCAGACATCTCCTAAGATCCCGCTCGCAACAGCCAGGAGAGTCTGTAGATGAATTTTTACGGGCGCTACAAACACTCGGCAGGGACTGTGACTTTAAAGCTGTAACGGCTGCAGAAAATACTGAAGGGAATATCCGCGATGCCTTCGTGAAAGGCCTTCGGTCCGACTACTCACGGCAAAGACTGCTCGAATCAAAGGACCTCGACCTGAATACAACTGCAGCCCTCGCTCGCTCTCTGGAAGTGGCCCATCGGGACCTCGAGGCATATTCCAGGTACTGTGCTGCGCGACCCTGGGACTCCGGCCCGACCCCGGCCGCAATACCCCTCGCACCGCCGCCTCTGGGACCTACCTCAGCGTCGGCGTCCCAGAACCGATCGGGACCGCCACCCCCGGTACCGGCTGCAACATTTCAGCCCCGCGATCGGGCCGCCGGCTGCTTCTTCTGTGGCCAGGCGAAACACCCGAGGACGCGCTGCCCTGCAAGAAACGCGACTTGCTCCGATTGCCACAAGAAAGGCCACTTCGCTAAGGCCTGCAGGGGGAGAGCCACAGACGCCAGCAGTGCCTCATGCGAGTTGTGGGGGCGGCCATCTTTCATCAAGGCCACAGATGCCAGTATCCCCTCGTGTGAGTCGTTGGGGTGGCCATCTTTGATCAAGGCCACCGACACCAGCAGTGCCTCATGTGAGTTGTGGGGGCGGCCATCTTCTCCGCCATTTTATTCAACCTCGTGGGCGCCGCCATTTTGTCCACCACACTCGACCGCCACCTTGCCTCCAGACCCGACCACCGCCTCACCCGCAGACTACAGCAGCTCGCTCAGCCATACACTAGCCTCCGTCACACTGGACCAAGCTCGCCCGCATCACCTGTCCAAGTCCATGATGGACATCAAAGTAAACGGCCACGCCACGACCTGCCTGTTCGACAGCGGAAGCACGGAGAGTTTCATCCATCCAGACACGGTGAGCCACTACTCCCTCACTGTCCAGCCAACGCGCAACCGGATCTCGATGGCGTCGAGGTCCCATTCTACAGACATCAGCGGCTACTGTGTTGTGACCCTGTCGGTTAGGGGCACGGAGTATAAAAATTTTAAACTCCTCGTCCTGCCCCAGCTCTGCGCTGCCGTCCTACTAGGGCTGGACTTCCAATCCCACCTTCAAAGTGTCACTTTGGCATACGGTGGACCCCTCCCCCCACTCTCAGTCGACAACCAGCAGCCTTTAAACCGCCCACCGCATACCACCTGCGGCCTATCCACCCTCAAGGTCCCGCCCCCCTCCCTGTTCGCTAACCTCACCCGTGACTGTAAACCCTTCGCCACCAAGAGCAGGCGGTACAGCGCCGGGGACAGAGCTTTTATTAGCTCTGAGGTGCAGCATCTCCTGAAGGAGGGCATCATCGAGAGGAGCAACAGCCCCTGGCGTGCCCAGGTCGTAGTCGTTAAGACCGGCAATAAAAACCGCCTGGTCATCGACTACAGCCAAACCATAAACCGGTACACCCAGCTGGACGCATACCCCCTTCCCCGCATATCTGATATGGTCAATCAGATTGCACAGTACCGGGTATTCTCCACCATCGACCTTAAGTCGGCCTATCACCAACTCCCTATCCGCCCTGAGGACCGCCAGTATACCGCCTTCGAGGCGAATGGCCGCCTCTACCACTTCCTTAGGGTTCCCTTCGGCGTCACCAACGGGGTTTCGGTCTTCCAAAGGGAGATGGACCGGATGGTTGACCAGAACGGGCTGCAAGCCACGTTCCCTTATCTAGATAACGTCACCATCTGCGGCCGCGACCGGCAGGACCACGATGTTAATCTGGAGAAATTCCTCCGTACGGCCGAACGGCTGAACCTCACTTACAATAAGGAGAAATGTGTGTTTAACACCTCGCGTCTCGCCATCCTCAGCTGCGTAGTAGAGAACGGGGTCATCGGCCCCGACCCCGAAAGAATGCGCCCCCTCATGGAGCTACCCCTCCCCCACTGTCCAAAGGCGCTGAAGAGAACCCTGGGGCTCTTCGCCTACTATGCCCAATGGGTGCCGAATTATGCGGACAAAGCCAGACCCCTCATGAAGTCCACCTCCTTCCCCCTGACGGCAGAAGCGTGCGCAGCCTTCTCCCTCATAAAGGGAGACATTGCTAAGGCCACAATGCACGCGGTGGATGAGCCTATCCCTTTCCAAGTGGAGAGCGATGCATCCGACTTCGCCCTAGCAGCAACCCTTAACCAGGCGGGGAGACCTGTGGCCTTCTTCTCAAGGAGCCTCCAGGGCCCTGAGATCCGACACTCTTCGGTCGAGAAGGAGGCCCAGGCGATCGTGGAGGCAGTACGACACTGGAGGCATTACCTGGCAGGCAAACGATTTACCCTCCTCACCGACCAGCGTTCAGTCGCTTTTATGTTTAATAACAAGCTGAGGGGCAAAATCAAGAACGACAAGATCTTGAGGTGGAGAATCGAGCTCTCCACCTATGATTATGATATCTTGTACCGACCTGGTAAACTGAATGAACCCCCAGATGCTCTATCACGAAGTACATGCGCCAACGCGCAAATTGATAGACTGCAGACCCTCCACAACGACCTCTGCCACCCCGGGGTCACCAGACTTTACCACTTCATTAAGGCCCGCAACCTGCCCTACTCCATCGAGGAGGTCAGGACCATGACCAGGAACTGCCAAACCTGTGCCGAATGCAAACCGCATTTCTTTAGGCCGGACAGAGCAAGCCTGATCAAGGCCACCCGCCCCTTCGAGCGCTTGAGCATCGATTTTAAGGGGCCCCTCCCGTCCTCTGACCGTAATGTGTACTTCCTCAACATCATTGATGAGTACTCCCGTTTCCCCTTTGCCTTCCCCTGCCCAGACATGACCAGTACCACGGTCATCAAATGCCTGAACGACCTCTTCGCCTTGTTCGGGTTCCCGAACTATATACATAGCGACCGGGGCTCATCCTTCATGAGCGAGGAACTTCGCCAGTTCCTACTAGCGAGAGGCATTGCTGCAAGCAGGACCACCAGCTACAACCCCCGAGGGAACGGCCAGGTGGAAAGAGAGAACGCGACTGTCTGGAAGGCCGTTCTCTTAGCCTTAAAGTCTAAGGGCCTGCCAACCTCTTGCTGGCAGGAAGTCCTCCCGGCAGCGCTGCATTCCATCCGGTCACTGCTTTGCACGGCCATTAACGCCACCCCCCATGAACGAATGTTTGTTTTCCCCAGGAAGTCGACTACGGGAACCTCGCTACCAACATGGCTGACTTCTCCGGGGCCCGTCTTGCTGCGAAAGCACGTGAGGGCCCATAAAACGGACCCCCTGGTCGAGAGGGTGGACCTCCTGCACGCCAACCCCCAGTACGCCTATGTGGCATACCCAGACGGGCGGGAGGACACAGTCTCCTTACGAGACCTTGCACCCTCGGGCACCCGAGACACCACCGTTACCCCCCACCACCCCACCAAATCCACCCCAGGTAGATGGCATGCCGGAACCCCACGAGCCTTCGCCGACCACGCAGACACCAGCATTAACATTGGATACTGCATCACCGCTGCCGCGCCTATCAGAGAGACTTACGAGGCCTCCGGACAGACTGACATACCCGAACTGGTAGCACACTTCACCCCGCCGGACTCAAATCTAAACAAGGGGTGAATGTGGTAAACCACTTTTATCGTTCACTATCGTTACACTATGGTTATCACTGTTTATATCGTTACACTATGGTTATCGCTGTTTACACTGTTGTATCACTACACAAGGTCACCTCTTGTCACGCTGTTATACCTGGGCTGACCACAGCTGACTCCGCCCATGACTCCGCCTGCTTGCCCAGGTATAAAGGTGGTCGACTGGCTGGTATTCCTCCTTGTTGGACCCGATCACCCACGAGGGTGGGCTCTGTTATTTAGCCAATAAAAACCTATAGTTACTATCTTAACTCGTCGCTTTTCATTGGATGAATTGATAGGTATATCAGTTTCTACCTGCACTGTAAGATTCTATGTAAACAGTGGCCCATGACAATGTAGTTTGCAGGCTCTGGCTATGGAATGTTTCTCTTCCAACTCCGCTGCAGTTTTACTTAAAATAAAAACACCTTCATGTACTGACTTTGCGCAATTTACTAGTTAAAACAAACGATTTTAGCTTTCGTCTACACAAAACACTTGCTCTCACTAAAAATAGGCGCAACCTCTGCTCAGGTCTTCTCCAATTGGGCTGCTGCCAGTGAGCGATTCTCTTCCTTCCCCAGGAAGCCCCGCTCCTCTGACTGACGCTTTCACTGTAATCAGGAACTCTCCAGGAATGTGCGTGTGGGAAAGAGCTTCCTCTGAGCCCACGTCCTACCTTACTCAGGCTGCACTCGTACTCCAACGGACACACACACACACCACTGGCGGGACTTTCAGGAACAGGACAGCGAATTGGGGGAAATAAATGTTTGTACTTTTCAGTTCTGCTCTGGGATTCTTCCCACTCGGTAACATCCCGAGTGAAAATGCTTCGTAAAAATGATTCTTGAACCAAACGTCCGAGGATTCGCAGTGTGATGTTGAAGTGATGAGTCGTTTACAAGAACAGCTTTGCAGCAACCGTACACGTCACTAGATTATTGACTGGGGGAAATTTCAGTGCCCATTCCAGAACGACACACTATAAAAAAGGTTTTTAAAAAGTTGGGTCCTGGACACCAGGACTTCCCCAATTGGCCTTCAACAGCCCCTTCCAAGCCCAAAGGGCAGGACTGGGAACTCCCTAACATGCAAAATCCTGGTTCCTGGGCCCATTCGGAAACTCGTCTGCCCAGCGAGATGACCCAGCCTGCCCGCCCCCCAGTGCTGAACCACTCTGGGCAACAGCAAAGGTCGCACATTATATCAGTAACACCGGGGGGGAGGGGGTCCGTCCCCAACACCGGGGGGCGAAGGGGTCCGTCCCCAACACCGGGGGGAAAGGGGTCCGTCCCCAACACAGGGGGGGAAAGGGGTCCGTCCCCAACACCGGGGGGGGGGGGGAAAGGGGTCCGTCCCCAACACCGGGGGGGGGGGGGGAAAGGGCCCGTCCCCAACACCGGGGGGGGGGGGGGGGGGGGAAGGGCCCGTCCCCAACACCGGGGGGGGGGGGGGGGGGGGGGGAAGGGCCCGTCCCCAACACCGGGGGGGGGGGAAGGGGTCCGTCCCCCAACACCGGGGGGGGAAGGGGTCCGTCCCCAACACAGGGGGGGGGAAGGGGTCCGTCCCCAACACCGGGGGGGGAAGGGGTCCGTCCCCAACACAGGGGGGGGGAAGGGGTCCTTCCCCAACACAGGGGGGAAAGGGGTCCGTCCCCAACACAGGGGGGAAAGGGGTCCGTCCCCAACACAGGGGGGAAAGGGGTCCGTCCCCCAACACCGGGGGGGGAAGGGGTCCGTCCCCAACACAGGGGGGGGGGGGGAAAGGGGTCCTTCCCCAACACAGGGGGGAAAGGGGTCCGTCCCCAACACAGGGGGGAAAGGGGTCCGTCCCCAACACAGGGGGGAAAGGGGTCCGTCCCCAACACCAGGGGGGGGGGGGGGGGGAAAAGGGCCCGTCCCCAACACCGGGCGGAAAGGGGTCCGTCCCCAACACGGGGGAAAGGGGTCCGTCCCCAACACAGGGGGGGGGGGGAAGGGGTCCGTCCCCAACACAGGGGGGAAAGGGGTCCGTCCCCAACACAGGGGGGGAAAGGGGTCCGTCCCCAACACAGGGGGGGAAAGGGGTCCGTCCCCAACACAGGGGGGGAAAGGGGTCCGTCCCAACACAGGGGGGGAAAGGGGTCCGTCCCCAACACAGGGGGGGGGGGGGGGGGAAAGGGGTCCGTCCCCAACACAGGGGGAAAAGGGCCCGTCCCCAACACAGGGGGGGAAAGGGGTCTGTCCCCAACACAGGGGGGGAAAGGGGTCCGTCCCCAACACAGGGGGGGGGGGGGGGGAAAAGGGGTCCGTCCCCAACACCGGGGGGAAAGGGGTCCGTCCCCAACACCGGGGGGGGAAAGGGTCCGTCCCCAACACCGGGGGGGGAAAGGGGTCCGTCCCCAACACCGGGGGGGGAAAGGGTCCGTCCCCAAACAGACAATACAACATAGCTGATTACCTGGCCATGGTAAAGGATAACAAACTGAGAAGAACCTTGACAAGGTACAGACTTAGCGAACATAGCCTAGCGATCGAAAAAGGCAGACACAGGCAGCCAAGAGAAGACCGGATATGCTCTCACTGCAGTCAGGGAGTAGTGGAGACAGAGATGCACTTCCTCACAGCCTGTGGAAAATATCAGACATCAGGGAGAATTTCTACCAAAAATTCTCACAAATATGCCCTGAATTCAGAAATCTGAATGACAACCAAAACTCCCATTCCTACTGGGAGAGGAGAGAAGCTGTGTAACACTGGCGGCACACTATGTTACAGCTTGCCATGAACAGAGGGACAACCAGTAAACTAGAAAAGAATATATATAAACAATGCGAATGTATATTTATACACTCAGGGGTATACCTGTTTATACACTATGAATAGAACTGCGTTTATGTGCTCAACCATAAATGTATTTTGATGCTTTGGCAACATAAGATGTAACTTGTCATGCCAATAAAGCGATTTGAATTGTGAATTGTGAAAGGGCCCGTCCCCAACACCGGGGGGGGGGGGGGAAAAGGGGTCGTCCCAACACAGGGGGGGGGGGGGAAGGGGTCCGTCCCCAACACCGGGGGGGAAAGGGGTCCGTCCCCAACACCGGGGGGAAAGGGGCCCGTCCCCAACACCGGGGGGGAAAGGGGCCCGTCCCAACACCGGGGGGGAAAGGGGCCCGTCCCCAACACCGGGGGGGAAAGGGGCCCGTCCCCAACACCGGGGGGAAAGGGGCCCGTCCCAACACCGGGGGGGAAAGGGGCCCGTCCCCAACACCGGGGGGGAAAGGGGCCCGTCCCCAACACCGGGGGGGAAAGGGGCCCGTCCCCAACACAGGGGGGGGAAAGGGGCCCGTCCCCAACACAGGGGGGGGGGGAAGGGGTCCGTCCCCAACACAGGGGGGGGGGGGAAGGGGTCCGTCCCAACACAGGGGGGGGGAAGGGGTCCGTCCCCAACACCGGGGGGGAAAGGGGTCTGTCCCCAACACAGGGGGGAAAGGGGTCCGTCCCCAACACGGGGGGGGGGGGGGGAAAAGGGTCCGTCCCCAACACAGGGGGGGGGGGGGGGGGGAAAAGGGGTCCGCCCCCAACACAGGGAGGAAAGGGGCCCGTCCCCAACACGGGGGGGGGGGGGGGGGGGGGGGGGGGGGGGGGGAGAAAGGGGTCCGTCCCAACACAGGGGGGAAAGGGGAAAGGGAAAGTGTAACCTTAGCGGCACACTATGTTACAGCTTGCCATAAACAGAGGACAACCACTAAATATAAGAGTATATACAAATTATACGAATGTATATTTATACACTCAGGGATATATCTGTTTATACACTGTATGGATAGATCTGTATTTTTGTGTACAACCACAAATGTTTTTCGATGCTTTGGCAACATAAGATGTACCTTGTCATGCCAATAAAGCGATTTGAATTTAAAAAAGAATTTAAAGGGGTCCGTCCCCAACACGGGGGGAAAAGGGGTCCGTCCCCAACACGGGGGGGAAAGGGGGTCCGTCCCCAACACAGGGGGGGAAAGGGGTCCGTCCCCAACACAGGGGGGGGAAAGGGGTCCGTCCCCAACACAGGGGGGGGGGAAAAGGGGTCCGTCCCCAACACAGGGGGGGGAAAGGGGTCCGTCCCAACACAGGGGGGGGAAAAGGGGTCCGTCCCCAACACAGGGGGGGGAAAGGGGTCCGTCCCCAACACAGGGGGGGGAAAGGGGTCCGTCCCCAACACAGGGGGGGGAAAGGGGTCCGTCCCCAACACAGGGGGGGGGAAAGGGGTCCGTCCCAACACAGGGGGGGAAAGGGGTCCGTCCCCAACACAGGGGGGGGGGGAAGAAAGGGGTCCGTCCCCAACACAGGGGGGGGGAAAGGGGTCCGTCCCCAACACAGGGGGGGGGAAAGGGGCCCGTGCCCAACATGGGGGGGGGGGAAAAGGGGCCCGTGCCCAACATGGGGGGTGGGGGGGGGAAAGGGGCCCGTCCCCAACATGGGGGGCAGAGGAAGAGCCCATCCCCAACACAGGGGAGGCAGAGGAAGATCACATCCTCAACAAGGGGGGGGGGGGGAGCAGGAGAGGAAGAGTCCATCCCGGGGGGGGGGGCAGAGGGTCCATTCTCAATGTAGGGGGGGCAAAGGAAGAGTCCATCCTCAACACAGGGAGGCAGGAGAGGAAGAGTCCATCCTCAACACAGGGGATGGGGCAGAGGAAAAATCCATCCTCAAAACTGGGGGCGGGGGGGGGTGCAGAGGAAGAGTCCATCCTCAACACAGAGGGCAGAGGGTAAACTGGGCAATTACAGAGAAGTGATGGCTGGGAGTGTTTTGCAAGGCTGCACATTTTATACAATGGGTTTTGGGTGCAGTGAATTCTAAGAACCCCAGGAGAGTTAGAGCACAAGCCCGTGAATCGCCTGTGGCATTGCTCATGGCAAGTTGCAGGATACAGTGGAAGCCGGCGAGAGGTGTGGCGGGAGATGGTGAAATAAGCTGAATGCGGGCAAGTGTTTCTGATCAGTTGCTGTTAAGCTGATCAGAATCAACGAGGGTTTTTGTGCTAGACCGCACACCATGCGTCAGATATTTAATATATTATGCTAGCTGATCCCTCCGTGGCATTGCTCACAGATAGTGGCCTGGAGCATGGTGATATTTAGCATGCGGAGACGGAGCTGCATTTAACCTGGGCCTGTCCCTTTTAAGGCCACTGCTCTAGTACTCCCTATGGGACAACGCTCTAAATAAACACTTCCTGACAGCAATTACTCAGGAAGGTTTCTGCAGACTGGCGTCTGTCTGTAATTCCCCTGGCCCCGAGCAGGAGTAGGCCATACGGCCCCTCGAGCCTGCTCCGCCATTCAATAAGATCGTGGCTGATCTTCGACCTGGAATCCAGCATATCAAGGTCAGAAAATCGAGCAGTCTATACTTGGGACACTTTGAAGTGCAGACAGATCTGCAGGAACCAAGCCTGGGTATATGCAAGCAGTCTCCGGGTAACAAGTTCTAGCAGCTGTTGCACGAAGCCTGATGGTTTCCTCACTAGCTCTATGACAGACCCCGCCGCCCCACCCTCTGTTGATCAGGGGTGGAAGGACATCCAGCAGGAGTTGTGCTAGCCAGGTTCGACATTCTAAGGACGCCAAGGCCAATGCTTCACATCGGGCCGACTCATCGCCAACTGCATCGTCCAGGCGAGGAGCTTTGGCCGTGGTCTTGTGTCCAGAATAGCGTCCTCTCTCCCCCGCACCTCCCTCCATTTCCACCAATCCACCTGACAGCTTGGTCCTCACCCAAAGGTCAGGGAAATAACCTCTCTGTTGCAGGCTTAGGAGCTCTGTACCACAAAGGAGAACCGTTTGGTTACGTGGAACTGCCACAAGCACATTTGGAAAACTACGAGACTGCGGAGGAAGATTTTGGGGTTGGGGGCTTCCCTGATGGCGCTTTGAGGGGTTGGAGGGGGAATTTTTAACCGATATTTTCTGGTTACCGGTCAGTTTTTGTTAGCCTCTCCCTGGAGGTGTGGCGGGGGTTTTAGTCCAGTAAGATTCAGGTGAGCGTATAAGGGTCTAATGGTTCTTTTCTCGCCCTGAGCTTAACGAGTATTGGTATTTTTCTGTCATAGAATCATACAGCACAGAAGGCGGCCATTCGGCGCCGCACTGTCGGAGGGGCAGCACCGAGGGAGCGCTGCCGCACTGTCGGAGGGGGCAGAAATGAGGTGAGCGCCGCACTGTCGGAGATGCCATCTTTCGGATGAGACGTTAAACCGAGGCCCCGTCTGCTCTCTCAGGTGGACATAAAATATCCCATGGCCACTATTTTGAAGACGAGCAGGGGAGTTCTCCCTGGGGCTAATACTTCCTCTCAATTCACATCACTAAAACAGATGATCTGGTCATCATCACCTTGCTGTGTGTTGGGGAGCTTGCTGTGCGTAAATTAGCTGCCAGCATTTCCTACATTACAACAGTGACCGCAATTGAAAAAAGTACTTCATTGGCTGTGAAGCGCTCTGGGATGTCCCGAGGTTGTTAAAGGCGCTATAGAAATGCAAGTCTTTCGTTCCTACTGCATTGGGTCCAATGTACTTTGCTACCAACATAACCTGCGCGGTCTGCGCAGCCCGGGACTGGGCTTTACATTGTGAAGTTTGGCGCTTTGAGTGGGCCGCACAGCCCGTTAAAGGGACTGCGCACCCAAATTTAAAATTAGCAGGAACATTGTTTGCATCATTGCTGGCTGTTCTCATTTCATTCCCAGGCTGTTGGTTACCCACACAAACACGGCTTCTTTTGGTCAACATTTCCCAGATTTGGCAAGGTGCCAGAAACCACTGGTTTCCTGTCAGTTTTCACAACACAAAAATAACCCCAACCTCAAGTACATCTGAAGCACGTTATTGCATCTTGCCCGTACGCCACGGACTGGAAACTCGTGTTCTTTGTAAACACTCAAGATTAATCAGCTGCCCGCCTGATACAATGCCTTACTTAACAGATTACATCATTATGTTGGGAGACTCTGTGACGACCTATCGGAAATAATGAAGGGGACTGACCCAGGCTGCTTCTGGCAAACCATTCTGTCTGACATGTCAGGGCACACGTTTAATCATAGAAATTTATGGCACAGGAGGAGGCCATTCGGCCCATCGTGTCTGTGCCGGCTGACAAAGAGCTCTCCAGCCTAACCCCACTTTCCAGCTCTTGGTCCATAGCCCTGTAGGTTACAGCACTTCAAGTGCATATCCAAGTACAGTACTTTCTAAAGGTGATGAGGGTTTCTGCCTCGACCACCCTTTCAGGCAGTGAGTTCCAGACCCCCCCCACCCTCTGGGGGAAAAAAGTTCCCGTAACTCCTCTCTAATCCTTCTACCAATTGCTTTAAATCTGGTTACTGACCACTTGAAATAATGAGGCTGATTTCTTTCCCCCTCAAACTTAAGGGTGAATAGATCTGTGCGTTAAGTTATTAGGGAAGGTCACTGAAGCAAAATATGAACATGTTGGAAGGGACTGAAGGATAATGTGTGGTGCAGATGGGTGGGCTGTGATCAAAGATACCTTCTCAGGACTATCGACCTTTGTCGCTCAAGTTATCACCCCAGAATACCCACCAGCCCTAGGAGAGGCATGGAAACAGGTCAAATATCTACCCCGTGCGGTACCTGCCCTGGGAGTGTTTGATGGGACAGTGTAGAGGGAGCTTTACTCTGTATCTAACCTGTGCTGTACCTGCCCTGGGAGTGTTTGATGGGACAGTGTAGAGGGAGCTTTACTCTGTATCTAACCTGTGCTGTACCTGCGCTGGGAGTGTTTGATGGGACAGTGTAGAGGGAGATTTACTCTGTATCTACCCCGTGCGGTACCTGCCCTGGGAGTGTTTGATGGGACAGTGTAGAGGGAGCTTTACTCTGTATCTAACCCGTGCTGTACCTGCCCAGGGAGTGTTTGATGGGACAGTGTAGAGGGAGCTTTACTCTGTATCTAACCTGTGCTGTACCTGCTCTGGGAGTGTTTGATGGGACAGTGTAGAGGGAGCTTTACTCTGTATCTAACCTGTGCTGTACCTGCACTGGGAGTGTTTGATGGGACAGTGTAGAGGGAGCTTTACTCCGTATCTAACCTGTGCTGTACCTGCCCCGGGAGTGTTTGATGGGACAGTGGAGAGGGAGCTTTACTCTGTATCCAAACCTGGAACATGGCAAAAGGTTTTTTTTTCAGGGAGGAGTGGGGGTTGGAAGGGAGAACTGAAGTAAAACCAAAAAAGAGTAATTTGCCCTAGAAACAAGACATCACCGACAGACACGAAATGCCTGTTAACGTTCTCTCTTTCCGTCCTCGCATTAAGTAGAAGGATACGGGTTGCTAAACATCCTCTTTAGATCCACCTTCTCTTTACAGTATGGGCAGGTCTGTTTCTTTCCGACGATGCACCACCCTCGGATGCAGAATTCATGGAACCTGGAGAACAGTGGTTAAGGAAAACACAGCACAGCCTCCTAGGATAGCGGACCTGTAACAGTGTAGAAAGTTTAACAGCAACTTCAATCAGTTCTACTCAACAGAGTGGAATTGGGGTTCGATTAAAAAAAAAAAAAATTAATTCTCATCCTCGTTTTTCAAACCCCTCCCGATCTTTGTAACCTCCTCCAGCCCTACAACCCTCTGAGATCTCTGCGCTCCTCCAATTCTGGCCTCTTGAGCATAGCAAGAGTGCAAGGATTGGATGAGAGTCAGAGAGGAGAGTTTCCCCAAGAGCACAGGGTGGGGACAGAGAGGATAGGAAGAGTACTTGAGTGGAAGAGTTCGGGGCAGGGGATGTCGGAGGGAGAGACACAATAAAATCCCCATGCCTGGTTTCAAACCCAGGTCCCAAACACGAACGGTACAGCATGCCGTGTGGGCCAGATGCACACTATTATCAGCAAAGTGAACAAATAATGAAGCTTTTCTGGTCAACAACATGCAGGGATTCTATAGGGGAAAGATCAACGGGGCTTTCTGTCAAGTCACTGTTGGATATTATTTCCCAAACATTCTCACGTGCAGAAAAGCAAAGCAAAACGGGACATTATATAAAAAAAACCCTTTAGCTCCATCTTGTAACTAAAAGCAGAAGCACAGACAGAGACAGAGACAGTGTCTTTATGGCAGCTCGCTCGTGAAGTGGCCAAGTTCGGTTGCACAAACTTCCTTTGCAATGAGAAAATTACATATTGGGGTTAAATTTTAGCATCGAAACAAAACTGGCTAATGAACCGCGTGCGCCATGGCCCTGAGCAGAGCAGGAAGGCGCCGGATTCAACATCTGCTCGGGATTGCTCAGCCGCTCGCAGCCCAGGAGGCAAGTTGGGGAAGTGCAATGTGCCTCAGTGCCCGGCTGGTTGTAGGAAGGTTGGGGGGGGGGGGGGGGGGCAGCAGGAGGGAGCAGAGGAAAATCCACCAGGATGCCAACTGCCAATAGGAATCCAGGCGACACCTGCTGGAAGGTGCGGGTGTTGTGGAGACAGGACCAGGAGGAGGCCATTCAGCCCCTCGAGCCTGTTCCGCCATTCAATGAGATCGCGGCTGATCTGTATCTTAAATCCATTTCCCCGCCTTGGTTCCCCAACCCTTAATACCCTTACCCAACAAAAATCTATCAATCGCAGTTTGAAAATTTCTAATTAACCCCCAACTTCAACAGCTTTTTGGCCAGGGGGGGCAGGGGAGGGAGTTCCAGATTTCCACCCCCCTTTGTGTGAAGAAGTGCTTCCTGACATCACCCCTGAACGGCCTGGCTCTAATTTTAAGGTTACGCCCCCTTGTTCTGGACTCCCCCCACCAGAGGAAATAGTTTCTCTCTCTCTACAGGAAACTTTGTGCTATCCGTCACCGACGGGACCGAGCTGTTGCCGGACACACCAGCGTTAATGTTGAAGCATACGGAGCTTTTCATCTCCGTATCTGACAACAAACACTGTTGCTTAGCAACAGCTTCTAAACAGTCGGCCGTACCTTGGAAGCGTCTCTGTAGCTTAGCAACAGCTTCAGAGAGACTTTGCAGAGCCTGACTGTTGAAAAAAAAGCCACGAGAAGAAAAAAAAACCTAACAAAACGGCTCCTGATTTTTGCCGGTGGCTCGAGCTTGCTGGACATTTAGCCTCCGGATAACACAAAGTTTCCTGTACCCTATCAAATCCTTTTACCATTTTAAACACCTCAACTGTCTAAACTCAAGGGAATACAAGCCAAGTTTATGCAACCTGGTGGCGGGGGAGTGGGACCGGAGGGGAGGACGGGGAGGTGGGGCCGGAGGGGAGGATAGGGAGGTGGGGCCGGAGGGGAGGATAGGGAGGTGGGGAGGAGGGGCCGGAGGGGAGGATGGGGAGGTGGGGCCAGAGGGGAGGACAGGGAGGTGGGGTGAATGTGAAGAATTACTTTCTCCTCTTTCCAGGAGGAGGTCTCACTGCACGGGCAGCCATTCCGGGACCAGTTGCCAGAGACAGCAGCCCAGGGACCAAGTGCAGCACCTCGTTCCCATCTCTCCATGCACGGACTTCAGCCCATGCTGCATTCCTGCACGGCACGGCACCTTCAGGAAGGTGCTGCACCTGCGGCAATGCAAAAAGAGAGAGAAGCATTATTGTTTTGACAGGTTTGGCTCCTTGCCGTATCTCCCGCCCTGCGAAGGATACACGTGGTTGCAGGATAGCTTGTACGTATTTTCTATGATGCCTTCCTCACTGACGTCCACAAAGATTTTTTGTCCGCAGACCGCACAGATCTCATTGGAGAGGTGTTTGGTTGGCATCCCCGATGCACTGTAGTACTGCAACACACAACAAACACTTCAAAAACTTACTGGCAACAGGTAAACTGGCACAGTGCTTGGAGGAAAGAACTAATTCCTACATTACAACAGTGACTACACTTCAAAAATACTTAATCAGCTGTAAAGCACCTTGGGACATCCTGAGGTGGTGAGAGGCGCTGTAGAAAGGCAAGTCTTTTTTTTTTAATGTTTATCGTATCTCTCAAATGTTCCAAAGCGCTGCACGCACTGTGCATTATTTTGAAGTGCAGCCATTTTGTGCAGGGCCGAATCGCACAAACAGCAATGAGACAAATGTCCAATTGCCCTGTTTTTGGTGGTGTTGGCTGAATGTTGGCCCAGGACACTGGGAGAACTCCCCTAACTCTTCGCATAGGGCCATGGGATCTTCAACGTTCACCTGAAGCTACGGAAGAGGCAGATGAGACCTCGGTGTAAAGGAGCGGGCTACGAACGACACCACCCTCCCCCCCAGCGCTGCGCTGGAGTGTCGACCCAGAGACACATGGAGTGGCGTGGAGGGCCGTAGGTGAAGGTGGGGGTGCCTCACGTTCGGAGGAGTACACCACAATGACAATGGTGCATTCCATGGGTTCATGCAACACCTTCCCAAATGCTGAGTTTCCAGACTCAACTCAGCCTTCCAATAGTTTCTTCCCCCACCAGAAGAATTAACACCTGACGTAATTTTGATGGGACAAAGACAACATCTCTGCAGATTAAACGATCAAACTGCAATAGTGTTAATCCCTCATTGAGAAGCGTGCATGTGGAGGAAAACAAATTAATCACGTTCTAGGTCAACAATGCTCAGATCGGGGATCAAAGCTAGGACCATCCTGGTGACTCAATATTGTCTTTTACCAGACGACAATACAAAATAAGCAGGGCCTTTGGAACAAGGTACAGGAAAAAGAGACTTGCATTTCTATAGTGCCTTTCACAACCTCAGGACGCTCCAAAGCGCTTTACAGCCAATGAAGTACTTTTTGAAGTGTAGTCACTGTTGTAATGTAGGAAGCGCGGCAGCCAATTTGTGCACAGCAAGCTCCCACAAACAGCAATGTGATAACGATCAGATCATCTGTTTTAGTGATGTTGATTAAAGAATAAATATTGACCCCAGGACACCAGGGAGAACTCCCCTGCTCTTCTTCGAAATAGTGCCATGGGATCTTTTAAGTCCACCCGAGAGAGCAGACGGGGCCTCGGTTTCACGTCTCATCCGAAAGACGGCACCTCCATTGTTAGTTTCCACAAATCCGAAAACAAATAAAGGGAGCTTCGATCTGGGATGTGCTGAATTTGTTTTCCTGCCACATTGCTCAATGAGAAGCACGTGACACATCTTAAACTACAATCTGTGCCCCGTCAAAATGCAGTGAAACAGCCCCTCTGCTGGAGCAGTGGGGGAGGGAAAAAGAAGAAACACAAATTAAAAACAGATTCTAGATGTAATGTATCCTGCAACTTCTGCAATTCCAAAGAGTCATCGGTGTAAGAACTGTTTTAAGTTTGGGATTGCTACTCAGAGTTGGGCCAGCACAGCAGGATTGCGATTCACCCCAAAATCGGGATGTGTGGTGTATGTGCCTTTAAGAGCCCCAGGTGTGCGTAATGCCGGTAATTGCCACTTGGGCTATATAAGCCTGTGTATTGTGTATATCCTTTAGAACCCCCCTCCCCAGACTTGCTTAGTAAATACCTATGAACCAACTCCTGTCTTCAGTGTCTTTATCTACACACGGACACTACAGTGGCGACGAAGTGGAAACGGACTTACCTGCAATTCGGCAGCACCTCAAGGACATCGATTCCTTCAGCGTCCAGAAGACTCAAGGAAGTAAGAGAAACTGTGGTTTCACCAGCTGGCAAAGCTGGTGACAGGTACTGCGCTAATCCTTCCTGGGCGTCAGGCTGGAGCTCCAGCGGCGGGCTCTACAGCCGAGACAGGCAGCGAAATCGGAGGCAAGCAATAACGGACTGGGAGGGTGCACTCGAGAGACGGCCGGCGCGGCAAGCAGGTCAGCGTTTTGACCTCCGTCGGGAACGAGTCTCCAGCAGTGAATAAACGGAAACCACAGTAAAACAGCGTTGTTGTCGGTAGCAGCGGCGGGAAAGCGCGGGAAGCGCCATATCGTTGCTAGAGAGAAAAAAAAAGCGCGGGAAGTGCCATATCTTTTCTGAAATGCCTAAATCTGGTAATATTGAGGCTTTTGATGGCGAAATAGAAGATTGGACCACATACGTGGAAAGAGTAGAGGTTTATTGCACTGCAAATGGAATAACAGATGAAAAAAAAGCTTCAGTACTTCTGAACTTAAGACATACGGGCTGTTACGAAATTTAATCACTCCAGCCAAACCAAAGGACAAGACTTTTAAAGAAATTGTTGATACCCTGCAGGAGCATTTAAATCCAACGCCGCTGCTGATAGCGGAACGATTCAAGTTCTTCAAGAGAAATCAACACAAGAATGAAAGTAACGCTGATTACCTAAACGAATTAAGAAAGCTATCAAAGTACTGCCAATTCGGAGCAGGACTATCGGATTATCTTCGAGACAAATTTGTTTGCGGTCTCTTAAGTGAAGGAACACAAAAAAGACTGCTTTCTGAAAAAGATTTAACATTGGACAAAGCTTTCAGTATGGCTGTATCATACGAAGCAGCAGCAAAAGGAGCTGCAGAGATACAACAAGAGACACAGGACTTCGGCACCCATAAAATGACACAGGAGTTCGGAAGATGTTATCGCTGCGGCAGATCCACCCATAACCAGAGGGACTGCTGGTTCAAGGGCAAAGCATGCAGGCAATGTGGTAAGATTGGATACATTGCACGGGTATGCCAATCTGGACAAAATAAATCCACTGACAGAAAACAAAAAATCAATAAAGAAAAGTACAGGAAGGTACAAATGATGACGGACAATAGCTCCGAAGACCAGAATAGCGATAGCGACTCCGGAAACAAGAGACTAAGCTGTCTCAAATTACATAATGTACTTGCCAAAGAGGATTACCAAACCATTTGGGTTACCCTCACAACAGCAGGGTCCCCAGTTAAAATGGAGCTAGATACAGGATCAGCTCTAACCGTAATAAATCGACGAGATTACGAGAGGCTATTTTCGCATATACCTCTAAAAGACACATCCATTATCTTAAAAACATATACGGGGCAGAAAGTCTACCCCAAAGGAAAAATAAGGGTGCCTGTGGTATACAACGGCAAAGAAATACAAAAGTTGTATTTATACATTCTACAAGATGGTGGTCCACCGTTGTTGGGACGTGAATGGATAAGGAAGATACGTTTAGACTGGCACTCCATTCAGGCACTGACGGTGACCAGTAAGGAAAAAAACAATGATGACATCATACCTGAACGATTAAAAGACATCTTGGCCAACGCCAAAGAAGTGTTTCAAGAGAAACTAGGAACCTTGAAAGGCATCACCGCCTCAATAAAAGTGGAAGATACAGCAATTCCAAAATTTTTTAAGGCAAGACCGGTGCCATACGCAATACGTCCGGCAGTCGAGGCAGAGCTGCAGAATTTGGAAAAGGCAGGCGTATTATCCAAAATAGATTGGAGCGAATGGGCAACACCCATCGTTCCAGTCATGAAAAAAAAATTGAAATATAACTCTGAGGAACAGAAAAAAATTTGCATCTGTGGGGACTTTAAGGTGACTGTAAACCCGGTCCTTCACACGGTACAGTATCCTCTTCCGAGGATAGAAGATATTTTCGCCTCACTATCCGGAGGGAAACGTTTCACAAAAATTGACTTGGCACAGGCATATCTACAGATGGAGGTTGAGGAGACCTCTAAAAAGTATCTCACAATAAACACACACAAAGGCCTGTACCAGTACAATCGACTGGTTTTTGGAATAGCATCAGCTCCAGCTATCTGGCAAAGAGCTATGGAGCAAGTCCTGCAAGGGATTCCGGGGACTCAATGCTACCTAGACGACATCCTTATAACAGGAGAAAACGACAACGAGCACCTTGCCAATTTGGAGCAGGTGCTCACTAGGCTGAAAGAACGGGGCCTACGAGCAAATCGCCCCAAGTGCGAATTTTTCCAAAATCAGATATCATATTGTGGCCACATAATTAATAAGGAAGGGTTGCATAAGTCACCTGAAAAAATTGAAGCAGTTATAAAAGCCCCAGCACCTGAAAATGTTTCACAATTAAGGTCATTCCTGGGATTAATAAATTACTATCATAAATTTTTACCGAACTTATCAACTATTCTACACCCTCTTAATGATCTTCTACAGACAGGAGTGATTTGGAAATGGAACGAAGACTGTAAACGTGCCTTCCATAAATGTAAAGACTTAATCACATCCGAGAAAATTTTGGCTCATTACAACCCATCACTACCAATCAGACTGGCGTGCGATGCATCCCCTTACGGCATAGGAGCGGTATTGTCCCATAGATTCCCTGATGGCTCGGAACGGCCGATAGCTTTTGCGTCACGCTCATTGAACTCAGCTGAGCGTAACTATGCCCAGATAGACAGGGAAGCACTCAGCCTGGTATGGGGAGTGAAGAAATTCAACCATTACCTACACGGACAAAAATTTACCTTGCTGACTGACCATCAACCCCTCATCTCCATATTCAACCCTAAAAAAGGTGTCCCCATTATGACGGCACAAAGACTACAGAGGTGGTCCCTTTTTCTAGGGGCACACCAATACAACATTGAATACAAAGGGTCAAAACAGCATGGGAATGCTGACGGTTTATCACGCCTACCGTTGCCAACGATAGAAGAGGCACCTACAGTAGACCCAGTAGAGATATTCCACTCTACCATAGTGGAATGTCTACCGGTGACAAATTCTGCCATTGAAAGGGAGACAAGAAATGACCCTACTCTCTCACAGGTCTACGATTTAACAGTGAAGGGATGGCCAGCACATGGCGAACCACTGTTGCCAGCATTCTCGCAAAGAAGAGAACAGCTGTCAGTGTGCCGAGGAACCTTGATGTGTGGATCCAGAGTGGTGATTCCACCCAAACTCCAGGATAAAGTGCTAAAGGAGCTTCACGAGGGGCATCTGGGTGGAGTGAAAATGAAGAACCTAGCTAGGGCGTTTGTATGGTGGCCAGGTATCGATGGAGACATCGAAGACATGACCAAGAGCTGCCTAGGATGCCAGAAGGTCCAAAATGCTCCGCCACAGGCCCCTCTACATCCATGGGAGTGGCCCTCATCTCCCTGGCAAAGGGTGCACATCGACTTTGCTGGTCCATTTATGGACTCAATGTTCTTAATCGCAGTTGATGCACACTCCAAGTGGCCGGAGGTAATAAAGATGTCCTCCACCACCACGGAAAAAACCATCACAGTATTAAGGACCATATTTGCCAGGAATGGGCTGCCGGAACAGATATGTTCTGATAATGGACCGCAATTTGTGTCCGAAGAATTCAGAAAGTTCTTAAAGAACAATGGGGTAAAGCACTACACGTCCGCCCCATACCATCCCGCCACCAATGGATTGGCTGAAAGGTTTGTCCAGACCTTCAAGAAGGCCATCAAGGCCATGGGTAATGAAGACATAAAACTTCAGCACAAGGTGGATAACTTCTTATTTGCATATAGGAATGCAACGCATATGGTTACTAACCAAACTCCCGCCATGATGTTCTACAATAGAAACCTAAGACGCCAGCTGGATTTGGTCAAGCCCAACATCCGAAGGGACGTGGAGAACCGGCAGTTTCAGGGCATGAATGAAAGGCCAACTAGGGCCTTCCAGATAGGCCAACCGGTTTTGGCCCGGGACTACCGTACCGAGAAATGGCAGCCTGGAACTATCTGCACACGATTAGGACCACTGATGTATACCGTGGACATCGGAGGCAGCATAATAAGGCGCCATGCTGACCAAATCATCAAGTCATCCGAAAAGGGACAACCTACACCACCACTCTATACATCTAACGATGAAGTAGAGATACCCATATCTACCTCCGATCCGGTGATACTGGAGCCCGATGAACCCGACACTGGCCTTCAAGCCGAATCAGCCTTGCCAGAAGAACCTACTACACCACCAGAAACTACTACACCCCCGAGGCGTTATCCGGACCGAGTCAGGAAGCCTCCTGAGAGACTAACTTATAATTAATTAATACAGCAATGTATATTATTTTGCATATAACATGTAATTAATAATTACTTAAAATATGATGTACTAGTTAGCTAGAAGGGGAGGAATTGTGGTGTATGTGCCTTTAAGAGCCCCAGGTGTGCGTAATGCCGGTAATTGCCACTTGGGCTATATAAGCCTGTGTATTGTGTATATCCTTTAGAAACCCCCCCCCAGACTTGCTTAGTAAATACCTATGAACCAACTCCTGTCTTCAGTGTCTTTATCTACACACGGGCATTACAGGATGTTCTGGCTAAACAGGCCTGGTTGAGAAGTGTGCGGAGGACTATTCAAAAAGGGAAGCAGAAAATACAGTTTAGATATATTGGCCTTGGGGTGAGTGCAGCGCAGATTCACCAGACTGGTACCAGGGTTAAATTTCGAGGGAAGGTTGCATTAACTTGGCTTGTATTCCCTTAAGTTTAGAAGGTGGAGGGATGATCTGATTGAGGTGTTTAAAATTAATAAGGGATTTGATAGGGGAGAGAGAGAGAAACTATTTCCTCTGGTGGGGGGCGGTGGGGTGGGGGGGAAAGAGTCCAGAACAAGGGGACATAACCTTAAAATTAGAGCCAGGCTGTTCAGGGGTGATGTCAGGAAGCACTTCTTCACACAAAGGCTAGTGGAAATCTGGAACTCACACCCTCCCTTTCTGGCGCAAAAACACAAAAGGAAAAGTGGCCCAACCATGGCTAACAAAATAAATTAAGGATAGTATTAGATCCAAAAGAGGAGTCATATAAAGTTGCCAGAAAAAGTAGCAAGCCTGAGGAGTAGGAGCAGTTTAGAGTTCAGCAAAAAACAACCAAGAGATTGATTAAGAGGGGAAAAATAGTGTACGTGAGTAAACTTGCAAGGAACATAAAAGCAGACTGTAAAAACTTCTACAGGTAAAAAGAAAAAGATTAGTGAAGACAAATGTAGGTCCCTTACAGTCAGAAACGGGAGAATTTATAACGGGGAACAAGGAAATGGCAGAGCAATTAAACAAATACTTTGGTTCTGTCTTCACGGAAGAGGACACAAATAACTGCCCAGAAATGCTAGGGAACCAAGGGTCTAGTGAGAAGGAGGAATTGACGGAAATTAGTATTAGTAAAAAAATAGTGCTGGAGAAATTAATGGGACTGAAAGCTGATAAATCCCTAGGGCCTGATAATCTGCATCCCAGAGTACTAAAAGAGGTAGCCATGGAAATAGTGGATGCAATGGTTGTCATCTTCCAAAATTCTATAGATTATGGAACAGTTCCTGCAGATTGGAGGGTGGCAAATGTAACCCCACTATTTAAAAAAGGAGGGAGAGAGAAAACCGGGAACTACAGACCGGTTAGCCTAACATCAGTAGTAGGGAAAATGCTAGAGTCTAATATAAAGGATGTGATAACAGGACACTTAGAAAATATCAACGGGATTAGACAAAGTCAACATGGATTTATGAAAGGGAAATCGTGTTTGACAAACCTACTGGAGATTTTTGAGGATGTAACTGGTAGAATACACAAGGGAGAACCAGTGGATGTGGTGTATTTGGATTTTCAGAAGGCCTTTGATAAAGTCCCACATAAGAGGTTAGTGTGCAAAATTAAAGCACATGGGATTGGGGGTAATATACTGGCATGGATTGAAAATTGGTTAACAGACAGGAAACAGAGAGTAGGAATAAATGGGTCTTTTTCGGGGTGGCAGGCGGTGACTAGTGGGGTACTGCAGGGATCAGTGCTTGGGCCCCAGCTATTCACAATATACATCAATGATTTGGATGAGGGAACCAAATGTAATATTTCCAAGTTTGCCGACGACACAAAACTAGGTGGGATTATGAGTTGTGAGGAGGATGCAAAGAGGCTTCAAGGCAATTTAGTCAAGTTGAGTGAGTGGGCAAAGACATGGCAGATGCAGTATAACGTGAATAAATGTGAAGTTATCCTCTTCGGTAGGAAAAACAGAAAGACAGAGTATTATTTAAATGGTGATAGATTGGGAAATGCTGATGTACAAAGGGACCTGGGTGTCCTTGTACACCAGTCACTGAAAGCAAACATGCAGGTGCAGCAAGCAGTTAGGAAGGCAAATGGTATGTTGGCCTTCATTGCAAGAGGATTTGAGTACAGGAGCAAGGGTGTCTTACTACAGTTATACAGGGCTTGGTGAGACCACACCTGGAGTAGTGTGTGCAGTTTTGGTCTCCTTACCTAAGAAAGGATAGAAACATAGAAAAATAGGAGTAGGCCATTCGGCCCTTCAAGCCTACACTTGCCATAGATGGGAGTGCAGCGAAGGTTCACCAGCCTGATTCCTGGGATGGCAGGACTGTCGTATGAGGAGAGATTGGGTCGACTAGGCCTGTATTCACTAGAGTTTAGAAGAGTGAGAGGGGATCTCATTGAAACGTGTAAAATTCTGACAGGGCTAGACAGACTGGATGCAGGGAGGTTGTTTCCCCTGGCTGGGGGGTCTAGAACGAGGGGTCACAGTCTCAGGATACAGGGTGGAATGTTTAGGACTGAGATGAGGAGAAGCTTCTTCACTCAGAGGGTGGTGAACCTGTGGAATTCTCTACCACAGAAGGCTGTGGAGGCCAAGTTACTGAATATATTTGAGGAGATAGATAGATTTCTGGACACAAAAGGCATCAAGGGGTATGGGGAAGAGAGCGGGAATATGGTATTGAGATGGAGGATCAGCCACGATCATATTGAATGGTGGAGCAGGCTCGAAGGGCCGAATGGCCGACTCCTGCTCCTATTTTTCTATGTTTCAAAAAGGCTGTGGATGCTGGGGGGCAATTGGAGCTTTCAAGACCGAGGTGGATAGATTTTTGTGGGTAATGGTGTCGAGGGATATGGAGCAAAAGCAGGTAAATGGTGTCGAGCTACAGATCAGCCAAAGCTCTGACTGAATGGCGGAACACACTCAAGGGGCTGAATGGCCTCCTCCTGTTCCTATGAGGGAGCAAACATAGAAGATAGGAGCAGGAGTCGGCCATTCGGCCCCTCGAGCCTGCTCCACCATTCAATGAGATCATGGCTGATCATCCAAATTCAGTACCCTGTCCTTGCCTTCTCCCCATATCCCTTAATCCCTTTAGCCTTAAGAAATATATTCAACTCCTTCTTGAATATATTTAATGAATTGGCCTCTACTGCCTTCTGTGGTAGAGAATTCCACAGGTTCACCACTCTCTGGGTGAAGAAATTCCTCCTCATTTCTGTCCTAAATGGCTTACCCCTTATCCTTAGACTGTGACCCCTGGTTCTGGACTCCCCCATCGGGAACATCCTTCCTGCATCTAGTCTGTCCAGTCCTGTTAGAATTTTATAAGTTTCAATGAGATCCCCTCTCATTCTTCTAAACTCCAGCGAGTATAAGCCCAATCGACCCAATCTCTTCTCATACGTCATTCCTGCCATCCCAGGTATCAGCCTGGTGAATCTTCGCTGCACTCTCTCCATGGCAAGAACATCCTTCCTCAGATAAGGCGACCAAAACTGCACACAATACTCAAGGTGTGGTCTCACCAAAGCCCTGTACAACCGCAGCAAGACATCCTTGTTCCTGTACTCAAATCCTCTCGCTACGAAGGCCAACATACCATTTGCCTTCTTAACCGCCTGCTGCACCTGCATGCTTACCTTCAGCGACTGGTGCACAAGCTTCCCCTTCTCCCAATCTATTGCCATTCAGATAATAATCTGCCTTCCTGTTTTTGCCACCAAAGTGGATAACCTCGCATTTATCCACATTATACTGCATCTGCCATACATCTGCCCAATCACCCAACCTGTCCAAATTATACTGGAGTTTCTCGGCATCCTCCTCACAGCACACATGCCCACCCAGCTTTGTGTCGTCTGCAAGCTTGGAGATATTACATCTAGTTCCCTCGTCTAGATCATTAATATTTATTGTGAATAGCTGGTGTCCTAGCACCGATCCCTGCGGTACCCCACTAGTCACTGCCTGCCACTCAGAAAAAGACCCGTTTATTCCAACTCTTTGCTTCCTGTCTGCCAACCAGTTCTCTATCCATCTTCTCTAAGCCTTCCCCTTCATCATCTAATCGTACAGCGGGACGTAATTTCAAGGCAATTTATACAGTTATACAGATGGGCTGCAGCTGATGACAGAGGCTGCCTCTGGGCTCACTTTACCCCTATTGTAGATGCCATGTAGTCTGCGCACATCTCTGCAAAGTCACGGCTCAGCACTCCGTAATACAACCCATAAAACAGAAGCGACACTCCAAAGTCCATTCCATCTTCTGGCTTTATTCTGCGAGGAAAAAGACGACAAACAGAAATCCTGTCAAACGCAATTCCTGGACACTTGAGTGAAGTTCAAGGAAGAACGAACTCTCAGTTATACAGTGCCTTTCACCACTTCAGGATGTCCCAAAGCTCTACATTTAATGAAGTACTTTTTGAAGTGTAGTCATTCTTGTAATCTAGGGAGCGTGTGTAATTTAAGTTAGCATGTGTCTGATAAGAACATAAGAATTAGGAGCGGGAGTCGGCCATTCGGCCCCTCGAGCCTACTCCGCCATTCAATAAGATCATGGCTGATCATCGACCTCAACTCCACTTTCCTGCACCATCCCCATATCCCTTGATTCCCTTAATATTCAAAATCTATCGATCTCTGTCTTGAATATACTCAACGACTGAGCATCCACAGCTCTCTGGGGTAGAGAATTTAAGATTCACAACCCTTTGAGTGGAGAAATTTCTCCTCTTCCCAGTCCTAAATGGCCGACCCCTTATCCTGAGACTGTGACCCCTGGTTCTAGACTCTCCAGCCAGGGGGAAACAACCTCTCAGCATCTACCCTGTCAATCCCCCTCAGAATTTTATACGTTCAACGCTCCTGTGAAAACCGTGGGACTTTTCAACTACGCTGAAGGTGCTATATAAATGCATGCTGTTGCTGATCTACCTGCGCGGGTGTGTGAACAGGGCGCAAGTTCTTTAAGTTTAGTTAAGTGAGTTGTGCCTTTACAGGGAGAGGCTGTGCATGCCATATCTGTCAAATAGAAACTCTACCCGTGTATCTATTTACGTTGAATTTGAATGAATTAACACTAACTGCTTCCACTGTCTCCCTAGGGAGTCTGTTCCATTGATTGACCACTCACTCGCTGAAATATTGTTTCTGCAGATTAGTTTTCAAATAATAACCCCTCAACTCTTTGTGCGTCTTGGGCTGGGTGTGGGTGGAGGGTTGGCGGCTGTGGAAAGAAAGACTTACATTTATATAGCATCTTTCATGACCTCGGGGGGGGGGGGCACGGTGGCACAGTGGTTAGCACTGTTGCCTCACAGCGCCAGGGACCCGTGTTCAAATCCGGCCTCGGGCGACTGTCTGTGTGGAGTTTGCACATTCTCCCCGTGTCTGCGTGGGTTTCCTCCGGGTGCTCCGGTTTCCTCCCACAGTCCAAAGATGTGCGGGTTAGGTTGATTTGGCTATGATAAATTGACCCTTAGTGTTAGGGGATTAAATACGTGGGGTTACGGGGATAGGGTGGGATATGTGTCGGTGCAGGCTCGATGGGCCGAAATGGCCTCTATCTGCACTGTGGGGATTCTGTGACTCAGCACGTCCCAACGTGCTTTACAGCCAATTTGCGCACAGCAAGCTCCCACAAACAGCAATATGATAATGACCAGATAATCTGCTTTTCAGTGATGTTGGTTGAGGGATAAATATTGGCCAAGACACCAGTGATAACTCACCGGCTCCTCTTCGAAATAGTGGCATGGGATCTTTCATGTCCACCCGAGAGGGCAGACGGAGCCTCGGATTAATGTCTCATCAGAAAGGCGGCACCTCCGACAATGCAGCACTCCCTCAGTACTGCACTGGGAGTGTCAGCCTGGATTATGTGCTCAAGTCTCTGGAGTGGGACTTGAACCCACAACCTTCTGACTCAGAGGCGACAGTGCCGCCCACTGAGCCACGGCTGACACAGCAAGACATAGCTGGTGCGAGGATGGAAGAATATTCCGAGTTTTGATTACCCTTTGGGAATCAGGGCTTATTTATGCATTACTTCCCATCCAGGTATTAAGCAGCCTCCTGCACCTCTCCCCTCTCGTTCCACTGCATGTTCAGCGGCCTGCCCTTCAGGCATTTCAGTCCAACTCAGAGGAAGAATAGAAAAACAGAGTATTTTTTTAAATGGTGAGAAACTATTAAATGTTGGTGCTCAGAGAGATTTAGGTGTCCTCGGACAGGTTAGTACGCAGGTACAGGAAGGCAAATGGCATGTTGGCCTTTATTGCAAGGGGCTTGGAGTACAAGAGTAAGGAAGTCTTGCTACAATTGTACAGGGCTGTGGTGAGGCCACACCTGGAGTACTGTGCACAGTTTGGTCTCCTTATCTAAGGAAGGATATACTTGCCTTGGAGGCGGTGCAACAAAGGTTCACTAGATTGATTCCTGGGATGAGAGGGTTGTCCTATGAGGAGAGATTGTGTAGAATGGGCCGATACTCTCTGGAGTTTAGAAGAATGAGAGGTGATCTCATTGAAACATACAAGATTCTGAGGGGGATTGACAGGGTCGATGCTGAGAGGATGTTTCCCCCTGGCTGGAGAGTCTAGAACCAGGGGTCACAGTCTCAGGATAAGGGGTCGGCCATTTAGGACTGAGATGAGGAGGAATTTCTTCACTCAGAGGGGGGTGAATCTTTGGAATTCTCTACCCCAGAGGGCTGTGGAGGCTCAGTCGTTGAGTATATTCAAGGCTGAGATCGATAGATTTTTGGACTCTAGGGGAATCGAGGGATATGGGGATCGGGCGAGAAAGTGGAGTTGAGGTCGATGATCAGCCGTGATCTTATTGAATGGTGGAGCAGGCTCGAGGGGCCGTGTGGCCGACTCCTGCTCCTACTTCTCATGTTCTTATGACCTCTAACACCTCTGCATTGCGACTTCTCCCGCACCGTTCAAGTCCTCTCGCCTGACTTTTCTCTATGTTCGCTTTCCCCTCTGTGACCCACCAGCGATTGATTGCATTTTCAATTTCACAACAATTCCGATGGAACCAATTAGACGAGGGGGAGGGGGGGGGGGGGGGGGAATCATTTGGAACCGGAAGCACAGAGTTTCCCAGGTTCTCCGAGACGCCTCTCCCCCATGTGGCTGTCTGTATTGAGCTGTAGCAGCTGTGCCACGTATCAATAGAAAATGCTTACACCAGGCACAAGCAGCTCCATCTGCAGGCTGGGTGGCTTCATTACAGTGGCAGTGTTAAGATGGAAAAGAATCCCCGACAAATTACTTGGAACTTACAGCACAGAAACAGGTCATTCAACCCAACTGGTCCGTGCCGGTGTTGATGCTCCACACGAGCCTCCTCCCCACCTTACTTCATCTCACCCCATCAGCATATCCTTCTATTCCTTCCATGCACTTATCCAGCTTCCCCTTAAATGCCTCGATACTATTCGCCTCAACCACTCCCTGTGGTGGCGAGTTCCACATTCTCACCACTCTCTGGGCAAAGAAGTTTTCCTGAATTCCCGATTGGATTTATTAGTGACTATCTTATATTTATATCTCCTGTGTGAGGTGTCCAAAATCATGAGGGGTTTTGATGGAGTAAATAAGGAGAAACTGTTTCCAGTGGCTGAAGGGTCGGTAACCAGAGGACACAGATTTAAGGTGATTGGCAAAAAAACCAGAGGGGACCTGAGGAAACATTGTTTTTACGCAGCGAGTTGTTGTGATCTGGAATGCGCTGCCTGAAAGGGCGGTGGAAGCAGATTCAATAGTAACTTTCAAAAGAGAATTGGATAAATACTTGAAGGGAAAATATTTGCAGGGCTGTGGGGAAAGGGCAGGGGGGAGTGAGACTAATTGGAGAGCTCTTTCAAAGAGCCGGCACAGGCACGACAGGCCGAATGGCCTCCTCCTGTGCTGCATCATTCTGTGATTCTATTTAGGGGCTCCCCCCACAAATGGAAACATTTCCTCTACGCCTACCCAGTCAAACCCTTTCATAATTTTAAAGACCCCTATCAGGTCACCCCTCTGCCTTCTCTTTTCTAGAGAAAAAGAGCCCCAGCCTGTTCAGTCTTTCCTGATGAGGTATAACCAATCAGTTCTGGCTATCATCCTTGTAAATCTTTATTGCGCCTCCTCCAGTGCCTCAGATTGTTAATGCTGGAAATCTGAAATAATTGCTGATCCATTAGCAGGTATGAAAGGCAAAGCTCGGGTGTAGACGCTTCGTCAGAACCGGTCCCAAGGGTCTCCACCCAAATAATCACCTAATCTTTTCACTTTCCGAATGCCACATACAGGAAACTCTCGATTTACCGGCACCCAAACAACCAGAAATCTCGGTTAACCGGCAAAATTCAGGAGTAGGTTCAGTTAAGCTTTTTCTTCATATTAGTGGCCGTTTCTTGATTCTTGGCTGTGTAATCGGGGGTTCCTGCACTTGTTGCTAAGCAACAGGGACGCTTGGTCTGCGGCCGGGGTTCTTGCAGCTGTTGCTAAGCAACAGGGAAGCCTGGATTTGTGGCTGTGTACGGGGCTCTCGTACCTTTTAACTATAACTCTCTGTAATCCGGACTTTTTGATAAACCGGCACCACGCCGGTGCCGGATAAAAAAAAGAGTTTCCTGTAGTTACATAGAGTCTGCAGCACAGAAACAGAAGCCGCCTCCCACCCCTCTTCATCTCACCCGAGCAACATATCCTTCTGGAATGCTTTGCAGACCTGCTGTCTGTTTCATGAGAACATAAAAAATAGGAGCAGGAGTCGCCCCCTCGAGCCTGCTCCGCCATTCAATAAGATCATCTGCCTCAACTCCACTTTCCTGCCCCATAACCCTGGATCCCCCTCGAGTCCAAAAAATTATCGATCTCCGCCTTGAACATTTCCAGCATCGTCTGGTTTACACGTAGCTCGATGAGAGAGTCCTACTTCCCTAAGCTGGGCTCGGCGCGCCTTGCCGAATCCCGAATGCATTGTGGTTACTCTGCCACCGCAGATCAAGATGTCGTGGGGCTCACTTTTCTTTTGTTTACATAATTGAACAGTTGAGCGACTCTCAATTGTTTCATCAGAAATCAGTGGACTGTGGAAACACTGGTTGGAGAAAGGACAGTTCTGATTGCACGAGGACTACTGGAAAACACATCCATAGAATCTCACAGCACAGAAGGGGGCCATTCGGCCCATCGTGCCGGTGCCGGCTCTCTGAAAGAGCTCTCCAATTAGTCCCACTCCCTCTGCTCTTTCCCCACAGCCCTGCAAATTTTTCCTAGTCGAGTATTTATCCAATTCCCCTTTTGAAAGTTACTACTGAATCTGCTCCCACCGCCCTTTCAGGCAGCGTATTCTAGATCACAACAACTTGCTGCGTAAAATAATTTCTCATCTCCCCTCTGGTTCGTTTGCCAATTATCTTAAATCTGTGTCCTCTGGTTACCAACCCTCCTGCCACTGGAAACAGTTTCTCCTTATTTACTCGATCAAAAACCCTCATGATTTTGATCACCTCTATTAAATCTCCCTTCAACCTTCTCTGCTCCAAGAAAAACCCCAGTTTCTCTAGTCTCTCTGTGTAACTGAAGTCGCTCATCCCTAGTATTCAAAATTCCCGTTAAAAATTGCAATTCATAAATTTAAGACCAGGAAAAGCTGTGAATTTCTGTAGGTCCCAGGGATGCTTGAGCCTGCGAGCACTTGACTTTTGCATATACCGAGAAGACAGTGTGACGCGGTGGGTTAACGCAATCACCTGTCACCTCTGGGTCCACTCTCTCTGTAAGGGCCCTATGGGTAAAGGAGTCGAGTTCCGACTGTCTGGGTGCTCACAGCACAACCTTTCACTTAATTTAGCAACGACTGGTCTGGCGACGGGTGATTTTAAACAAAAGTCTTCGTACTCTTGATATGGCCGTCGCTGGCGAGGCCGGCATTTATTGCCCGTTCCTGTGAAGGTGGCGGTGGGCCCTCCCCTTGAACCGCTGCAGTTTGTGAGGTGATGGTGCTCCCACTGTGGTGTTTGATGAGGAAAACATAGAAACATAGAAGATAGGAGGAGTAGGCCATTCGGCCCCTCGAGCCTGCTCCACCATTCAATGAGATCATGGCTGATCATCCAAGTTCAGTACCCTGCCCCTGCCTTCTCCCCATATCCCTTTAGCCTTAAGAAATATATCCAACTCCTTGAATATATTTAATGAATTGGCCTCCACCGCCCTCTGTGGCAGAGAATTCCACAGGTTCACCACTCTCTGGGTGAAGAAATTCCTCCTCATCTCAGTCCTAACTGGCTTACCCCTTATCCTTAGACTGTGACCCCTGGTTCTGGACTCCCCGGCCATCGGGAACATCCTTCCTGCATCTAGTCTGTCTAGTCCTTTTAGAATTTTATAAGTTTCAATGAGATCCCCTCTCATTCTTCTAAACTCCAGCGAGTGTAAGCCCAATTGACCCAATCTCTCCTCATACGTCATTCCTGCCATCCCAGGTATCAGCCTAGTGAATCTTCGCTGCACTCCCTCCATGGCAAGAACATCCTTCTTCAGATAAGGCGACCAAAACTGCACACAATACTCAAGGTGCGGTCTCACCAAGGCCCTGTACAACTGCAGCAAGACATCCTTGTTCCTGTACTCAAACCCTCTCGCTACGAAGGCCAACATACCATTTGCCTTCTTAACCGCCTGCTGCACCTGCATGCTTACCTTCAGCGACTGGTGCACAAGGACACCCAGGTCTCATTGCACTTTCCCTTCTCCCAATCTATTGCCATTCAGATAATAATCTGCCTTCCTGTTTTTGACACCAAAGTGGATAACCTCGCATTTATCCACGTTATATTGCATCTGCCATGCTTATGCCCAATCACCCAACCTGTCCAAATCATCCTGGAGTTTCTCAGCATCCTCCTCACAGCACACACGCCCACCCAGCTTTGTCTCGTCTGCAAACTTGGAGATATTACATCTAGGAATTCCAGGATTTTGACCTAGCAACATTGCGGTGCAGAGTTGCAGCAACTTTGCTTTGCATCTTGCCTGAAGATCACCAGCAGTGCTCAATCTAGACGGTGGATCTCCAGAATAGAAAAGTGTTCCGTTCCCTCGCACTAACATTCCTGCTTTTGACAAGAGCAAAATTCCCTCCCACCCGTTTATTGTTCAAGTGCTTGTCCTGGCAACCCGCGTTTAGATTTTTAAAAAAACATTAAATGTGAATACTCTTACCTAAATAATAAGTTTATACCGAAGAGGGTGAACATTACTCCAACATAGCCCACGATCCCAGTGGCGTAGCTCAGTTTGTAAAGTAGGAGAAACCATTTATAAACCAGCCTGCAACGACAGAAAAAACAGAGACAATGTGTAAAAGGACATAAGAACATAGGAACAGGAGGAGGCCGTTCAGCCCCTCGAGCCTGTTCTGCCATTCAATGGCTGATCTGTGACCTAACTCCATATACCCGCCTTTGGTCCATATCCCTCAATACCTTTGGTTAACAAAAGTCTATCAATCTCAGATTTAAAATTAACAATTGATCTATCAATTGCCATTTGCCGAAGAGAGTTCTAACTTCTACCACCCTGTGTGTGTAGAAGTGTTTCCTAATTTCACTCCTGAAAGGTCGGGCTCTAATTTTAAAACTTTGTCCCCTAGCCCTAGAATCCCCAACCAACGGAAATAGCTTCTCTCTCTCTCCCCTAATACGTGGCCAAGATATTCAAACATGGAAAACTGTATCAGAGAATTTATAAACTCTGATGTGAAATGAGCTGGGGTGTCTCAGGTTCTGAGTGGGCAAGAACACAAGACTGCTTCTAACTGATGTGCTGATGGGGCGAGATGAAGTAGAATGGGAGGAGGCTGGTGTGGAGCATAAATACCGGCATGGACCAGATGGCCTGTTTCTGTGCTGTAAATTCTATGCAAGGCTATGTAACTAATAATTAGATAGCAGGGCAAATTGGACATAGCCATTCTGATCCAACATGGGGTGCTGTTCAGAGGTCGAGGCACAGGATCCGGCAGTGCAGTGCTCCCTCAGTACTGCCCCTCCGACAGTGCAGCATTCCCTCAGTACTGGCCCTCCGACAGTGCAGCACTCCCTCAGTACTGCCCCTCCTACAGTGCGGTGCTCCCTCAGTACTGCCCCTCCGACAGTGCGGCGCTCCCTCAGTACTGCCCCTCCGACAGTGTGGCGCTCCCTCAGTGCCGCCCCTCCGACAGTGCGGCGCTCCCCCAGTGCCGCCCCTCCGACAGTGCGGCGCTCCCTCAGTACTGCCCCTCCGACAGTGCGGCGCTCCCTCAGTACTGCCCCTCCGACAGTGCGGCACTCCCTCAGTACTGCCCCTCCGACAGTGCGGCGCTCCCTCAGTGCCGCCCCTCCGACAGTGCGGCGCTCCCTCAGTACTGCCCCTCCGACAGTGCGGCGCTCCCTCAGTACTGCCCCTCCGACAGTGCGGCACTCCCTCAGTACTGCCCCTCCAACAGTGCAGCGCTCCCTCAGTACTGCGCTCCCTCAGTACTGCACTGGGAGTGTAAGCCTGGATTGTGTGCCTGGGTGGAAGTCAGTTGAACATCCATAGCTGAAACGGAAAGATGGTTCAAAGGGTAGGATTCCCCGCAGCAGGTTTGTCTTATTCGCCGAGCACATTACCTGGGCGTCGTTCTTTCCAGTGGCTTCCGCGTTGCCCGGAATGTAATAAAGGCCGTGATTATCGAGAACAGCACCCAGATCACCAGGAACCTCCACCAGTGTAGCTTAGCTGTGAAATAGAGGGGCACAACCCACATCTGGAACAGCGTCACCAGCTGCAAGAGATCAAAAATACAGGCTTAACACTGCGCGCTCACACATAATGCACACCTGTGAACAGGAGCCATAAGGAACCCTAGTTTGTGGAGACACGTCATGACTTTGATCTCATTGGCCTGGGTCGTATCCCAGAGGTGAAAGAGCAGTGTGCTAACAATGAATTGGTAGAGAAGGCATTCCAAGCTTGTCCCAGCCTGTCACCCTGCTGTCTCCTGTGTCTCCGCTGTACCTGACAGATTACGCCAGGCACTGATAAACCCCCGATTTGCTATCTGATTTGAATTTGTTATTCACTAGTTTATATTTCACAAGATAATTACAGATGAGAAAAGGCAATTAGGGAATTTTTTAATTCGTTCATGGGATGTGATGTATGAAAAGAGATTGGGTCGATTGGGCTTATATTCGCTAGAGTTTAGAAGAATGAGAGGGGATCTCATTGAAACTTATAAAATTCTAACAGGACTAGACAGACTAGATGCAGGAAGGATGTTCCCGATGGTCGGGGAGTCCAGAACCAGGGGTCACAGTCTAAGGATAAGGGGTAGGCCATTTAGGGCAGAGATGAGGAGGAATTTCTTCACCCAGAGAGTGGTGAACCTGTGGAATTCTCTACCACAGAAGGCAGTGGAGGCCAATTCATTGAATATATTCAAGAAGGAGTTGGATATATTTCTTAAGGCTAAAGGGATCAAGGGATATGGGGAGAAGGCAGGGACAGGGTACTGAATTTGGATGATCAGCCATGATCTCATTAAATGGCGGAGCAGGCTCGAGGGGCCGAATGGCCCACTCCTGCTCCTATCTTCTATGTTTCTATACGGGGATTGTGGAGTCTCTGAAAAATCTAGAGGAACAGCACAGGACTGGGGGAACGGTTTCACCAGCGCCCCGAGGGTGTGAACACCTGGGCTCCTCTTTCTACCTCTCCGCGATTTTGCCCCTGGGCCTTGGTTGCCCATTCGTGCCTTGATGGAATCAACCCTCTTGGGACTTCCTATTATCACTTGTTATTCTCACAACTCTAGACAAGGAACACCTCAGCAGCACTGAACATATTCATATAGGCCCTGGAATGATTCTACATTTTTGTTTTGCAAATCTTTTCAGTCACATTGTACAATGCGTAGTCTAAACAGCCCGTGCTCCCTCACACACTGTTCTAGGTCTTTCGTTATTCATTCTTGGGATGTGGGTGCTGCTGGCAAGGCCGGCATTTATTGCCCATCCTTAACTGCCCTTAACTAAGAGGCTTGGCTGGGTCACGTCAGAGGACAGTTAAGAGTCAACCACGTTGTTGTGGCACTGGAGTCACATATAGGCCCAGACCGGGCAAGGACGGCAGGTTTCCTTCCCTAAAGGGGTATTAACAACAATCCGACAGCTTCACGGTCACTTTTACTGATGCGGATAGGAACAGGAGGAGGCCATTGAGCCCCTTGATCCTGTCCCACCATTCAATTAGATCATGGCTGATCTGTATCTTAACTCAGAACTGGTCATGGTAGACGCTGCCACCTTCGCCATAGATGGAAGATTAAAGCATCCCCATCAGGCGACTGTGGAACTCCTAATCAGACCCTGGAGCACATCATTGAGCACTGCCCTCAGAGGAAATTCGCAGGCAGCCTACAGGATATCCACACTGTTGCACCGGAAGCTTTGGCCTGGATATCTGACTTAGGTATTGACATTTCATTTGCTTTGCTACAACCATAAAGAAGAATACGACTCCATCGACCTGCCTTGGTTCCGTTACCTTTACCCAACTATCAATTTCAATGTTGAAATTTCCAATTGACCCCCAGCCTCAACAGCTTTTTGGGGGGGAGTTTTCCAGATTTCCACTACCCTTTGTGTGAAGAGGAACTTCCTGACATCACCCCTGAACGGCCTGGCTCTGATTTTAAGGTTATATTCCCCATTGTTCTGGACTCCCCCCACCAGAGGAAATAGTTTCTCTCTATCTATCCTATCAAATCCTTTAATCATTTTAAACACCTCAATTAGATCACCCCTTAATCTTCTAAACTCGGGAATACATAGAAACATAGAAGATAGGAGCAGGAGTAGGCCGTTCGGCCCCTCGAGCCCGCTCCACCATTCAATGCGATCATGGCTGATCATCCAAATTCAGTACCCTGTCCCTGCCTTCTCCCCATATCCCTTGATCCCTTTAGCCTTAAGAATTATATCCAACTCCTTCTTGAATATATTTAATGAATTGGCCTCAATTGTCTTCTGTGGTAGAGAATTCCACAGGTTCACCACTCTCTGGGTGAAGAAATTCCTCCTCATCTCAGTCCTAAATGGCTTACCCCTTATCCTTAGACTGTGACCCCTGGTCCTGGACTCCCCGACCATCGGGAACATCCTTCCTGCATCTAGTCTGTCTAGTCCTGTTAGAATTTTATAAGTTTCAATGAGATCCCCTCTCATTCTTCTAAACCCAATCGACCCAATCTCTCCTCATACATCATTCCTGCCATCCCAGGTATCAGTCTGGTGAATCTTCGCTGCACTCCCTCCATGGCAAGAACATCCTTCCTCAGATAAGGCGACCAAAACTGCACACAATACTCAAGGTGCGGTCTCACCAAGGCTCTGTACAACTGCAGCAAGGCATCCTTGCTCCTGTACTCGAACCCTCTCGCTACGAAGGCCAACATATCATTTGCCTTCTTAACCACCTGCTGCACTTGCATGCTTACCTTCAGCGACTGGTGCACAAGAACACCCAGGTCTCGTTGCACTTCCCCTTTTCCCAATCTATTGCCGTTCAGATAATAATCTGCCTTCCTGTTTTTGACACCAAAGTGGATAACCTCGCATTTATCCACATTATACTGCATCTGCCATGCTTCTGCCCAATCACCCAACCTGTCCAAATCATACTGGAGTTTCTCTGCATCCTCCTCACAGCACACATGTCCACTACAAGCCACAGTCTGGGCAACCCGCCCTCATAATTTAACCCTTTCAGCCCCGGTATCATTCTGGTGAATCTGCGCTGCTCCCCCTCCGAGGCCGATATATCCTTCCTGAGGTGCGAGGCCCTGAACTGAACCCAGTGACTCCAGATGTGACCTGACCAGGGCTCAGTACAGCTGAAGCATAACTTCCGCCCCTTTGTATTCCAGCCCTCAAGATAAAAGCAAACTTTTAATTTCCAGATTAAAAAAAAAAAAATCAGAATTCAAATTCTCAAGCTGCCCATGGTGGGATTTGGACTCTTGCTCTCTGATATAACCGCTATGCCGATTGAAAGAAATACACCCTTACATTGTAGGACCTGGTGTGTCTCTGCTTCCACTGGACCAGAAGAATCTGTGCCATCACCAAGGTAACGATGAGAATGAGCACCATCTCTGCGTGCATCGCCTCGTGCCCGCGATGTTTGGCATGCATCCGCGCATGTTCCACCCTGAAATAAAACACAATGCGGTAAATAGGAGGAGGCCATTCAGCCCCTCGAGCCGTTCCTCCATTCTACGAGATCATGGCTGATCTGCATCTTAACTCCATCTACCCACCTTGGTTCCGTAACCCTTAATATCCTTTCCCAACAAAAAAATGGCCAATCTCAGTTTTGACATTTTCAATTGTCCCTCAGCCTTTTGGGGGGGGAAGAGAGTTCCAGACTTCCACCACCCTTTGTGTGAAGAAGTGCTTCCTGACATCACCCCTGAACGGCCTGGCTCTAATTTTAAGGTTCTGCCCCCTTGTTCTGGACTCCCCCCCACCAGAAGAAATAGTTTCTCTCTCTCGACCCGATCAACTCCTTTAATCATCTTAAACACCTTGATCAGATCATCCTTTATTCTTCTATACTCAAGTCTATGCAACCTGTCCTCGTAATAAATAAATTAACCAAGGAATTCTGGGGTTCCAGTAGGTTACATATCCCAGGGCACTATTTCGAAGAAGAGCAGGGGAGTTCTCCCCAGTGTCCTGGCCAACACTTATCCCTCAACCAACATCACCAAAAAACAGATTATCTGGTTATTATTGTTGGACATCCTGGAGAGATGCATGTTGGACATCTTGGGGAGTTAAGGGTTAACAGTGGAACTTCTTTGTATTTTAAAGCCACAGGTTTTCCGATATAAACAGGGTGACTTTGAAGTGTCATAAAAGGAATGCATTGTTTGTTTTCTGAGATGTAAAGTGCTTGTGTAAGGGAATAAGTGTTAGTAACGAGGTCACGCATGAATGGTTAATGTTTATTTTCAGGGTAATAAACATGGGAAGTAGGTATCCGTTAGATACAAACAGCAATTGGTCAAAGATGCTCAAAAATGTTAGGTCACGAAGTCTCGTGTAGGGGACATGGCTCGGAGGTAAACAATTGCAAACTTTAGACAGTCTGTTTTCAGAGGATTTGGGAAATAGGTACGTCATTTTGACATTTTCCTTTGATGTAGTCAAAATATGGTGTATAAAGGATTATGGTTTTCAACAGTTTGTCAGAGTGTGCTCGAAATATACAGAAACCGGGAAAGGGCGCTCTCTCTATGCAGCAAGACTGATCACCTTTACTGTGCATCAATAAAGTCTGTTCTGTATACTCCACTACAAAGTCTCGCGCTTACTCGAAATGTGTTACTGTGAACCAGAGCAGAAAGGAAGTTCTCGGCAGGCCAGACAGCATCCGTGGAGAAAGAAACAACATTAACGTTTCAGGTCATAGAGTTTTTTTACAGCACAGAAAGAGGCCCTTCGACCCTTCATCAGAACTGGTCCCAGACCTGAAAGGTTAACTCGGTTTCTCTCTCCACGGATGCTGCCTGGCCTGCTGAGTATTTCCAGCATTTTCTGTTATTTCAGATTTCCAGCATCCGCAGTATTTTGCTATTGTATTAGAGAAAGGAAGTTGACTGCTTAACAATTATTACATCGCTGCTTGTGGGAGCTCACTGTGCGCAAATTGGCTGCTGCGTTTCCTACATTACAACAGTGACCACACTTCAAAAAGTACTTCATTGGCTGTAAAGCACTTTGGTTGTCCTGAGGTTGTGAAAGGCGCTATAGAAATGCAAGTCTTCTCTTTTTTTATATCCAGGAGGCTGGAATCCAGTGCAGACTGTGCTACAAACAGCCCACTTCAATCATTGCAGGAACTCCTGGTCATGCCCAGAAAGAACAGAGAAGCCAAAACGGTGCAATGTTAATGTGTAAAATGTGCTGTAGATTTGTAAACACAAAATAGAAAATATACTTGGATTTATGTAACACTTTTCATGACCTGAGGTCGTCACAGTCAATGAAGTACTTTTTGTGGTGTAGCACCTGTTGTAATGTAGGAAGCGCGGCAGCCAATTTGCACACAGCAAGATCCCACAAACAGCAATGTAATAAATGGCTAGACAAGGATGTCTTGCTGCAGTTGTACAGGGCCTTGGTGAGACCGCACCTTGAGTATTGTGTGCAGTTTTGGTCGCCTTATCTGAGGAAGGGTGTTCTTGCCATGGAGGGAGTTCAGCGAAGATTCACCAGACTGATACCTGGGATGTCAGGAATGACGTATGAGGAGAGATTGGGTCGATTGGGCTTATATTCGCTGGGAGTTTAGAAGAATGAGAGGGGATCTCATTGAAACTTATAAAATTCTAACAGGACTAGACAGACTAGATGCAGGAAGGATGTTCCCGATGGCGGGGGAGTCCAGAACCAGGGGTCACAGTCTAAGGATAAGGGGTAAGCCATTTAGGACAGATGAGGAGGAATTTCTTCACCCAGAGAGTGGTGAACCTGTGGAATTCTCTAGCACAGAAGGCAATGGAGGCCAATTCATTAAATATATTCAAGAAGGAGTTAGATATATTTCTTAAGGCTAAAGGGATCAAGGGATATGGGGAGAAAGCAGGGACAGGGTACTGAATTTGGATGATCAGCCATGATCTCATTGAATGGCGGAACAGGCTCGAGGGGCCGAATGGCCTACTCCTGCTCCTATCTTCCATGTTTCTATAATCTGATTTAGTGAAGTAGGCCGAGGGATAGGTTTTGGGATAAACATATTAAAAGCACAGAAGCCCAGACAGTGGGGGTACCAGCCCCTGATCATCTGGATCTCAAGACCATCTTCATGTCCTGAAAATGCATTTCAATAATTACACTATAATTTTCTTTTAAACTGCATCAAAAAGATTTTAAATTTTTTTTTTTTTTTTTTTAAATAAAAGGTAGCAACTTGAATCCGTTCAAGAAAGGTCGAGTCTTCCCCAGCCTGCACGTACAAATTCTAAAACCTGTATATTGTCGCCATGGCAACTCTTTCACTTCCTATAGGAAGTCTAATATTTACCATGGTAACAGAGTGTTTCAGTGGCAAGTAACAGTCACAACATTATATTTATACCTAAAAAGGGAGAAATGACCTTTAGGCATTAAGATAGACCGCAATAACGTATTGCAGCATTAATTATGTTACAGCCGAGTGGGTTAAACAGTGCATTGTCATGGCAGTGTCAGCCATGGCTCAGTGGGCAGCACGCTCACTCAGAGTCAGAAGGTTGTGGGTTCAAGTCCCACTCCAGTGACTTGAGCACAAAAATCTAGTCTGACACTCCAGTGCAGTACTGAGGGAGCGCTGCACTGTCGGAGGGGCAGTACTGAGGGAGCGCCGCACTGTCGGAGGGGCGGTACTGAGGGAGCGCTGCACTGTCGGAGGGGCAGTGCTGAGGGAGTGTCGCACTGTCGGAGGGGCGGTACTGAGGGAGCGCCGCACTGTCGGAGGGGCAGTGCTGAGGGAGCGCCGCACTGTCCGATGGGCAGTACTGAGGGAGCGCCGCACTGTCGGAGGGGCGGTACTGAGGGAGCGCCGCACTGTCGAAGGGGCAGTGCTGAGGGAGCGCCGCACTGTCGGAGGGGCAGTGCTGAGGGAGCGCTGCACTGTCGGAGGGGCAGTACTGAGGGAGCGCCGCACTGTCGGCGTGTCAGCACTGAGGGAGCGTCGCACTGTCGGAGGGGCAGTACTGAGGGAGCGCCGCACTGAGGGAGCGCCGCACTGTCGGAGGGGCAGTACTGAGGGAGTGCCGCACTGTCGGCTGTAAAGTGCTTCGGGAAGTGCTGAGGTCATGAAAGGTGCTATAGAAATGCAAGTCTGTATTTTTTTCTCTCTCCGCACAGCTGTAGGTCCCAGGGCTCCATCCCGGGTCTGCACTGAGTTCGCAGATCTCAGCAGTAAGGGCTTGGGCTCAGCACCCCTGGGCTAGGGTGGGGTCCTGCTGCTGGTTCAGTGTCCCCTGTCGGGCACTGGGCTGGGCCACAACAAACGCCCCCACCCCCCCACCCAGTCAAATATTCACTGTCTAGGGTTACGGATGAAGGATGTCCACTTGGGCAGAAGGAGTCACACCTTCAGGGAGGAAATAAAAATACTTTGTTTTTTTTTTTACAAGCTACTCTCTGAAACGTACTGCTTGCAGATTTGCTGCAAATTTATTCCCAGCCAAGAAGTCTACCAACAGTTCAGGTTCACTCACACAGGGTGGCCCTTTGGCCGAGAGGCTGCAGAGTGACGCTGGCATCTGTGAACCTGCACCCTGGCCTTATTGGATTTATTAGTGACTATCTTATATTAGTTTTGGACTCCGCAAGAAGTGGAAACATTTACTCTACGTCTACCCTACCGAACCCCTTCATAATCTTAAAGGTTTCTATTAGGACACCCTCAGCCTGTTCAATCTTTCCTGATAGTTATAACCAATATTCCCAGTAAGCTGCGCTTTGTTCCGTACGGGCTGTTTCTTTTAGCGCGTGGTCCCTTTAAATTTCCGTGTATGTGCGGTATTTACAATGGCGAAGCCGGTGAGCGGCCCGCGCGGGACCTTTCCCATTACTGCGCGGCCGCGCAGCTTAGAGGGGACATTGGGTATAACCTCTCGCTTCTGGCCTCATCCTCGTCAATCTGTCTGGCGCCTTCTCTGGTGCCTCTATCGCCTGTTTTACTGCGCACGTGTCTCACCTCCATCGTTCTTCCGGTGACAGGCCTGTCAGGTCAATCTGAAAGAGACGGGGAAAGATGTTAGAGGCAAAGACTTGGTTGGGTATTTAGGCACAGAAATAGCTTCAGTTGGGGTACGACATCACGAGCAGCCAGTGAGAGCCTTGGGAATCGGGGGGGGGGGGGGGGGGGAGGAGAAAGAGAGGAATACTGCAGAATGGGATTGGAGGCCCAGGGGAAGAGAGGGGCAATGGGGGGGTCAGTGGATGGGGAGAATGGGGATCAGAGAAAGAGGCAAAATGGGGGTCAGGGAGAGGGTAACAGGGTGAGAGAGAGGGGGAATGGGGGGTCAGGAGGAGGGAAATGGGGTTAGAGAGAGGGGGAACCTCAGAGGGCTGTGGTTGCTCAGTTGTTGCGTATATTCAAGACAGATAGATATTTGGACACTAAGGGAACCAAGAGATATGCGGATCGGGCGGGAAGGTGGAGATGAGGTCGATGATCAGCCATGATCTTATTGAATGGCGGAGCAGGCTCGAGGGGCCGTATGGCCGACTCCTGCTCCTAATTCTTATGTTATTATGACAGTGGACATTGGATGCATTTAGCACAATGGTACAGGACGCTATGAGAATAAACCAACGAGCTTTAATGTTGGGTAGCACTTGCAATTCCTTGCCACTAATTACACCTATCATCAGCCCCAGTGACCGATCAGCAACCATCCCAGTGAAGTATCAGTCCCATTTCTTCCGGACTGACCTGTCGCTAGAAAAAACACATCACCCCGTCTTAGTAAGGAGCTCGCCCTAGAGTCAGAAGGGTGTGGGTTCAATCCTCCCCTCTAAAGACCTGAACACATCAGTGCAGTACTGTACTGAGGAGTTGCTACACTGTCGGAGACGCCGTCCTACAGGTGACGCCGCCGAGGCCCCGGGTGGAGGGTAATGATCACCCGTCTCTATTCAAAGAGCAAGGAGCTTTTGTATAACTGTTAAGTGTCCCAGTCAAAATTCAACCACTCAACCAATGCTACCAAACTGGCTCGAGGAACAGCACCTCATCTTCCGATTAGGCACTTTACAGCCTTCCGGACTCAATATCGAGTTCAACAATTTCAGATCATAACCTTGGCCCCTATTACATTTTTACTTATTTTTTATCCACACCTTTGTTTTGCCCCCCCCCCCGTGACAGCTGTCTCTCACTCTGCCAGCGCATTTCACACCTAATCTGAGCCGTCTTTTGTCTCCACTAGTCCGATCACCATCTCGTCTGGTTTTGAATACCTCTTAATGTCTCTTCTCTTTTGTTCTCTCCCAGCCCGGCCTCTTAATCTATTTCATTTCCTGTGCTTCTTTAGTCTTGACAAAGGGTTTGCCTCGAAACGTTGACTCTATTTTCTCTCCACGGATGTTGCCTGGCCTGCTGAGTTTTTCCAGCATTTTCTGTTGTTATTTCGGATTTGCAGCATCTGCAGTAGTTTGCTATCCTACCAAACTGGCTATTCAACTGTGCCGTTTATGGTATCTTCCTGTGTACAACATGGTTGCCACATCTGCCAACATAATAGCCGCTATACTTTTAAAAGCAAGTTCTTTATTCACTCTGGGAATGTGGGTGTCACTAGCAAGGCCAGCATTTATCAGCAATCCCTAAGTGACCTTGAGATGGTGATGGTAGGCCACCTTCTGCAGTCTGTGCGGTGAAGGTGCTCCCATAACTTTTCCTATATTACAACAGTGACTACACTCTCTTAACCTCTCCTGTCTTCTATCCTATCACAGACCTTCCCTTTTGTTCTTTCATCCCCTCCATTTCCCAGCCCCTACACTTGCTTAAAAATCTGTTCCATTTCCTGCTTTATTCCAGTTCTGACGAAAGGTCATCGACCTGAAATGTTAACTCTGTTTCTCTCTCCACAGATGCTGCCTGACCTGCTGAGTATCTCCAGCATTTTCTGTTTTTATTTCAGATTTCCAGCATCCGCAGTATTTTCTTTTTGTATTAGTGACTACACTTCATTGGCTGTAAAGCATGTTGGGATGTTCTAAGGTCAGGCAAGGCGCTATATAAATGCAAGTCTTTCTTTTGTTTTACAATGCTGTTAGGTAGGGAGTTCCAGGATTTTGACCCAGCGACGATGTGTAATTAATTGGATGGCCCAAGTGACGTGACGCTACACAAGTTCTTTTAATCTGGTGTTCACATCTTAAATGCTCTCAACCTATCGCTGCATTTCAAGGGGACACAATATAAAGACTTGCATTTCTGTAGCGCCTTTCACAACCTCTGGACGTCCCAAATCCCTTTACAGCCGATGACGGCACCCCTGACAGCGCAGCACTCCCTCAGAAGTACTTTTGAAGTGAAGTCACTGTTGTAATGTAGGAAACGCGGCAGCCAATTTGGGCACAGCAAGCTCCCACAAGCAGCAAGGAGCTAATGACCAGATAATCTGTTGTAATGATGCTGATTGAGGGATAAATATTGGCCAGGACACCCAGGATAACTCCCCTGCTCCTCGAAATAATGCCGCGGGATCTTTTACTTCCACCTGAGAGCAGACGGGGCCTCGGTTTAACTTCTCATCCGAAAGACGGCACCTCCGACAGTGCGGCACTCCCTCAGTACTGCACTGGGAGTGTCAGCCTGGATTATTACGCTCAATTCTCTGGAGTGGGGCTTGAGCCCATGACCTTCTGACTCAAGAGACCAACAGAGTCAAGGCCGACATGGAAACTTCACACCCACACCACTTTAGTCCCAGTGACAAAACATTCAACTTAGGGATGGGCAATAAATGCTGGCCTTGCCAGCGACGCCCAGATGGCATAAGCGAATTTAAAAAAAGCTAAAACTTGAAACCAAGGACATTTCTACAATGAGTATCAGATTCAGTCATGAACTATCATGAAAAACAAGCAGATCAACCTGTCTGTGTGCAATGTAAATGTTTGCTGTAAGTCAGTGCCATGTTCAAACATTTAAGCCCTCTGATTGATTGAAGAGTTGAAATAATCAATTTTTTTTTTTGTCTAACTTGCAATTAAGCCTCAGTTTACCTCTGGCATCTCGCCTCCAACTCAAACACTCTGGGACTGGAGCACGTAACCTAGGCCGGCACTCCAATGCAGTACGAAACATAAGAACATAAGAATTAGGAGCAGGAGTCGGCCATACAACCCCTCGAACCTGCTCCGCCAGTCAATAAGATCAGGGCTGATCTTCGACCTCAACTCCACTTTCCCGCCCGATCTCCATATCCCTCGATTCCCCTAGAGTCCAAAAATCTATCGATCTCAGCCTTGAATATACTCAACGACTGAGCCTCCACAGCCCTGTGGGACAGAGAATTCCAAAGATTCACCACCCTCTGAGTGAAGAAATTCCTCCTCATCTCAGTCCTAAATGGCCGACCCCTTATTCTGAGACTGTGACCCCTGGTTCTAGACTCTCCAGCCAGGGGAAACAACCTCTCAGCAACTTGCCTGAAGCAGGCGCGGTGGCCCATGATGTCAGTGTTGCAACCAAGCGATCAGCATAACAGTGTCGGTATGGTACGAGAAATAAACTTCCAACGTTGTGACAATACACTTCATCGCCTCAAACTGCTCCCAACATCAGTGACAGACCGAGAACCACCCCAGCTGCAAATGCCCTCTCCAGGCACAACTCAAGGCTGGAATGGCAAACCCTGTGACCCACTTGTGATGCTGGGTGTTTCCCACAATTCAGACAGACATAGTTGTGCAAATATCACACGCCCTTTACACTTTGCTGGAATCATTTGTGACCATACACAGGACATACGCAGAATAAGGCAAACCAGCCTCAAGAACTGAACTCAGTGATGTGGTTAGCAGGAGGAGGGTGAATTGGTGTCCGAGGCATGATTTAAGGCGGTATTACATAGAATATACATCATACTAAGGGCAGCCTGTTGATCAACACTGTTTCAGCAACTTAAGCTACTGGCATGGTCAGTCCGTTCCCTTGATAATAAAAGCAAAAAATAATTAAAATCAATGTAAACTGAGCTCAGAGTTCAACAGCAATTACTGATATCCAATGTGCAAGTCACTAAATACAGGCAAACGTCTGATTGTGACTGAAAGTGTCGGGTGTGGCTTAATGGTAGCACTCTCACCTCCAAGTCAGAAGGTTGTGGGTTCAAGTCCCAAAATCCAGGCTGACACTCCACTGCAGTGCTGAGGGAGCGCCGCACAAGTCGACCGGGCAGTACTAAGCGAGCACTACACTGTCGGAGGAAGCGCTGCACTGGCGGAGGGGCAGTACTGAGGGAGCGCCGCACTGGCGGAGGGGCAGTACTGAGGGAGCGCCGCACTGGCGGAGGGGCAGTACTGAGGGAGCGCCGCACTGGCGGAGGGGCAGTACTGAGGGAGCGCCGCACTGGCGGAGGGGCAGTACTGAGGGAGCGCCGCACTGGCGGAGGGGCAGTACTGAGGGAGCGCCGCACTGGCGGAGGGGCAGTACTGAGGGAGCGCCGCACTGGCGGAGGGGCAGTACTGAGGGAGCGCCGCACTGGCGGAGGGGCAGTACTGAGGGAGCGCCGCACTGGCGGAGGGGCAGTACTGAGGGAGCGCCGCACTGGCGGAGGGGCAGTACTGAGGGAGCGCCGCACTGGCGGAGGGGCAGTACTGAGGGAGCGCCGCACTGGCGGAGGGGCAGTACTGAGGGAGCGCCGCACTGGCGGAGGGGCAGTACTGAGGGAGCGCCGCACTGTCGGAGGGACAGTACTGAGGGAGCGCCGCACTGTCGGAGGGGCAGTACTGAGGGAGCGCCGCACTGGCGGAGGGGCAGTACTGAGGGAGCGCCGCACTGGCGGAGGGGCAGTACTGAGGGAGCGCCGCACTGTCGGAGGGACAGTACTGAGGGAGCGCCGCACTGTCGGAGGGGCAGTACTGAGGGAGCGCCGCACTGTCGGAGGGGCAGTACTGAGGGAGCGCTGCTCTCTTAGGTGGACGTAAAAGATCCCATAGCACTATTTTGAAAAAGAGCTGGGGAGTTCTCCCCAGTGTCGTGGCCATTATTTATCCCTCAATCAAAACCACTAAAACAGATTATTTGGTCATTGTCACATTGCTGTTTGAGGGATCCTGCTGTGCATAAATTGGCTGCCGCGTTTCCTACATTACAACAGTGACTACTTCATTGGCTGTGAAGTGTTTGGGACGTCCGGTGTTCATGAAAGGCGCCATAGAAATGCAAGACTTTCTTTAATGTGCATGATGGCGCTGGTGAATGGAACATAGGCAGCAGCAAGCACTCCCAGACTTTTCACCAATCTCGGAACAGAACGAACGTGGCATTTTGCATTTCTCACACCTCTGTGGTTTGTCTGCGACTGTGGTCCCACACCCACTGTGAACGCCCACTAGACTCTTGCCCCATCAGTCTGGACTGAATCGGAGTCCTTGCCCAGGTGAAAGAGCAGTGCGCAAAGCCAGTCAACCACCCTGTGGCCCCAGCAACATTACAGAATTATACAGCACAGTAGGAGGCCATTCGGCCAATCGTAGCTCTACCGGCTCTTTGAAAGAGCTCTCCAATTCGTCCCACTCCTCTGCTCTTTCCTCAGAGCCCTGCAATTTTTTTTTAACCATTCAAGTATTTATCCAATTCCCTTTTGAAAGTTATTATTGAATCTTTCAGGCAGCGCTATCCAGATCACAACAACTCGCTGTGTTTCTCCTCATCTCCCATCTGGTTCGTCTGCCAATTATCTTAAAATTCTCTCAGGACTGGACAGGCTAGATGCGGGAAGGATGTTCCCGATGGCCGGGAAGTCCAGAACCAGGGGTCACAGTCTAAGGATAAGGGGTAAGCCAGTTAGGACAGAGATGAGGAGGAATTTCTTCACCCAGAGAGTGGTGAACCTGTGGAATTCTCTACCACAGAAGGCAGTAGAGGCCAATTCATTAAATATATTCAAGAAGGAGTTAGATATATTTCTTAAGGCTAAAGGGATCAAGGGATATGGGGAGAAAGCAGGAACAGGGTACTGAATTTGGATGATCAGCCATGATCTCATTAAATGGCAGAACAGGCTCGAGGGGCCGAATGGCCTACTCCTGCTCCTATCTTCTATGTTTCTATCTGTGTCCTCTGGTTAGCGACCCTGCTGCCACTGGAAACAGTTTCTTGCTATAACTTTGACCAGTGTGTGAAGACAGCACTTTGTGCAACAGTAGTACTGGTGACCATAGGCCGGTCACTGGTGTTGGGAGCAGTTTAAGAGCGTCACAGCAAAAGCTTAGTTGTGCGTTAAATTGTGTTGAAATTAAATAAATGCTGAATATAAAGCTGGTAACAGTACTCATTTTAAAAGAAAACATTTGTTACGCTTGCATACTGTGGGAGGTTTTCAACTTGGGAAACTGTTCAATTTTACACCTCAGAAAGGGCAGCAGCATAAATGCAAAGGTTATGAATAGAAAGGGTACGGTAGCATAGTGGCAATGTTACTGCACTAGTAATCCGGAGACCTGGACGAATGATCTGGAGACATGAGTTCAAATCCCACCACAGCAGCCGGGGAATTTAAATTCAATTAAATAAATCTGGAATTAAAAAGCTAGTATCAGATTCTGGTTCACTTACCCAGTCTGGCCTATATGTGACTCCAGACCCACAGCAATGTGGTTGACTCTCAAATGCCCTTAACTAACTTAAGGGCTCTGAAATGGCCTACCAAATCGCTTACGACAAAGTCGCCACACAGACTGCGGCGGCTCACCACCACCTTCTCAAGAGCATTTAGGGCCTTGCCAGCGACGCCCATATCCAATTAAAAAAAAGATGCACTGTTATTATCAACCACACCAGTCGCTTACACAGCAAGAAAGATTCCACAAATGAGCAGTTAATGTGTTTTTGGCAGTGTTGGTTGAGAGAGGAGTGTTAAAAGACTTACATTTCTAGAGCGATCTCAAGATGTCCCAAAGCGTTTTACAGCCAATGAAGTAATTTTTGAAGTGTAGTCACTGTTGTAATGTAGGGAAACGCAGCAGCCAATTTACGCAAAGCAAGCTCCCACAAACAGCAATGTGATAATGACCAGATAATCTGTTTTATTGATGTTGATGATTGTGGGATAAATATTGGCCCGAGGACAACAGGGTAACATCCCTGCTTTTTCAAAACAGTGCAGCGCTCCCTCAGTACTGCCCCTCCAACAATGCAGCACTCCCTCAGTACTGCCCCTCCGACAGTGCAGCGCTCCCTCAGTACTGCCCCTCCGACAGTGCAGCACTCCCTCAGTACTGCCCCTCCAACAGTGCAGCACTCCTTCAGTACTGCCCCTCCGACAGTGCAGCACTCCTTCAGTACTGCACCTCCGACAATGCAGCACTCCTTCAGTACTGCACCTCCGACAGTGTTATAAAAAAAGTTATACTTTTGATGGGAAAAGGCGGAGTGATATAGAATAGCAGAAGGATTGGGGGGTTCGGGCTTTGCACAGGTACCAGATCGGGGTCTCTTGGGCACCGGGACCCGGGCTCTCTCGGGACCCGGGCTCTCTCGGGTATCGGGACCCGGGCTCTCTCGGGTATCGGGACCCCCTCGGGTATCGGGACCCGGGCTCTCTCGGGCACCGGGACCCGGGCTCTCTCGGGACTCGGGACCGCTCAGGTATCGGGACTCGGGCTCTCTCGGGTATCGGGCGCTCTCGGGCACCGGGCGCTCTCGGGCACCGGGACCCGGGCGCTCTCGGGCACCGGGACCCGGGCGCTCTCGGGCACCGGGACCCGGGCGCTCTCGGGCACCGGGACCCGGGCGCTCTCGGGCACCGGGGTCGCTCGGGTATCGGGACTCGGGCTCTCTCGGGTATCGGGGTCGCTCGGGTATCGGGCTCTCTCGGGTGTCGGCCGATGCCGCGGTGACCGGGTTGCCCCGGGGCTGTCTCTTTAAGCCGAGTGCCGGGGGAGAGAGGCTCCGGCCGCCAGGTGGGGGGTGGTCCGGAGACGGCCTGGACGCTGGCCGGCGGGGAAGCGGCTCCCGGCGCTGTCCTTACCGGCTCCGGCTCCAGCTCCTCCTCCGCCGCCTGGTGCCGGTGCTGACCGTGTCCGTGCGGCCCGGGCCCGAGGCCGTCCAGCTCCAACACCGCCGCCATCTTTAGCCTAGTAACCAAGGCCGACGCCTCCCATTGGCCCGGCCGGTCCAGCCAATCAGCGGCGGCGACACTCACAGGTCGGGTTAAACCCGAGCCACGTAGACGTCAACTACGTCACGCCAGCAGCCCCGCCCTCTCCCGGGCGCGGTGGAAGGTCACGTGGACGTCCTGGGGTGAAGAGTTGCCAATCTCTCCCGGAATGCCCGGGAGTCTCCAGGAATGGAAGGTTCCTCTCCTGGACCCTGCTCGGAGCAACACCCAGGGAGAGAAATCATACATCGAGGCATTCAAATAATTAGGAGTTTTTTTTCCAATTTCCCTGAATACTTTCCTTTATTATAAAAATATTGGTTACAACAACAACTTGTATTTATACAGCGCCTTTAACCTAGTAAAACCTCCCAAGGTGCTTCACAGGAACAATTATAAGACAAAAAATTTGACACCGAGCCACAGAAGAGGGAAATTAGGGCAGGTGACCAAAAGTTTGGTCAAAGAGGTAGGTTTTCAGGAGCATCTTAAAAGCGGAAATAGAGGTAGCGAGGCGGAGAGGTTTAGGCAGGGAATTCCAGAGCTTAGGGCCCAGGCAACAGAAGGCATGGCCGCCAATGGTGGAGCGATTAAAATCAGGGATGCTCAAGATGCCAGAATTAGAGGAGCGCAGAGATCTCGGGGGGATTGTGGGGCTGGAGGAGGTTACGGAGATGGGGAGGGGGCGAGGCCACGGAGGGATTTGAAAACAAGGATGAAAATTTTAAAATCGAGGCGTTGCTTAACCGGGAGCCAATGTAGGTCAGCGAGCACAGGGGGTGATGGGTGAACGGGACTTGGTGCGAGTTAGGACACGGGCAGCAGAGTTTTGGAACACCTCAAGTTTACGTAGAGTAGAACGTAGGTTTTGGGGAAAACACTATTTTACTGAGCGGTGGAAGACAGGAGGTCACGTGGTGAAACTTCTGGGATTATGTCCAACAGAGTTGGTAACCCCATACTGGGGGCAACAGGGCGGAAGTGGTTCCCTCCAATTTTCTTTCGGGCCGCATGGCCCCTTTAACGGGTTGCACGGCCCATTCAAAATTCCGCACATGCACGTTTCTTTTCCATTTAAAATCCGGTTCACCGGCTGCGCGGGGCCTCCAGAGTACTGCACGGCCACGCAGCTTAAAGGGAACACTGGCTGGGGATAACAGGGAGATACTGGGTTGCAGCGCTCCTGGGGACCCGCACAGCTGGTGAACTAGCTTTTAACTAGAAAAACTGCGCATGTGCGGAATTCTGAATTAAAAAAATTAGGGGAACATTGGTGGCAACTGGGGATAATGGGGGTAAATGGGGGAGATACTGGGCGGTTCCTGGGGCAATAGGGTGTGATTGGAAGTAACGGAGATACTGAGAGAGCAGGGAGGGTGTGTGGACATCAGGCAATGACTGGGTGTATCAGAGAGTCAGGAAGGTAGCGAACCCATTTTTAAGATGCATATTTTGATATTCAAATCCCTCCATGGCCCCATATCTCTCCCTAAAAACAGCTCCCTGACCCTGACCTATTCCTTGTCCCCTGCTTTACCATTGGTGGCTGCCTCTTCATCTCTATGTCCCCTTCTGGAACTTTCTCAGTCTACATCTCTGCTCTGGTGTCTTGACCCTCAAATTGCTGCCTTCAAAAGCCTCAGACGTATCCTTCTCCTGGAAAGTGCTTTATGATTTTGGAGTAAAATCAGGAAGCACCTTTTCAAACAAAGGGGGGGGGGTGGAGGGGGTCAATTGAAATTTCCAAGTCTGAGATTGATAGATTTTTGTTGGGTCAGAGTATCAAGGGATATGGAGCAAAGGCGGGTAAATGGGGTTGAGAAACAGATCGGCCATGATCTCAAGGCTCAAATCAGATCGGGCTGCTGGTCCTGGACAGCGTTTACCCGAGGGAGCTCAAAGAGAGGGGAGCCGATATATCGGCACAGCTGTAACACAACTTCCAACCCTTTGTATTCCAGCCACCTTTGAGATAAAGGCCAACATTCCATTAGCCTTTTTAATTATTTTTTGTACCCGTGTACTAGCTTTTAGTGAACCTCTTCTGCTGGAAGTGCTTTGGCTACATTCAGATAGTTGGGAGTGGAGCCATGCCAGACCTGTCCCATGGGATACATTTTGGTAGAAAGAATGAGAAGAGGAAATATATAAAGGGTACAATCCTAAAGGGGGTGCATGAACAGAGAGACCTGGGGGTGTATGTGCACAAATTGTTGAAGGTGGCAGGGCAGGATGAGAAAGTGGTTAAAAAAGCTTATGGGATCCTGGGCTTCACGAATAGAGGCATAGAGTGGAAATTATGATGAACCTTTATAAAACACTGGTTCGGCCTCAACTGGAGTATTGTGTCCAATTCTTGGCATCATACTTTAGGAAGGATGTGAAGGCCTTAGAGAGGGTGCAGAAAAGATTTACAAGAATGATTCCAGGGATGAAGGACTTCAGTTACGTTGATAGAATGGGGGAGCTGGGGTTGTTCTCCTTGGAGCAGAGAAGATTGAAAGGAGATTTGATATAGGTGTTCAAAATCATGAGGGGTCTGGACAGAGTAGATAGAAACTGTTCCCATTGGCAGAAGGGTCGAGAACCAGAGGACACAGATTTAAGGTGATTGGCAAAAGAACCAAAGGCGACATGAGGAAAAGCTTTTTTACTCAGCGAGTGGTTAGGATCTGGAATGCGCTGCCTGAAAGGGTGGTGGAGGCAGACTCAATCACTGCTTTCAAAAGGGAGTTGGATAAGTACCTGAAAGAAAAACATTTGCAGGGCTACAGGGAAAGGGTGGGGGAGTGAGACTAGCTGAGGTGCTCTTACAAAGAGCTGGCACGGGCTCGACGGGCTGAATGGCCTTCTTTCGTGCTATAATCAGTCTATGATTCTCTGAATGAAGGCAAGGTGTTGGAGGAGGTGGATAGCGCAGTTGATCATGTCAAAGGCTGCAGAAAGATCGAGGAGGTATAATTCACCAGTCACTCAGAGAGTGGGAAACTTTGCAGGTGTGACCATCGATTGAGAATCCTAAAATCTTACAGCACAGGAGGCCATTCGCCCCATCGTGCCTGTGCCGGCTCTTTAAAAGAGCTACCCAGTTAGTCCCATTGCCCTGCTCTTTCCCCATAGCTCTGCATTTTTCCCCCCCTACAATTCCCTTTTGAAAGTTAACATTGAATCTGCTTCCGCCACCCTTTCAGGCATAGTCCGGGATTTGAAACCGGGACTTCTCGTAGAGGTAGTGTTGGGCTGAGTTGTGATGCCCTGTGTGGTTGAATACTGGACTAATAATCCAGAAAACATGAGTTCAAATCCCATCAGGGTAGTTTAGGAATTTGAATGCAGCTTTTAAAAATTTAGAAATAAAAATCTGGTATCAGTAAAAGTGACCGTAAAGCCATGTCATTAAAAACCCAACTGGTTCACTAAAGGTCATGAGTTCAAGTCCCACTCCACAGACTTGAGCCCATAATCCAGGCTGACACTCCCAGTGCAGTACTGAGGCAATTCTTCTTAGGCAGTCCCTTGGAACCGAGGATGACTTACTTCCACATTAAAAATGAGTTCTCAGGCGACTGATGAGTCCAATGCGGGACCTACAGTCTCTGTCACAGGTGGGGCAGACCGTGGTTGAAGGGGCGGGTGGGTGGGGTGCTTGGGTTGACGTGCGCTCCTTCCGCTGCCTGCGCTTGGCTTCCACTTGCTCCCGGCGAAGAGACTCGAGGTGTTCGGCACCATCCCGGATGCTTCTCTTCCACTTTGTGCTGTCTTGGGCCAGGGATTCCCAGGTGTCGGTGGGGATGTTACACTTTTTCAAGGAGGCTTTGAGGGTGTCCTTGAAGCGTTTCCTCTGCCCACCTGGGGCTCTCTTGCCGTGTCAGAGCTCCGAGTAGAGTGCTTGTTTTGGGAGTCTCGTATCGGGCATGCGGACAATGTGACCCGTCCATCGGAGCTGATTGAGCGCGGTCAAAGCTTCGATGCTGGGGATGTTAGCCTGAGCAAGAACACTGACGTTGGTGCGCAATGGATTTGCAGTACTGAGGGAGTGCTGCACTGTCGGAGGTGCCGTCTTTCAGATGAGATGTTAAACCGAGGCCCCGTCTGCTCTCTCAGGTGGATGTAAAAGATCCCACGGCACTATTTCAAAGAAGAGCAGGGGAGTTCTCCCCGGTGTCCTGGACCCAATATTTATCCCTCAACCAACATCACTAAAACAGATTATCTGGTCATGATAACATTGCTGTTTGTGGGAGCTTGCTGTGCACTAATTGGCTGCAACGTTTCCTTAATTACAACAGTGACTACACTTCAAAAAGTACTTCATTGGCTGTGAAGTGCTTTGGGACGTCCTGAGGCGCTTTAGAATTGCAAGTTCTTTCTTTCTTAACTGAGCAAATGTGGCAGCTAAGTTTCTTGATCGCACCTGGGGAGGAGGGAGTCACAACTGACCATAGGAAAGAAATTCTGCCAGGGCTTCTGCGCCTGATCAAAACCCAGTGACCCTTGAGGGAAAGTGTGTGTTTGTGGATGTCAGGTGAGGTTGGCTTTGGCTGTGATGCTTGCCGTGGGCAAATAGTCCCAGCACTCACTATCCGGTGTCACGCAAAGTGCTACGAGCGCATGTGGAGCCATCTCCTGATCACCCCCACCCCCAGCAAAAGTCAGGACAGGAGGGGAGCAAAATACTGAGAAAGTAATAAAATCAAGCGGAGGAAAGAATCAAGTAATTCAACGGGTTTGACACACCAAAGGGGACACAATGTTTCGCCGTAAATAGTCTGCCTGTACATGATAGAGGGGGAGGCAGAGAGGTTTAAGGAGGGAATTCCAGAGCGTGGGGCCCAGACGGCTGAAGGGACAACTACCAATGATGGGGTGGTGGTGGGGGGTGCCAGAGTCTGAAGAACGTAGGGTTCTCTTTGGGTTGTAAGGCTGGAGGAGCCCCAGTGAGTGACTGCTGGGTTGTTTTGCAGCCAAGCCATATCTCTATGTAGCATGGCCGCCCTCTCCTGGTACCAGTCAGTTCAGCTGGCAAACGTGTTGATAATTGGTCACCTATGAGAACTGCTGGATATACTAATTTTTAAATGTATTTACCTATCCTCCAAACTTTACTCTGGCTGAAATCAGCTCACTCAGTACAGACTGACTTTGCTGGCCTGCATGGCTGAGTTATTCACTGACTTTCCCAACTCCATGCCTGTCACCTCCAGACTCGACTATTCCAATGATCCCCCTGGCTGGATTCCCATCTTCTATCCTCCATAAACTTCAGCTCATCCAAAACTCTGCTGCCCGTATCCTAACCCATGCCAAGTCCCACTCACCCATCACACCTGTGCCCAGTCCAGCAATGCCTCGATTTTAAAATTCTCATCCTCGTGTTCAAATCCCTCCACAGCCCCTCCCCAGCTCTGTAACCTCCTCTAGCCCTACAACCCTCTGAGATCTTCCTCCAACTTTGGCCTCTTATCCAGCGCCCCACCATTGGCGGCCGTGTCTTCTGCCATCTTCAACTAAGCTCTGGAATTCCCTCCCTAAACCTCTCTGTCCTTTAAAATTCTCCTTATACCTTACCTTTGTCACTAAGCTTGGGTCACCTGTCCTAATATCTCCTTCTGTGGCTCGGTGTCCATTTTTGTTTGGTAACACTCCTGTGAAGCGCCTTGGGACATTTTCCTGTGTTGAAAGGCGCTAATTAAATGCAAGTTGTTGTGGGACGATCACTGCAAATTTCTCAAATTATAATCCACGATGACACATAATCTGTAATCACTAGGAAATTATCCAGTAGCAATCACTTAGAAATCTCTATGGTCGGTATAAGTAGTCTCCTCCCCTAATGATTGATGCACTGGAGAGTCTGACAAGGTGCTGAGCCACACAGATCCAATACAATCCCATGTCTGCGCAGAGTGAGTTGGGGGGTTATTGATGGTGTTGCAATTAACCCCTCTAATCAAAAAACCAACCCTTGACCCCTCAGTCCTTGCAAACTACCGCCCCATCTCCAAAGTCCTTGAATATGTTGTCGCCTCCCAAATCCGTACCCATCTTTCCCAGAACTTCACGTTTGAATCCCTCCAATCGGGTTTCCGCCCCGCCACAGTACCAAAACGGCTCTCATCAGTCACAAATGACATCCTTTGTGACTGTGACAAACGTAAACTATCCCTCCTTGACCTCTCTGCAGCCTTTGACACAGCTGACCACACAATCCTCCTCCAACACCTCTCCAGCTGGGTGGGACTGCACTCTTCTGGTTCCATTCTTATTTATCTAATCGTAGTCAGAAAATCACCTGCAATAGCTTCTCTTCCCGCTCCCGCATCGTTTCCTCTGGTGTCCCCCAAGGATCTATCCTTGGCCCTCTCCTAATTCTCATGCTGCCCCTTGGCGACATCATCCAAAAACACAGCATCAATTTCCACATGTATCGCACCACCACTTCTCTTGACCCCACCACGGTCTGTAAATTGTCAGACTGCTTGTCCGACAGCCAGAACTGGATGGGCTGAAATTTTCTCCAATTAAATATTGGGAAAACCGAAGCCATTGTCTTCGGTCCCTGCCACAAATTCTGTTCCCTAGCCACCGACTCCATCCCTCTCCCTATCAACTGTCTGAAGCTGAAATAGACTGTTTGCAACCTTGGTGTCATATTTGACCTTGAAATGAGCTTCCGACCACATATCCACGGCATAACTAAGACTGCTTATTTCCACCTCCTTAACATGGTCCGTCTCAGCTCATCCATGCCTTTGTTACCTCTAGACTTTGCTATTCCAACACACTCCTAGCTGGCCTCCCAAATTTCACCCTACGTAAACTTGAGGGCATCCAAAACACAGCTGCCCGTGTCCTAACTCGCACCGTCTCGTTCACCCATCCGCCCATGGCTCACTGACCTACATTGGATCCCGGTTAAGATATGCCTCGATTTTAAACTTCTCATCCTGGTTTTCAAATCCCTCCATGGCTTCACCCCTCCCTATCTCTGTAACCGCCTCCAACCCAATCACCACCCCCCACCCGAGATATCTGCGCTCCTCTAATTCTGGCCTCTTGCGCACCCGATTATAATCACTCAACCATTGGTGGCCGTGCCTTCAGCTGCCAAGGCCCTAAGCTCTGGAACTCCCTCCCTAAACCACGCCGCCTCTCTCCTACTCTAAGATGCTCCTTAAAACCTACCTTTGACCAAGCTTAGTTATCTGCCCTAATTTCTCCTTATGTGGCTCAGTGTCAAATTTTTATCTTATAACACTCCTGTGAAGCACCGTGGGACATTTTACTACGTTAAAGACGCTGTATAAACACAAGCTGTTGTTGGGTGTTATCGATGGTGTTGCAATTGACCTCAGCACCATTGGTTAGTGAGGGAATAAAACCAGTCAGGGTTCACCCTCCTGATCGCTATCCAGTGATCCTTATTTGTGGGTAGGTGCCAGGAGGTCAGGCTCAGTAACTGAAAATCTTTCTACAACTTTTCCCCACTTCCAAAACAGACGGAGCATCATGTTTACTGGGCTAGCAATTCAGAGAACGTGAGTTTAAATGGCAGTGAGAACTTGAATCAGTTTGTAAAAATTTATCAGTAAGTGACCATGAAGCTGCCTGATTGCCATAAAAACCTAACTGGTTCACTGATGTCCTTTAGGGAACGAAACCTGCCGTCCTTACCCGGTCTGGGCCTTTATGTGACTCCAGTCCCACCAACGTGGTTGACTCTTAACCGCCTTCAGAAGTGGTCTATCAAACCGCTACCAGTGGTTCAAGGAGAGGCCCACCACCACCTTCTCGGCAAAAAATGCCAGCCACAGTCCAGGTGCTCACACAATGCCATTAGGTTGGATGTTCTAGAATTTTGACCCAGCGACAATGAAGGAATGGCGATCTATGTCCAAGTTGAGATGGTGTGAGACTTGGAGGGGAACTTGGGAAGTGATGGTGCGCCCATACACCTGCTGCCCTTGCCCATCTAGGTGGTGGTCGCGTGTTTGGAAGGTGCAAGCCGAAGAAGCCTTGCCAAGTTGCTGCAGTGCATCCTGTAGATAGTACATTTAGGTTGTCAGCCGTGGCTCAGTGGGTAGCACTCTCGCCGGAGTCAGAAGGTCGTGAGTTCAAGTCCCACTCTAGAGACTTGAGCACATAATCTAAGCCAAAACACCAGTGCTACTGAAGGAGTGCTGCACTGTCGGAGGTGCCATCTTTCGGATGAGATGTTAAACCAAAGCCTCGTCTGTTCTCTCAGGTGGATGTAAAAGATCCCATAGCACTATGGAAGGATGGCAGGGGAGTTCACCCTGGTGTGCTGGGCCAATATTTAGCCCTCAACAAAGATCACATTGCTGTTGGTGGGAGCTTGCAGTGCGCAAACTGGCTGCCACGTTGCCTACATTACAATAGTGACTACACTTCAAAAAGTATTTCATTTGGCTGTAAAGCACTTTGGGACGTCCTTTCAAATAATACTTGTGAAAGGTGCAGTATAAATGTACGATCTTTCTTTGTGTCACTTTTATTCAAAGAATACATGATGGGAGAACGGGGCTCTGTAAATACTCACACTTTGGCCTTAATACTTTCAGGAATTGATGGACAAGTTTTGTTTTGCTTCATTACAGGCACGTGGACATTTCGAAGAGATTTTACGCAGAACTCCAGCACATGCTGGGGACCCCCGACTGTCCTTGACTGGGAGGGGTAGGACACCAGTCCAAGTCCACAAGGTCCCTCAGTGTTTCCCAACATGGAGGCAGCCTCCCATTCACCCACTGCCTTATTCCAAGTTTATTGGACTGGCACTAGTTTTTGGGGTGGGGGGAGGAAGGGGGGCAAGAAGCAGGTTGCCTGCCCTCCCATTTGGCCAGGGTTTGGTGGGTGGAACCTAAAGGATGAAAAGAATAAGCACTCTATGGGGAGGAGGAACTGAAAGATGCAAAAAAGCAACTTGCAGTTTTACATTTCTGCTCCCTCCCCTCCCTCCAAAATAGTATTCAGCATCATTAAGGATCTGTGTCTGTGGTTCATTGAGTGGACAGGAGGCCACTTCTTTGAGGGCAATTTCCTCCCCATCTCCCCTGAAGGCACTGACGCCTGCTGGAGTTTTACCAGGCCCCCCCTCCAGTGCCATGTGGGAGCCGAAACGTGGCTCAGTGGGCAGCACTCTCATCTCGGAGTCAGAAGGTCGTGAGTTCAAGTTCCACTCCAGAGCACGCAATCCAGGTGGACACTCCTAGTGCCAGTACTGAGGGAGTGCTGCACTGTCAGAGGTGCTGTCTTTTGGATGAGACATTAAAGCAAGGTGCTTTCTGCCCTCTCGGGTGAGCATAAAAAATCCCAGGGCCACTATTTCGAAGAAGAGAAAGGGAGTCCTGGCCAATATTTATCCCTCAACCAACATTCACTAAAACAGATTATCTGGTCCTCATCACATGGCTGTTTGTGGGAGCTTGCTGTGCGCAATTTCCATGTTTCCTATATTACAACAACGACCACATTTCAAAAAATTACTTAATTGGCTGTAAAGCACTTTGGGACGCCAAGATCATGAATGGAGCTGTAGAAATGAAAGTTTCTCTTTCTTAGACTGTTGGGAGGCTGATGCAGTTTAGGCCTGTTCGAAAGGCTGATATTTAAAGATATTTAGTAGACGAGAATCATATATGTATAACTTCAAGGTGTAGCCATTGACCAAATAATATTACCCATAATTATTCCTGGGTAACTAAAAAGCTAAGACTTGTTCAAAATACTGGAAAGGTGGGATGCTACCTTAGTCTGAGTGACAATGGTATTTTGACCATTAGAACCAATTAAAAAAGGCGATTTTATTAAAGACCATATATGGACACTGGCCAAACCAACTTTTGATAAGGGTTAAAACCTCGATACTCAAAGAACAACTTCCCACAGACGTACTGCGAGAACAAAGGAACAGACTTAAGACGACATCATCTGTGTCCGAGAGGGTCCAGAGACCTAGGTCTGCGAGCTATTCGTTAAAACTATTGCCTAATTATTAAGTATATTACGCTGTATGCTTAATAAATCTTGATCTATTGCTCAAACATACTGGCTGCTGCCTGTTGGTGTCTTGTCCAAGACCTCAGATCATTAAGATCGTACAGGCCGATCCCACCTTCACACCTTCCAGGAGTCACTGAACCAGCAGAGCCGCTGCATGTTTTCCCCCCTCGAGCTCACCTGATGCCACCCGGCCGAGTTTGGTTACCTTGACAGGGAACGGAGGGGGGTGGTTGGGTGATGGGCTTATAGGAACAGGTGGAGACCATTCAGCCCCTCGAGCCCGTTCTGCCATTCAATGAGATCATGGCCACCCACCTTGACTGCTTATCTCTTAATACCCTTGCCTAGCAAACATTTATCGATCTTAGATTTAAAATGAAGTGCTCTGTCAGACTCGGATACACTTGTCCTTTTCCAGCTGGTGTCTCAGAGCAGCCTCATAATATCCCACACAAAAGGTTTTTTCCTTTTTTAAAAAAAAAAAAGCACCCAGAATTGTTATTTTTCTTTGAAACGGTGCTACTCTCCCCAAAATCTTTCAACAGAAAGAGCAACTGCAAGCTAACAATCTTGGGCCTCAGATAAGTGACCAGAGAGCAAAGCAGTTTTCTTTCAAGGACCTTGGATGTTCTAAAGTCTCTTGTTCTTTTGAAAAAAAAAAAGTTTTTAGCCAAGGCAATTTACAAACCAAAGTAACGAGACTTTATAACCAATCAAAATCAAGAAAAAAGTTCAACTCAACGAGTACAGAAGCAAGGATGTCTTGCTGCAGTTATACAGGGCCTTGGTGAGACCACACCTTGAGTATTGTGTGCAGTTTTGGTCGCCTTATCTGAGGAAGGATGTTCTTGCCATGGATGGAGTTCAGCGAAGATTCACCAGACTGATACCTGGGATGGCAGGAATGACGTACGAGGAGAGATTGGGTCGATTGGGCTTATACTCGCTGGAGTTTAGAAGCATGAGAGGGGATCTCATTGAAACTTATAAAATTCTAACAGGACTAGACAGACTAGATGCAGGAAGGATGTTCCTGATGGCAGGGGAGTCCAGAACCAGGGGTCACAGTCTAAGGATAAGGGGTAAGCCAGTTAGGACAGAGATAAGGAGGAATTTCTTCACCCAGAAAGTAGTGAACCTGTGGAATTCTCTACCACAGAAGGCAGTGGAGGCCAATTCATTAAATATATTCAAGGAGTTGGATATATTTCTTAAGGCTAAAGGGATCAAGGGATATGGGGAGAAGGCAGGGACAGGGTACTGAATTTGGATGATCAGCCATGATCTCGTTGAATGGCGGAGCAGACTCAAGGGGCCGAATGGCCTACTCCTGCTCCTATCTTCTATGTTTCTATGTATTTACCCAGAGAGTGGTGTGACTGTGGAACTCGTTACCACGGAGTGGTTGAAGCAAATAGCATAGATGCATTTAAGGGGAAGCTAGATAAGCACACGAGGGAGAAGGGAATAGAAGGATATGCTGATGGGGTTGGCTGAAGAGGGGTGGGAGGAGGCTGGTGTGGAGCATCAATGCCAGCACGGACCAGTTGGGCCGAATGGCCTGTTTCTGTGCTGTACAATTCTATGTAAGCTTAAACATTAACTTCTTTCAGCCAGTTCATATTCCATGCTCAAAGCCTTAAGAGGGGGCAGGGAGAGAAATGGAGAATACAAATCCTCATCCAGAAGGGATGTGGAGTAAAGCAGCCTTAATGCCGGCGCTGCCTCAGAATTGCACCCCTACTGCGCCAGCGAGCCATTTCTCCTGCAATGTGTCCGAGTGTAATCACCAATTCAGTACCAAATTAATGGGCCTCTTTGAGCCGAGAACCTGCACCCAGGAAACGCTCTGCTGAGACCGCCTCCAGCTCGTTACAATCGGGACCCGCGCAGCCCGCAGAGGAAGGAGACTTGCGGCCCGTCGGTCTAGGGCTGGACTGGAACCCAAGCCCGAGGTACCCGCCTGTCTAACTGAGGACGCCCGCCCTCACCCTAACAGAAACGTTGAGACATTCTCCGAACACCAGCGCAAGAAGATATCCCTTAATCATTTCCCCTCCCTCCCCTGACTCAAGGTGCGTACAACTCCCAAGGGTTGGGAATTCTACGGTACCTGGCACAAGTGGGCATTCCTAACACTCGAGCCAGGAAATCACTGGCGAGACCGATCCTGTCCCCAGCTAATGTGCCCTGCAGTCACTGGGTAGTGATCAGAAGTGCCAGACTTGGTGAATTGCCCCTTACTGTAGCAGGCCCGGCTGAGATCGGGTAACCTATCCCCACCCTTGTAACGGAGCCAGCACAGCAGCTGCATGAGCGAGGAATAAACAGCTTGCGTCACAGCAGTGGGCAGGCTGCGCCATACTCCCTTATGAAGAAAGGCCTGGAATTAAACCTCTGGAGTCCCCCCCAAGGGTCTATCCTGGGCCCCTTCCAATTTCTCATCTACATGCTGCCCCTCGGTGATACTGTCCGAAAACACTACATGGATGCTGATGACACCCAGCTCTCCTTCACCACCACATCCCTCGCCCCCTCCACTGCCTCTGATTTTTCACGCTGCCTGTCTGACATCCAGTCCTGGATTACATTACAACCATGACTACACTTCAAAAGGTACTTCATTGACTGTAAAGTGCTTTGGGACGTCTGGTGGTCATGAAAGGCACTATATAAATGCAAGTCTTTCTTTTTCTATGAACAAAAATTTCCTCTGATTAAATATTGGGAAGACCGAAACCATTGCCTTTGGTTTCCCCCCCCACCGCCACAAACTCCATCCCTCTCCCTGGACACAGTCCGAGGCCAAACCAGACTGTTTGCAACCTCGGCATTCTTTTTGACTCTCCCATGAAGCGCCGTGGGGCATTTTGCTACGCTAAAGGCACTATATAAATGCAAGCTGCTGCAGTTGAATGAACTTGGAGAAGCCAGCGCTGAACAGGGTGCAATCACAACAAAAACATTACCAAAAAAAAGTGTGTTTTGTTTCCTTTTCTTTCGAGCATGATCCGAGCAGTACAACACAATGCAAAGGAGCACGCACAAACTCTTATTTCATCTTTTTCTTCCTCCCTAAGGAATCGTGCAGTTTGGATACTTCTGGCTCAAACAGATCCATAACCAAGGTCCCAGACTCGTCGAAGAAGTACTCAAGGGGCTTGGTGAACTCCCTCTCCCGCTCCTGGCTGGTGCGGCCATCAATGAACGTCATCTTCAAGGTGTACTGGTCATCGAACCTGAAGCACAGAATCAGTAAGTCGGTCGGTGCTTTGTAATTATCCCTATAGACTACTTTCAGCAAGGGTTGCTGGGACACGGGCAATTGATTAATCTTTCAATTTGGTTGGCCAGATAAAATGAGTTCAAACCCCCCCCCCCCCCCAGCCCGTCCCTCTGCACAAATAAGCCAACAGCTTCGGGCTAAAATATTGGTGACTGGTGGCCAACCATCGATGCCTAGTTGCAGGCCGGTGGCCAACCATCGCGATCCAATCACGGGTCATCAACATGAAAGGATCCGATGTGTTTTTTTACTCATTAAATCCCCCTCAAAGAAGCTACAGGAAACTTTGTATGTCCAGAAACCTCGATCTAACGGCAGAAATCAGCAGCCGGTTTGTTAGGTTTTTTTTCTTCCCCTAGCAGTTTTTTTTCTTCCCCTAGCATTTTTTTTAAACAGTCAGGCTGTGGAAAGCGTCTCTGTAGCTTAGCAACAGCTTCAGAGACGCTTCCAAGGTGCGGGCCGAGTGTTTACAAGCTGTTGCTAAGCAACAGTGTTTGTTGTCAGATACGGAGATGAAAACCTCCGTCTCCTTCAACATTAGCGCCGGTCTATCCGGAAGTTTTGATCTAACGGCACCAGCTCGGTCCCGTCGGTGCCGGATATCGCAAAGTTTCCTGTAGTTGGGACAAATGCGGGGGGGGGGGGGGGGGGGCAGCAGATTAAATCAACGCCTTTTCCTGCTAGGCTTTTAAATTTTGATGGCGGTGGGAGGGGTGCGGCTGGGTTGAATGTAAAGGGCGTATAATTATTTCAGCAGTACTCATATTATAGTCTGGGCCGCTGCCGACAGCTCGGAATTGTGCTCCTCAACCAAAGTTAAACGAAGCAAACAATGCATGGGCTGGAGGGGGATTAAAAGGAAACAATCACTGCAGTACCTCCGCAGACACGATGAACGAAGCAAACAATGCATGGGTTGGAGGGGGATTAAAAGGAAACAATCACTGCAGTACCTCCGCAGACACGATAAACGAAGCAAACAATGCATGGGCTGGAGGGGGATTAAAAGGAAACAATCACTGCAGTACCTCCTCAACCACAGTTAAACGAAGCAAACAATGCATGGGTTGGAGGGGGATTAAAAGGAAACAATCACTGCAGTACCTCCGCAGACACGATAAACGAAGCAAACAATGCATGAGCTGGAGGGGGATTAAAAGGAAACAATCACTGCAGTACCTCCGCAGACACGATAAACGAAGCAAACAATGCATGGGTTGGAGGGGGATTAAAAGGGAACAATCACTGCAGTACCTCCGCAGACACGATAAACGAAGCAAACAATGCATGAGCTGGAGGGGGATTAAAAGGAAACAATCACTGCAGTACCTCCGCAGACACGATAAACGAAGCAAACAATGCATGAGCTGGAGGGGGATTAAAAGGAAACAATCACTGCAGTACCTCCGCAGACACGATGAACGAAGCAAACAATGCATGGGCTGGAGGGGGATTAAAAGGAAACAATCACTGCAGTACCTCCTCAACCACAGTTAAACGAAGCAAACAATGCATGGGTTGGAGGGGGATTAAAAGGAAACAATCACTGCAGTACCTCCGCAGACACGATAAACGAAGCAAACAATGCATGAGCTGGAGGGGGATTAAAAGGAAACAATCACTGCAGTACCTCCGCAGACACGATAAACGAAGCAAACAATGCATGGGTTGGAGGGGGATTAAAAGGGAACAATCACTGCAGTACCTCCGCAGACACGATAAACGAAGCAAACAATGCATGAGCTGGAGGGGGATTAAAAGGAAACAATCACTGCAGTACCTCCGCAGACACGATAAACGAAGCAAACAATGCATGAGCTGGAGGGGGATTAAAAGGAAACAATCACTGCAGTACCTCCGCAGACACGATGAACGAAGCAAACAATGCATGGGCTGGAGGGGGATTAAAAGGAAACAATCACTGCAGTACCTCCGCAGACACGATGAACGAAGCAAACAATGCATGGGCTGGAGGGGGATTAAAAGGAAACAATCACTGCAGTACCTCCGCAGACACGATGAACGAAGCAAACAATGCATGGGCTGGAGGGGGATTAAAAGGAAACAATCACTGCAGTACCTCCGCAGACACGATGAACGAAGCAAACAATGCATGGGCTGGAGGGGGATTAAAAGGAAACAATCACTGCAGTACCTCCGCAGACACGATAAACGAAGCAAACAATGCATGGGTTGGAGGGGGATTAAAAGGAAACAATCACTGCAGTACCTCCGCAGACACGATAAACGAAGCAAACAATGCATGAGCTGGAGGGGGATTAAAAGGAAACAATCACTGCAGTACCTCCGCAGACACGATGAACGAAGCAAACAATGCATGGGCTGGAGGGGGATTAAAAGGAAACAATCACTGCAGTACCTCCGCAGACACGATGAACGAAGCAAACAATGCATGGGCTGGAGGGGGATTAAAAGGAAACAATCACTGCAGTACCTCCGCAGACACGATGAACGAAGCAAACAATGCATGGGCTGGAGGGGGATTAAAAGGAAACAATCACTGCAGTACCTCCGCAGACACGATAAACGAAGCAAACAATGCATGGGCTGGAGGGGGATTAAAAGGAAACAATCACTGCAGTACCTCCGCAGACACGATAAACGAAGCAAACAATGCATGGGCTGGAGGGGGATTAAAAGGAAACAATCACTGCAGTACCTCCACAGACACGATGAACGAAGCAAACAATGCATGGGCTGGAGGGGGATTAAAAGGAAACAATCACTGCAGTACCTCCGCAGACACGATGAACGAAGCAAACAATGCATGGGCTGGAGGGGGATTAAAAGGAAACAATCACTGCAGTACCTCCGCAGACACGATGAACGAAGCAAACAATGCATGGGTTGGAGGGGGATTAAAAGGAAACAATCACTGCAGTACCTCCGCAGACACGATAAACGAAGCAAACAATGCATGGGCTGGAGGGGGATTAAAAGGAAACAATCACTGCAGTACCTCCGCAGGCACGATAAACGAAGCAAACAATGCATGGGCTGGAGGGGGATTAAAAGGAAACAATCACTGCAGTACCTCCGCAGACACGATGAACGAAGCAAACAATGCATGGGCTGGAGGGGGATTAAAAGGAAACAATCACTGCAGTACCTCCGCAGACACGATGAACGAAGCAAACAATGCATGGGCTGGAGGGGGATTAAAAGGAAACAATCACTGCAGTACCTCCGCAGGCACGATGAACAAAGCAAACAATGCATGGGCTGGAGGGGGATTAAAAGGAAACAATCACTGCAGTACCTCCGCAGACACGATGAACAAAGCAAACAATGCATGGGCTGGAGGTGGATTAAAAGGAAACAATCACTGCAGTACCTCCGCAGACACGATGAACGAAGCAAACAATGCATGGGCTGGAGGGGGATTAAAAGGAAACAATCACTGCAGTACCTCCGCAGACACGATAAACGAAGCAAACAATGCATGGGTTGGAGGGGGATTAAAAGGAAACAATCACTGCAGTACCTCCGCAGACACGATGAACGAAGCAAACAATGCATGGGCTGGAGGGGGATTAAAAGGAAACAATCACTGCAGTACCTCCGCAGACACGATGAGAGTTGCCAGATGTCACCGGGATCCAATCCAGCTGGGTCTTTCTGTATAGCCATTAAAAATATGCTTCTCTCTTTGTAAGAGGTATAAAATGTGAGAATCGCCATCATAACAAAATAGGTGAAGAGACGTTAAAGAAAACTGCAGAGTGCACACACGCATCCTCCCTTACTTTAGCTTCTCCTTCCTCCCTAAGGAATCCTGCAGTTTGAGGGACACTTTGATGGCAAAAAAAACACACTGCCACATACTCCATGCAAAGCCGGTCAACCCAAGTTAACACTGACAGGCGCCATTGGGCAGGGTTAAAGGCAGAAGTCCGCACCCTCCACTTTTCTGTCTCCTGGGTTAACTAATTGTTCCACGTTCCTTACACATCACCGTTGGATCCACCTCACCCCACCCTCTTCCCAAACTGCTTTGCCTTATTACTCGCCCCAACCGTCAGAATTCTAATCTCCCCACCGCCATCCCCTCCCACCCTGAAATTCCAGCGCACTCTTGCCTTAGGTTCAGGTGACTGGCTTTGCAGTGAGTATATGGCAGTGTGTTAGTTTATTTTGTGGATCTTTTGAAAGGGTAGCAGAAGCAGATTCAATAGTAACTATCAAAAGGGAATTGGATATACACTTTAAAAAAATTCCAGGGCAATAGGGAGAGAGCAGGGTGGGGGGATTAGATAGGGAGAGAGCAGGGCGGGGGATTAGATAGGGAGAGAGCAGGGCGGGGGATTAGATAGGGAGAGAGCAGGGCGGGGGATTAGATAGGGAGAGAGCAGGGCGGGGGATTAGATAGGGAGAGAGCAGGGTGGGGGATTAGATAGGGAGAGAGCAGGGTGGGGGATTAGATAGGGAGAGAGCAGGGCGGGGATTAGATAGGGAGAGAGCAGGGCGGGGGATTAGATAGGGAGAGAGCAGGGTGGGGGATTAGATAGGGAGAGAGCAGGGTGGGGGATTAGATAGGGAGAGAGCAGGGCGGGGATTAGATAGGGAGAGGGCAGGGTGGGGGATTAGATAGGGAGAGAGCAGGGTGGGGGATTAGATAGGGAGAGAGCAGGGTGGGGGATTAGATAGGGAGAGAGCAGGGCGGGGGATTAGATAGGGAGAGAGCAGGGTGGGGGATTAGATAGGGAGAGAGCAGGGTGGGGGATTAGATAGGGAGAGGGCAGGGTGGGGGATTAGATAGGGAGAGGGCAGGGTGGGGGATTAGATAGGGAGAGAGCAGGGCGGGGGATTAGATAGGGAGAGAGCAGGGTGGGGGATTAGATAGGGAGAGAGCAGGGCGGGGGATTAGATAGGGAGAGAGCAGGGCGGGGGATTAGATAGGGAGAGAGCAGGGTGGGGGATTAGATAGGGAGAGAGCAGGGCGGGGGATTAGATAGGGAGAGAGCAGGGTGGGGGATTAGATAGGGAGAGAGCAGGGTGGGGGGATTAGATAGGGAGAGAGCAGGGTGGGGGATTAGATAGGGAGAGAGCAGGGCGGGGGATTAGATAGGGAGAGAGCAGGGTGGGGGGATTAGATAGGGAGAGAGCAGGGTGGGGGATTAGATAGGGAGAGAGCAGGGTGGGGGATTAGATAGGGAGAGGGCAGGGTGGGGGATTAGATAGGGAGAGGGCAGGGTGGGGGATTAGATAGGGAGAGGGCAGGGTGGGGGATTAGATAGGGAGAGAGCAGGGTGGGGGATTAGATAGGGAGAGAGCAGGGTGGGGGATTAGATAGGGAGAGAGCAGGGTGGGGGATTAGATAGGGAGAGAGCAGGGCGGGGGATTAGATAGGGAGAGAGCAGGGCGGGGGATTAGATAGGGAGAGAGCAGGGTGGGGGATTAGATAGGGAGAGGGCAGGGCGGGGGATTAGATAGGGAGAGGGCAGGGCGGGGGATTAGATAGGGAGAGAGCAGGGTGGGGGATTAGATAGGGAGAGGGCAGGGCGAGAGGGCAGGGCGGGGGATTAGATAGGGAGAGAGCAGGGTGGGGGATTAGATAGGGAGAGAGCAGGGCGGGGGATTAGATAGGGAGAGAGCAGGGTGGGGGATTAGATAGGGAGAGAGCAGGGTGGGGGATTAGATAGGGAGAGAGCAGGGTGGGGGATTAGATAGGGAGAGAGCAGGGTGGGGGATTAGATAGGGAGAGAGCAGGGTGGGGGATTAGATAGGGAGAGAGCAGGGTGGGGGATTAGATAGGGAGAGAGCAGGGTGGGGGATTAGATAGGGAGAGAGCAGGGTGGGGGATTAGATAGGGAGAGGGCAGGGTGGGGGGATTAGATAGGGAGAGAGCAGGGCGGGGGATTAGATAGGGAGAGAGCAGGGTGGGGGATTAGATAGGGAGAGAGCAGGGTGGGGGATTAGATAGGGAGAGAGCAGGGTGGGGGATTAGATAGGGAGAGAGCAGGGTGGGGGATTAGATAGGGAGAGAGCAGGGCGGGGGATTAGATCGGGAGAGAGCAGGGCGGGGGATTAGATAGGGAGAGGGCAGGGTGGGGGATTAGATAGGGAGAGAGCAGGGCGGGGGATTAGATAGGGAGAGAGCAGGGTGGGGGATTAGATAGGGAGAGAGCAGGGTGGGGGGATTAGATAGGGAGAGAGCAGGGTGGGGGATTAGATAGGCAGAGAGCAGGGTGGGGGGATTAGATAGGGAGAGAGCAGGGTGGGGGATTAGATAGGGAGAGAGCAGGGTGGGGGATTAGATAGGGAGAGAGCAGGGCGGGGGATTAGATAGGGAGAGAGCAGGGTGGGGGATTAGATAGGGAGAGGGCAGGGTGGGGGATTAGATAGGGAGAGAGCAGGGTGGGGGGATTAGATAGGGAGAGAGCAGGGTGGGGGATTAGATAGGGAGAGAGCAGGGCGGGGGATTAGATAGGGAGAGAGCAGGGTGGGGGATTAGATAGGGAGAGGGCAGGGTGGGGGATTAGATAGGGAGAGAGCAGGGTGGGGGGATTAGATAGGGAGAGAGCAGGGTGGGGGATTAGATAGGGAGAGAGCAGGGTGGGGGATTAGATAGGGAGAGGGCAGGGTGGGGGATTAGATAGCACTTTCAAAGATCCAGCACAGGCAGGATGAGCCCAATAGCCACCTTCTGTGTTGTAAGATTCTATGAGTGAAACAAAAGGATGACCCACCCAAACGAGGGATCAGAGGGCAATAGCAAGGGGATGGGACTCCCCAGGCCGCGAGTTTACGGAAGAGCGGCGGAGATTGTAAACCGAGTGAGAATTGGTGGAATTGGGGCTCGTTGGGGGTTCCAAGCCCCCTCCATTATTCCCAAGATGTGCCGCTAGTGGATGCCCACCCCCACACAATATTAACATTAGGTGACCTCGAGTCTGCATAATTTAATGGGGTCAGGTCAGAGGTCATGAGCAGGCACATCCCAGCACTAACATCGGGACGCCAGGCTGATGGAATTTTGGGATCCCCCAATTTTTTTGACTGGGCTTTCCTGTATCATCAGGTTCTCGGTTGCCTCTAGTTAAACGTTTTGAGACGCGAAAAGTGTTTTATTGGTCCATGTTATTGCTGTAGTAGTAAAGAGGTAGATTATTCAGCTTATAGGTTTTACGATCCAAACTAGAGGGGGACAAATGTGCTCATCAATGTCTCTTGGTGAGGTGCACGTCCCTTCAGGTAATTAGCGGAGCACATCAAGGGTACAGAACATCTGTTCCCAGGCTACTTCTCATTTGCATGTTTTAAAAGCATTAAACACGGAAGCAAGGAAATGTCAAGAGACCCTGATAGAATTTTAGCTATGAGGAAAGACTGGATAGGCTGGGGTTCCTATGGTACAGAGGAGGCTGAGGGGAGATTTAATTGAGGTGTATAAAATTAGATGGGGCCTGTTTCACTTAGCAGAGAGGTCAATAACCAGGGGGCAGAGATTTAAAGTAATTGGTCGGAGGATTAGAGGGGAGTTGAGAACTTTTTCCCCCCCCAGAGTGTGGTGCGGGTCTGGAACTCACTGCCTGAAAGGGTGGTAGAGGCAGAAACCCTCATCACATTTAAAAAGTACTTGGATATACACTTGAAGTGCCGTAACCTACAGGGCTACGGACCAAGAGCTGGAACGTGGAATTAGACTGGAGAGCTCTTTGTCGGCCAGCAGACACGATGGGCCGAATGGCCTCCTTCTGTGCCGTAAATTTCTGATATTATGATTAGGATAGCTCCCTTTATAAGGCATGGGCCATATGCAGCCTACTAGCACTGGCAATCCAGACACTGCAACTCAGCTCCACGTGTGCTAATACGTCTGACTCGCTGGCTAGTCCTGTTGGATTTTCACAGGCCTGGAGGTTTGTAAAAGGCTCTTCCTTTTATGGTGTCAGCCATGGCCCAGTGGGTACCACTCTCGCCAGAGTCAGAAGGTTGTGGGTCCAAGTCCCACACCAGAGGCTTGAGTACGTAACCACTCTTATGCCAGAAACTGCAATGGTAAAGTCAACATGCACCTAAACCATAAAGATCAGAAAGTCGCTGGTTTCATCAACAGCCAGTGGCAACTGGACTTGCTGTCAATTGATAGTGAGGGGATCGGATTCAGAAAATGCTAGATCCTGCTCAGTACTCCTGCTGGAAAGTACTTGCATGTGAACTGAGGGAGCGCCGCACTGTCGGAGGGGCAGTGCTGAGGGAGCGCCACACTGTCGGAGGGGCAGTGCTGAGTGGGCGCCGCACTGTCGGAAGGGGGGAGCGCTGAGGGAGCGCCGCACTGTCGGAAGGGGGGAGTGCTGAGGGAGCGCCGCACTGTCGGAGGGGGGGAGTGCTGAGGGAGCGCCGCACTGTCGGAGGGGCAGTACTGAGGGAGCGCCGCACTGTCGGAGGGGCAGTACTGAGGGAGCGCCGCACTGTCGGAGGGGCAGTACTGAGGGAGCGCCGCACTGTCGGAGGGGCAGTACTGAGGGAGCGCCGCACTGTCGGAGGGGCAGTACTGAGGGAGCGCCGCACTGTCGGAGGGGCAGTACTGAGGGAGCGCCGCACTGTCGGAGGGGCAGTACTGAGGGAGCGCCGCACTGTCGGAGGGGCAGTACTGAGGGAGCGCCGCACTGTCGGAGGGGCAGTACTGAGGGAGCGCCGCACTGTCGGAGGGGCAGTACTGAGGGAGCGCCGCACTGTCGGAGGGGCAGTACTGAGGGAGCGCCGCACTGTCGGAGGGGCAGTACTGAGGGAGCGCCGCACTGTCGGAGGGGCAGTACTGAGGGAGCGCCGCACTGTCGGAGGGGCAGTACTGAGGGAGCGCCGCACTGTCGGAGGGGGCGTCTTTCGGATGAGACGTTAAACCGAGGCCCCATCTGCCCTCTCAGGTGGATGTAAAAGATCCCACGGCACTACTCAATAGTAGCTGTGGAGAATTCTCCCCGTATCCTGGGGCCAATAATTATTCCTCAACCAACATCATTAAAACAAATTATATGGTCAGTATCTTATTGCTGTTTGTTGGAGCTTGCTGTGTGCAAATTGGCTGCCGCGTTTCCCTACATCATAACAGTGACTACACTTCAAAAAGTACTTAATTATGAAGCGCTTTGAGATGTTGTGAGGTCGTGAAAGACAGTATATAAATGCAAGTTCCTTCTTTCTATTAATTCTTAGAACAAAAGGGGAGGAATGGGGGCAAATGAAAGCATGTTCTCCAGCAGGCTGGCAGCTCCCCTGTCCCACTGACTAGCTACTTGCAACACAAAGTGTGCTATTGTAGGGTTGACTTCCTTTGGATAAAACTTGAGGAACAAATCAGGGTGCGAAATGCAGAGCTGGGGGTAAAGTTCCTACTTGCTGAGCAACAAGTTTCCCAGAAAAAAATAGACTAAACAGCAATGAGATAATGGCTAGATAATCTGTTTTAGTGATGTTAGTATGAGGGATAAATATTGGATAAGATATCCGGGGGGGGGGGGGAAGAGAGAAGAACTCCCCATCTCTTTTTCAAATAGTGGCTGTGGGATCTTTTACATCCACCCAAGAGGGCAGACGGGGCCTCGGTTTAATGTCTCATCCTAAAGACAGCACCTCCGAAAGTGCAGCTCTCCCTTGGTACTGCAACGAAGTAACATAACATAAGAAATAGGAGCAGGAATCGGCCACTTGGCCCCTCGAGCCTGCTCCGCCATTCAATAAGATCATGGCTGATCTTGGGCTCAAAGCCACTTCACTGCCCGCTCCCCATAACCCTTCACTCCCTCATCTTGCAAAAATCTATCTCCACCTGGACAGACTAGATGCAGGAAGGATGTTTCTGATGGCCGGGGAGTCCAGAACCAAGGGTCACAGTCTAAGGATAAGGGGTAAGCCATTTAGGACTGAAATGAGGAGGAATTTCTTCACCCAGAGAGTGGTGAACCTGTGGAATTCTCTGCCACAGAGGGCGGTGGAGGACAGTTCATTAAATATATTCAAGAAAGAGTTGGATATATTTCTTAAGGCTAAAGGGATCAAGGGATATGGGGAGAAAGCAGGGACAGGGTACTGAATTTGGATGATCAGCCATGATCTCATTGAATGGCGGAGCAGGCTCGAAGGGCCGAATGGCCTACTCCTGCTCCTATCTTCTATGTTTCTATGTTTAAAATGTATTCAATGACCCAGCCTCCACGGCTCTCTGGGGCAGAGAATTCCACAGATTTACGACCCTCTGAGAGAAGAAATTCCTCCTCATCTCAGTTCTAAAAGGGCGACCCTTTATTCTGAAACTATGTAACAGATCGCTTCTATATAAAAGGATATGAAAGGACACAGCCTGCAAGGACATTCTTCGACTCCGGAAAAGGGTGCATATAGTCCCAGATGAGGGCAACTATCGCAAAGACGCAGGAGATCGTGCAAATGAGGAGCCTTCCATCAATCAGCCCATAATTCTCCTCATACCCGTACTTCTCCAGAAGAACCTGAGAAGGAAAAAGGATGAACAAAGTGTTATGGACTCAAGTGGACAAAGATGATACACAAGTACATGAAGATATTAAAGAAATAAAACAGAAAATGCTGGAAAGCACGCAGCTGTGGAGGGAAACGGAGTTAACGTTTCAGGTCAATGACCTTTCATCAGAAAGGTATTAAAAGAGGTCTATTGAGGGAGCTCTTCCAAATGTGCTGGGTCTCCCCAGCCGCGTGTTGAATGGAAGAGAAAGTTTAATGGGTTGTGTTTATGTACTTGGAGAGTTACAGTTAGCCATCCACTGGCAGCACTATATAAATAGCTGGAGTAAGCATGGTAGACACATTAACAAAAGCAGTAAGCCATCAGCAAAACAGGACGCCTTACTGGATTACAGCCAGCCTGTAGTGATTAGAAGGCACTGCATGTGGGGACCAGTTGTAGACAAACAGCGAGGAAGCCACATGGCCATTCCCTTACCTTTTTGGCGGCATCATCCAAGGCGTTTTTCACGGCTGCACCATCCCACTTGTCAATCTTAACCAGCTTGTCATCGATCTTCCACTAGGAAAAAATGTAATCAAGAACCATTCAGCCCATCACACCAGTGCAGTATCCACTTAGTCCCATTCTCCTGCCCTGCGCTTTAAAACATTTATTACAAAAAATATTTATCCATTTCCCTTCTGAAGGTTATTATGGATTCTGCTGTTTCAGATAGGGAATTCCATGTCTTGAGAACTCTGCATAAACAAAAATCCTCTTAACCACTCCCTTTGTTCTTATGATCTTAAAGTTATACCCTTCAGTTACTGACTGAGTGGAAATAGTTTTTGCTTATTTACCTCATCAAAACCTTTCATACTTTGAACACCTCTATCAGATCTCCTCTTAACCCTCTCTGTTTGAGAGAGGCGCTAATTTCTCTAATAAGATAACTAAAGCCCGTTATCTCTTCTGCCCCCTCTCCATGGCCTCGAAATCCTTCTTAGTGCAGGGCACCCAAAACTGACCACCATATCTACCTGGAGTCCAAGGATCTGTGTCGGTTCAGCGATCCTCTTTTCTTTTATACTCTACGCCCCTATTTATAAAACCTAGGATTACAAGTTTTTTTTTTAAAATACAGCTTAATCAACTCTTAAAGCACAGAAGGCTTTATGCTGGGTAAACTTCTTTTGTGCGCTAACATTTCTGCAACAATAGTATCCAGTACCTCCCTGTAACCATTGGTTGGTAACACAGGCATAGAAGATAGGAGCAGGAGTCGACCATTCGGCCCCTCGAGCCTGCTCCGCCATTCAATGAGATCATGGCTGATCATCCAAATTCAGTACCCTGTCCCTGCCTTTTCCCCATATCCCTTGATCCCTTTAGCCTTAAGAAATATATCTAACTCCTTCTTGAATATATTTAATGAATTGGCCTCAACTACCTTGTGTGGTAGAGAATTCCGCAGGTTCACCACTCTCTGGGTGAAGAAATTCCTCCTCATCTCAGTCCTAAATGGCTCACCCCTTATCCTCAGACTGTGTCCCCTGGTTCTGGACTCCCCCGCCATCAGGAACATCCTTCCTGCATCTAGTCTGTCTAGTGCTGTTAGAATTTTATAAATTTCAATGAGATCCCCTCTCATTCTTCTAAACTCTAGCGAATATAAACCCAATCGACCCAATCTCTCCTCATACGTCATTCCTGCCATCCCAGGTATCAGCCTGGTGAATCTTCGCTGCACTCCTTCCATGGCAAGAACATCCTTCCTCAGATAAGGCGACCAAAACTGCACACAATACTCAAGGTGTGGTCTCACCAAGGCCCTGTACAACTGCAGCAAGACATCCATGCTCCTGTACTCGAACCCTCTTGCTACGAAGGCCAACATACCATTTGCCTTCTTAACCACCTGCTGCACCTGCATGCTTACCTTCAGCGACTGGTGCACAAGGACACCCAGGTCTCGTTGCACTTCCCCTTTTCCCAATCTATTGCCGTTCAGCTAATAATCTGCCTTCCTGTTTTTGCCACCACCCCTGTGGTTTTCCCTTTGTTCCAGCAAACCCCAGCACTGGTCAGTTTAGCAAGTAGTTTGGGTTACTATACCAACTCTCAGTACCAGCATGTAGTGAGCGAGCAGGACTCAACCCCGCGTCTGTCAGACCGACACAGGCTCGAGTCCGCCTCACTGACCTGAGCACCAAAAGGAAAGGACAGCATCAAGAGGAGGCTGCACCGTTTCTCAGCGAGGGTGGTAGGTGGGGAACAAAGGGAAAGCCACAGGGGTAGAGCAATGCCTGTGTTACTAACCAATGGAGGCACTGGCATCGGGCCTGCATACTATTGTTGCAGAAATGTCAAGAGCACAAAAGAAGTTTACCCAGTATAATCCCTGTAAAATGAGAAGTTTTTTTTTACAATCCTTGGATTGTGACTGCTTTACTTCCTTGGCTACAGATTGGTGGTAGATACTGGTTAAGTAAATATACGTGTGAAGTTAGAAGTACCTTTGAGTGTATTATGACATTCTCTACTAAAATAAGAACATAAGAAATAGGAGCAGGAGTCGGCCAATCGGCCCCTCGAGCCTGCTCCGCCATTCAATAAGATCATGGCTGATCTGATCCTAACCGCCAATCCACTATCACAGAACCATCTCCTGAATCTAACAGAATTAGACACATGAAATAGGAGCAGGATCAGGCTCCACGGCCCCTGGGCCCGCTCCGCTACCCACAGGGCCATGTCCGATTAGTGCACGTGGCTAAAATGGTGTCGTTGTAGCCACACTTGTGGCTAGACAGTCATTTCAATTGGACAACACTAACTTTAGAATGCCTTCCGAGCTACAGACAATGCACCGAGCAAAAGAAAGGAGAGCAAATATGTTCAAAAGCAAAATTCCGAATAGGACTGATATTGGGGGTATGGCAAACTAAACAAGGACATCAGCAATGAGCAAATACTCCTGTTCATCCAAGTCTGCAGACTGCTGACTGTGCCAAATCCATATGGTGGGTGGGGGAGAGAGATAGAAGTACACAACTCTGCATTAAAGCCCGTTGAAAATCATACCCCAGAAATCAGGAAATTATAGAAATATACACAGAAGCTCTGTCAGCATCTGAAAAGAGATGACAGGTGACGTTTCACAGAGAGCCTTAGTCAGAGGGTCTTCACCTGCAACCTGTCTTTTCAGACACTGACAGGTCTGCTGTGCATTACCAGCATTTTCTATTTAGAATTCTTTTTTCAGTACTTGAAATTTTTATTCTATTTTAACGCCTGATGGAAGTCACAGTGGTTTAAATGCTTGGATTGTTAAAACAAGATAAAAATAACAGCCATCCCCTTCAATGCTTTAACAAACTATGGTTCATTTTGTCATAAACAAACTGGCAGTTTTTTTCAAATATACAAAGGAAATATTGGAACCCGCAGCACCTCTAGAATTCAGTGCACTGCTTCAGAAGCCCTTAGGAAAAAGTGCCCTGCTCGCTCAGATGTAACCACACGAGGCTGTTCAAAGCCGACGTGGCGATATCAGTCCTTTATGATGCTTTGCATTGCATCCAAATTGAGGTGCTTGCAGTCATTTATTTAAACGTTAGTGACCGACAAGAACAGGCTTAAAACTGGCCAGTTTGGGGAAAAATTAACTGCATTGTACCAGGGAGATCAACAGGCGGCAACTGCAAAGTAAGAACAGGAAAGGTTCATATAGAACTGAGGTCCTATTTCAGCAGATGACCAGACCAATCACATACACCCTGGTTGACTTTGCGACAGAGTGCAAACCCCCACTGAAGTAGCAGGGTTGCCAATAACCCATATGTTATCCATCATCAAAACTGTCTACCGTCTTTTGGCTGAGACGTTAAACCGAGGCCCTGTCTGCGCTCTCAGGTGGACGTAAAAGATCCCGTGGTACTATTTTGAAGAGGAGCAGGGGCGTTCTCCCCGGTGTCCTGGGGCCAATATTTATCCCTCAACCATCACTAAAACTGATTAACTGGTCATTATCACATTGCTGTTTGTGGGAGCTTGCTGTGCGCAAAGTGATTACATTTCAAAAAGGTACTGCATTGGCTGTAAAGCATTTTGGGACACCAGTTGGTCGTGAGAGGTGTTGTATAAATGCAAGGCATTCTCTTTCTTTTTTATCTTCACATCTGTCCTTACTGCACCCCAATCTCTGCTGAAATTCACTCACGCCTGTCTCACCTCCAGATGCAACTTCTTCACAGGTCTCCTGGAGAGACTCCCGAGCTCTCTTTGTAAAGGCCCCAGCCTTGCTACATCTCTCCCACATTCAAATATCTCAAAACCTACTTCAACAAAGCCTTCAGAAACTAGTAACTCTCCCAACTAGTTTACTAACTCCTGCGCAGTGTGCCTCCTGTTCTGAAGCAGATGCAAGTTGTTTTCACCCCAACCTCCCCCTCTCCGTCACAACCATTGTCTTTACAAATGCTAGTCAGCGCTCCTCTCAACTTTCCTTTTGTTCCTCTTTAGCTCCACATGCCACCCAAAACACTCTTCCTACTCCTGATTCTGTATAAAAAAAGATAATTTTTTGGGTTGTTTCCGTTTTAAGCAACAAAAAATACAGAAGCCGGGAGGAAAGAAAAAGCAGAGAATATCAGCGTAAATTCAGAGAAAATTGGTGATAGTTTTTATTTCGAATAGAATACCTCAAGAAAACAGGACTACCTCATTAAATAGTCCCCAAACATATAAAAAATGAACAGATACAATAAGTATCCACATTTACTCAGGCTTTGGTGCATGTAAAATGCACTATTGTGGCTGTGAACTTGGGTAGCACTCACATCTGAGTCAGAAGATTATGGGTTCAAGTCCCACTCCAGAGACTTGAGCACATAATCCAGGCTGACATTCCAGTGCAGTGCTGAAGGAGCGCCGCACTGTCAGAGGGGCAGTACTGAGGGAGCGCTGCACTGTCGGAGGGGCAGTACTGAGGGAGCGCCGCACTATTGGAGGGGCAGTGCTGGGGGAGCGCCAGTGCTGAGGGAGCGCCGCACTGTCGGAGGGGCAGTGCTGAGGGAGCGCCGCACTGTCGGAGGGGCAGTGCTGAGGGAGCGCCGCGCTGAGGGAGCGCCGCACTGTCGGAGGGGCAGTGCTGAGGGAGCGCCGCGCTGAGGGAGCGCCGCACTGTCGGAGGGGCAGTGCTGAGGGAGCGCTGCCCTGTCGGAGGGGCAGTGCTGAGGGAGCGCTGCCCTGTCGGAGGGGCAGTGCTGAGGGAGCGCTGCCCTGTCGGAGGGGCAGTGCTGAGGGAGCGCTGCCCTGTCGGAGGGGCAATGCTGAGGGAGCGCCGCACTGTCGGAGGGGCAGTGCTGAGGGAGCGCCGCCCTGTCGGAGGGGCAGTGCTGAGGGAGCGCTGCCCTGTCGGAGGGGCAGTGCTGAGGGAGCGCTGCCCTGTCGGAGGGGCAGTGCTGAGGGAGCGCTGCCCTGTCGGAGGGGCAGTGCTGAGGGAGCGCTGCCCTGTCGGAGGGGCAATGCTGAGGGAGCGCTGCACTGTTGGAGGGGCAGTACTGAGGGAGTGCTGCCCTGTCGGAGGGGCAGTGCTGAGGGAGCGCTGCACTGTCGGAGGGGCAGTACTGAGGGCGCGCCGCACTGTCGGAGGGGCAGTACTGAGGGAGCGCCGCACTGTCGGAGGGGCAGTACTGAGGGAGCGCCGCACTGTCGGAGGGGCAGTACTGAGGGAGCGCTGCACTGTCGGAAGGGCATTACTGAGGGAGCGCTGCCCTGTCGGAGGGGCAGTACTGAGGGAGTACTGCCCTGTTGGAGGGGCAGTGCTGAGGGAGTACTGCCCTGTTGGAGGTGCCGTCTTTCGGATGAGATGTTAAACCAAGGCCCGTCTGCTCTCTCAGGTGGACATAAAAGATCCCATGGCACTATTTCGAAGAGGAGCAGGGGAGTTCTCCCCAGTGTCCTGGGCCAATATTTATCCCTCAATCAACATAATTAAAAATAGATGATCTGGTCATTATCACATTGCTGTTTGTGGGACCTTGCTGTGCACAAATTGGTTGCAGCGTTTCCTACATTACAACAGTGACTACACTCCAAAAACTATTTCATTGGCTGTAAAGTGCTTTGGGATGTCCCGAGATTGTGAAAGGCGCTGTAGGAATGGAAGTCTTTCTTTTTTTGTTTCTACAGAGACAGTCATACATAGGACATTTAAAAATGAGAACAAGTTTCTTCCTGTAACTGCCTAATGCGCTTGTCATCACAATCTTGGCTGCCTGACTGCGAACAATGCCACTGGTAATAGGTAAACCAAATCAGTGTGTCTAGTGACACCACCGTGTCAGCCAATGATTGGAGGTGGGGCGGGAATAGCTTGTTCATCAGAAATTTAAATGAAGATGCAAAAACTTTGCTATTTAATATAAAATATTGCAGTATGTTGTCTGACTGAAAACATGAGTTCGAAAGTATACAGGTTTGATCACCCATTTTCTCTGGCTGCACCTGTGTACTTTAGAGCTTGTGTTTTCAACAACAACTTGCATTTATATAGCGCCTTTAATGTAGTAAAATGTCCCAAGGCGCTTCACAGGAGAATGTAAGACAAAATCTGACACCGAGCTACAGAAGGAGAAATTAGGGCAGGTGACCAAAGAGGTAGGTTTAAAGGAGGAGAGAGAGGTTTATCATAGAAGTTTACAGCACAGGAGGCCATTCGGCCCATCTTGTCTGTGCCGGCCAACAAAGAGTTGTCCACCCTAATCCCACTTTCCAGCTCTTGGTCCGTAGCCCTGTAGGTTACAGCACTTCAAGCTCGTATCCAAGTACTTTTTAAATGTGATGAGGGTCTCTGCCTCGACCACCCTTTCAGGCAGTGAGTTCCAGACCCCCATCACCCTCTGGGGGAAAACATTTCTCCTCAAATTCCCATTAAACTTCCGACCAATTACTTTAAATCTATTCCCCCTGGTTATTGACCTCTCTGCTAAGGGAGATAGATCCTTCCTATCCACTCTATCTAGGCCCCTCATAATTTATACACCTCAATTAAATCTCCCCTCAGCCTCCTCTGTCCCAAAGAAAACAACCCCAGCCTATCCAATCTCTCCTCATAGCTAAAATTCCCCAGCCCAGGCAACATCCTCGTAAATCTCCTCTGTATCCTCTCTAGTGCAATCACATCCTTCCTGTAATGTGGTGACCAGAACTGTACACAGTACTCTAGCTGCGGCCTAACTAGTGTTTTATACAGTTCAAGCATAACCTCCCTGCGCTTATATTCTATGCCTCAGCTAATAAAGGCAAGTATCCCGTATGCCTTCTTAACCACCTTAAATCTACCTGTCCTGCTACCTTCAGAAATCTGTGGACATGCACTCCAAGGTCCTCTGACCTTCTGCACTTCAGTGTCCTACCATTTATAGTGTATTCCCTTGCCTTGTTAGCCCTCCCCAAATGCATTACCTCACACTTCTCCGGATTGAATTCCATTTGCCACTGTTCTGCCCACCTGATCAGTCCATTGATTTCCTGCAGTCTACAGCTTTCTTTTTCATTATCAACCACACGGCCAATTTTTGTATCATCTGCAAACTTCTTAATCATACTTCCTACATTCAAGTCCAAATCACTTAGGCAGGGAATTCCAGAGCTTAGGGCCTAGGCAACAGAAGGCACAACCACCAGTGGTTGAGCGATTATAATCAGAAATGCTCAAGAGAGCAGAATTAAAGGAGTGCAGATATCGCGGGTGGTGGGGGTGGTTGTGGGGCTGGAGGAGATTAGAGATAGGGAGGGGCGAGGCCATGGAGGAATTTGAAAACAAGGATGAGAATTTTGAAATCGAGGTGCTGCTTAACCAGGAGCCAATGTAGGTCATCTGTTTACAGTCCCCATTGCACTGGTAATCTGGCAATTGAACATTACGTGGCCACCAGTAGAACAGCTGGAGCTGAAGCACATTCCTGAATCAGTGTACGTCACGACATTGAGAAACTGTTTCCTATCTCACAACAATGGTAAATCCATCCAACCCATCAGCACAGATTTGTGCTGTATGTAAATTCAGAGCCAGGATAACATTGCTGCACAAAATCAGGTGCTTTGGCTTCCTTTGCAATTCAGTGCACTACTGCACATGATAAATCATTGTTTAATATGAAATATCTTGGCTCCAGGATGTATGCACATCACACCAATGGTGTTAGCAAGCATATCGAATGTTATCACCAGTGCGACATCCTTGTTGAAACACAAGGAATCATAGAATGGTTATAGCACGGAAGGCGGCCATTCAGCCCGTGCCGGCTCTCTGCAAGAGCACCTCAGCTAGTTCCACTCACCCACCCTTTCTCTGTAGCCCTGCAAAAAAATTTCCTTCAGGTACTTATCCAACTCACTTTTGAAAGCAGTGATTAAGTCTGTAGAGAATAATTTTTAAATGGATCTTTACATGTTTACCAAACCCAGAAAAATCTAGGAATACATCATTGGAAATTCATTAAAAAACAAAACACACAATTGCAAGGGTCTCTAAAGATGTTCTGTCTCAGCCAGGGAGCACGGCTAGGGAAGAGGATTGAGTCGATGGCAAGGGAGAGGTGCAAAGATGATGGTTTTGGTCTTTTGAATGCGGAGCTGGAGGAAGTTGTTATTCGTCCTAGACTTGGTCAGACGAGCACTCAGGAAGCACAGATGCCGCTGCAGGGTCAAAAGATGGTGGCGGTCACCAGCGTTAATGTGAAGGCTGAACCCCCATACCTGCAGATGGTGCTACAACAGGCAACATGTAGGTAAGCAAGAGGGGGCAAGGAGAGATCCTGAAGGTGATGGTGCAGGAAGGAGAGCGAGCAGCCATTGCCAGAGTGTTTTACAGCCAATGAAGTACTTTTTGAACTGCAGTCACTGTTGTCATGTAGGAAACGTGGCAATCAATTTGCGCACAGCAAGCTCCCACAATCAGCAATGTGATAATGACCAGATCATCTATTTTAGTAATATTGGTTGAGGGATAAATATTGGCCCCAGGACACTGGGGAGCTGTGTGCAAATTGGGTGCCGCATTTCCTACCTTACAATAGTGACTAAATTTCAAAAAGTACTTCATTGGCTGTAAAGCGCTTTGGGACGTCCAGAGATCTTGAAAGATGCTATAGAAATGAAAGTTCATAGCAATTTACAGAACAGAAGGAGGCCATTCAGCCCATCGTGTCCATGCCCAGTCAACAAAGAGCTATCCAGCCTAATCACACTTTCCAGCTCTTGGTCCGTAGCCTTGTAGGTTACGGCACTTCAAGTGCACATCCGCGTTCTTTTTCATTTTTCAACATCCACCTCAGAGGGCAGACAGGGCCTCGGTTTAATATCTCATCCGAAAGACGGCACCTCCGACAGTGCGGCGCTCCCTCAGTACTGCCCTGGAGCGTCAGCCTGGATTTTTGCACTCAAGTCTCTGGAGTGGGGCTCGAACCCACGACCTTCTGACTCAGGCGCGACCCACTGAGCCATTGCCCGAAGATGCTCTTGACTTTGATCTCATCAGCCTGGGCTGAATGTGACCGCGGGTCCGAAAGACTATAACCTCCTTCAGTAGCGCTGCCTACGTCCGGAGGTGGGTGTGGGGGGGAAGAGAAGGACACGTCGGCCATCAGCTGCAGCGGAAATGCACCAGCCTCTAACCCTGACCCGGGGGCGGGGGAAAGGACTCAATTTAGAGCGTCCCCCCGGGGAGGGGAGACCAGAGACCTTGTCACTGAATCAGTGTGGAGCTCCCGAGGCTCCACATTGACCCACAAGCTGAGGGGGGGAAAGCTCCCGCACTGGCCTCACTCTCCCACCCACCACAACAACAAGCGGTGGCGAGTTCACCGTCTTCCGCACCCAACCACTCGACCTTTACCACAGGAAATCCCTCAAAAGCGTCCGAATCTTTCGCTAGCCACCCACCCCCTCGACGGTGAAGAACGCGACGCCTACTTACTTTGGAGAGAAAGCCATTCTTCCCGCCCCGCACCGCCATCTTGTCTGCTCAAGCTGGGGCCCCCCGTCGACCAACCAATGGCAGGCCGCCCTGTCCCCGCGACGTCACAGACGGCTGGGGCGGGGCGAGCGGACGGACGCACTCGCGCAGCCGGCCGGCCGTTGGCCACGGCGCCCCGCAAACCAGCCAATGAGAGAGGGGGAGCGAGCGGGCGCGAAAGACTACAATTCCCAGAAGCCTTTGCGCAAACGGCTGTTGCAGCACAGCTGGCCCTCCACCGCGCCGAGCATTGTGGGAGTTGTAGTCCAATGCCCGAGGGCAGCGAAAGACCAAAGCCCGGTTGTGGTTGCCATAGTTACCGCCACTGGCAGCGACCCGGTGAGGGGATTAAAAGTCACCATTCAGGCTAAATTCAATCGATTATACAAATGGTTAATCAGCATCCGAGAGAAACAACAGCAAAGGTGGGATTTAAACTTTAATTGTGCAACATGTCTGTCAGTCAGAGCAGGTAAAGCCCCGGGGGCAGTACTGAGGGAGCGCCGCACTGTCGGAGGGGCGACACTGAGGGAGCGCCGCACTGTCGGAGGGGCGGCACTGAGGGAGCGCCGCACTGTCGGAGGGACGGTACTGAGGGAGCGCCGCACTGTCGGAGGGACGGTACTAAGGGAGCGCCGCACTGTCGGAGGGGCAGTACTAAGGGAAGTTTCCGCTGCACTGTCTGAGGTGCTGTCTTTCGGATGAGATGTTAAACCGAGGTCTCGACTGCTCTCGGGTGGACGTAAAAGATCCCATGGCCACTATTTCAAAGAAGAGCGGGGGAGTTCTCCCTGGTGTCTTGGCCAATATTTATCCCTAAATCAACATCGGTAAAAATAGATTATCTGGTTGTTATCACATTGCTGATCATGGCTACACTTCAAATAGTACTTCATTGGCTGTGAAGCGCTTTGTCCTCTTTTATTGAACCAAATTAATTGTAAATTAGTAGAACTTAAATTAAAACTTATCAAATCAAATTAAAATTACATTGCCCGGGGTGACGATGCACTCCAGTTCCCGCGGCGCCCACCGGTCTCGGAAGGTCTCAAGTGTGCCGGCGGACACCGCATGCTCCATCTCCAGGGCCACCCGGGCGCGAACATAGCCGCGGAAGAGAGGCAGGCAATCGGGCCGGACGACCCCCTCGCCCGCCCGCTGCCTGGACCTATTAATGGCCACTTTGGCCAGGCCCAGGAGCAGTTGAAGCACTTTGTGACGCAAAAAGGCACTGTCTAAATGTGAGTTCCTTCTTCCTATCTTTAATTGTTAAAGTGTGACTGTATAAATGCAAGTCTTTCTTCTTTAGAGCCCTGTATGTACCTGGGCGGGTGGAGTGGCGGGCTTTTATTTCTGCTCCTGGAAAAAAACTCTCTCCCAATTCACTTACGAAATCCCAACTGTCCAGCCTTTGGCTCTCCTTTTGACACATCAGTTCTGCAGCTACCGATCTGCTCAATTACTCCCTCACCTCCACCTTTTGATGCCCTTGTCCCCATTGAATCCATTACTCTCTCTCACCCTGGCCGTTCCCCCTGGTATGGCCCTTCTCTTCACTCCCTTAAGTCCAAGGGACGCAGACTTTTTTATTCGTTTATGGGATGTGGGCGTCACTGGCAAGGCCAGCATTTATTGCCCATCCCTAGTTGCCCTTGAGAAGGTGGTGGTGAGCCGCCTTCTTGAACCGCTGCAGTCCGTGTGGTGAAGGTGCTCCCACAGTGCTGTTAGGGAGGGAGTTCCAGGATTTTGACCCAGCGACAATGAAGGATCGGCGATATACTTCCAAGTCAGGATGGTGTGTGACTTGGAGGGGAACTTGGAGGTGGTGGTGTTCCCATGCGCCTGCTGCCCTTGTCCTTCTAGGTGGAAGAGGTCGCGGGTTTGGGAGGTGCTGCCGAAGAAGTATTGGCGAGTTGCTGCAGTGCATCTTGTAGATGGTACACACTGCAGCCACGGTGCGCTGGTGGTGGAGGGAGTGAATGTTTAAGGTGGGGGATGGGGTGCCAATCAAGCGGGCTGCGTTTTACTGGATGGTATCGAGCTTCTTGAGTGTTGTTGGAGCTGCACTCATCCAGGCAAGTGGAGAGTATTCCATCACACTCCTGACTTGTGCCTTGTAGATGGTGGAAAGACTTTATGGAGTCAGGAGATGAGACGCTCGCCACATAATACTTAGCCTCTGACTTGCTCTTGTTGCCACAGTATTTAAGTTTCTGATCAATGGTGACCCCCCCCAGGATGTTGATGGTGGGGGATTCGGCGATGGTAATGCCATTGAATGTCAAGGGGAGGTGGTTAGACTCTCGCTTGTTGGAGATAGTCATTGCCTGGCACTTCTGTGGCACAAATGTTACCTGCCACTTATCAGCCCAAGCTTGAATGTCGTCCAGGTCTTGCTGCATGCGGGCATGGACTGCTTCATTATCTGAGGAGTTGTGAATGGTGCTGAACACTGTGCAGTCATCAGCGAACATCCCCATTTCTGACCTTATGTTGGAGGGAAGGTCATTGATGAAGCAGCTGAAGATGGTTGGGCCTAGGACACTGCCCTGAGGAACTCCTGCAGCGATGTCCTGGGCTGTGATGATTGACCTTCAACCACCACAACCATCTTCCTTTGTGCTAGGTATGACTCCAGCCAGTGGAGCGTTTTCCCCCTGATTCCCATTGACTTCAGTTTTACCAGGGCTCCTTGATGCCACACCCAGTCAAATGCTGCCTTGATGTCAAGGGCAGTCACTCTCACCTCTGGAATTCAGCTCCCTTGTCCATGTTTGGACTAAGGCTGTAATGTGGTTGGGAGCCGAGTGGTCTTGGCAGAACCCAAACTGGGCATCAGTGAGCAGGTTATTGGTGAGTAAGTGCCGTTTGATAGCACTGTTGATGACACCTTTGCTGATGATTGAGAGTTGACTGATGGGGCGATAATTGGCCAGATTAGATTTGTCCTGCTTTTTGTGGACAGGACATACCTGGGCAGTTTTCCACATTGTCGGATAGATGCCAGTGTTGTAGCTGTACTGAAACAGCTTGGCTAGAGGCGCGGCTAGTTCTGGAGCACGATAGCTGGGATATTGTCAGGGCCCATAGCCTTTGCTGTATCCAGTGCACTCAGCCGTTTCTTGATATCACATGTAGTGAATTGAATTGGCTGAAGACTGGCTTCTGTGATGGTGGGGACCCCTCAGGAGTAGGCCGATATGGATCATCCACTTGGTACATCTGGCTGAAGGTGGTTGCAAACGCTTCAGCCTTGTCTTTTGCACTCACGTGCTGGGCTCCACCATCATTGAGGATGGGGATATTCATGGAGCCTCCTCCTCCCGTTAGTTGTTTAATGGTCCACCACCGTTCACGACTGGATGTGGCAGGACTGCAGAGCTTTGATCTGATCCGTTGATTGTGGGATCGCTTAGCCCTGACTATAGCATGCTGCTTCCGCTGTTTAGCATGCATGTAGTCCTGTGTTGCAGCTTCCCCAGGTTGGCACCTCATTTTTAGGTACACCTGGTGCTGCTCCTGGCATGCTCTTCTACACTCCTTATTGAACCAGGGTTGGTCCCCTGGCTTGATGGTAATGGTAGAGTGAGGGATATGCTGGGCCATGAGGTTACAGATTGTGGTGGAATACAATTCTGCTGCTGCTGATGGCCCTCAGCGCCTCATGGATGCCCAGTTTTGAGCTGCTAGACCTGTTCTGAATCTATCCCATTTAGCATGGTGGTAGTGCCACACAACATGATGGAGGGTGTCCTCAGTGTGAAGACGGGACTTCGTCTCCACAATGATTATGCAGTGGCCACTGCTACCAATACTGTCATGGACAGATGCATCTGCGACAGGTAGATTGGTGAGGATGAGGTCAAGTAGGTTTTTTCTTCGTGTTGGTTCTCTAGATATATATTTGCTAGAGTTTAGAAGAATGAGAGTGGATCTCATTGAAATTAAAATTCTAACAGGACTAGACAGACTAGATGCAGGAAGGATGTTCCCGATGGCGGGGGCGTCCAGAACCAGGGGCCACAGTCTAAGGATAAGGGGTAAGCCATTTAGGACAGAGATGAGGAGGAATTTCTTCACCCAGAGAGTGGTGAACCTGTGGAATTCTCTACCACAGAAGGCAGTTGAGGCCAATTCATTAAATATATTCAAGAAGGTGTTAGATATATTTCTTAAGGCTAAAGGGATCAAGGGATATGGGGAGAAAGCAGGGACAGGGTACTGAATTTGGATGATCAGCCATGATCTCATTAAATGGCGGAACAGGCTCGAGGGGCCGAATGGCCTACTCCTGCTCCTATCTTCTATGTTTCACCACCTGTCGCAGGCCCAGACTGGCAGTTATGTCCTTCAAGACTCGGCCAGCTCGGTCAGTAGTGGTGCTACCGAGCCACTCTTGCTGATGGACATTGAAGTCCCCCACCCAGAGTACATTCTGTGCCCTTGCTACTCTCAGTGCTTCTTCCAAATGGTGTTCAACATGGAGGAGTACTGATTCATCAGCTGAGGGAGGGCGGTAGGTGGTGATCAGCAGGAGGTTTCCTTGCTCATGCTTGACCTGAAGCCATGAGACTTCATGAGGTCCAGAGTCAATGTTGAGGACTCCCAGGGCCACTCCTTCCTGACTGTATACCACTGTGCTGCCACCCCTGCAGGACAGGACATACCTGACGTAAGAAAACTACGAGGCACTTGGTCTGAGTGTTAAACAAGGCTTCAATCAACTGTTTCTCAACATGGAGATCCAGTTGTGTCCTTTACTAGTTCCTGTTAAAGAATGTCCTGAGCAAGCTGGGCCCATGCCCGAGTATTTATACTCTCCCTGGACAGCGCCACCAGCAGGCCACCCAGTATTACTTCGTAAGTCATTTTCACATGAATGACAAGATTCAGGTCATTCTTCCCGCCTGAAAGATTGGAAGTCCGGCGGCTTCCTTCTACCGAATTAATCAGACTAAGAATAGACGCAGTCCTTTGGATCTCCATTGGAGGCCGGAAGGCACGTCTCCTCGGACCGTGTTTTGGTCCCTGGGTCACTTGGTTCGTACCGGCGGGCTGGCAGAGTCCATGTCGCCGTGATCGACCTGAGGGGGACTGGGGAGATCGTGGCTCCGGGTGCGGGCCCCCACCGGCGCAGAGCTGGCTTCACCCTGCTCAGTAGTCGGTGACTGACCGGCGTCCTGGCTTTGGGTGGCCATCCCGCGGGGAGCGCTCTGTTCCCCGGGTTGATCCGGCGGAATAGCTGGCAGATCCCTTGACGTCCCGGGTAGGGCGTCATCCTCAGAGGAGCGCAGGGTATCGGTGTCATTAATACGGATCCCACTATCGATTGGGACCGGTTGGGCAGGGAGCCACATCCCGATTAGGGTACCGCACGTGCGCGTATGTGGGATTGACATCCGTCAGTTCCACTTTGTCGACGAGGGGATCACTCTTAGAGGATCGGACGAATCTTCGGAGCAGCACGGGGCCAGGAGCTGCCAACCATGATGGTAGGGACGTCCCATGAGTGGAGCGACGCTGGAACCCGAAGAATTGCTCGTGAGGAGTAGCGTTGGTGGATGTAGAAAGAAGAGATCTGATGGAATGCAACGCGTCAGGGAGCATAGTTTCCCACTGCTGGCCTGATAGGTTGTGTGACCTCAGTACAAGACATAGAAACATAGAAACTAGGAGCAGGAGTAGGCCATTCGGCCCTTCGAGCCTGCTCCGCCATTCAACGAGATCATGGCTGATCATCCAAACCCTAGCACCCGGTCCCTACACCGACAGTCATCCCACCCAAGCCCTATCCCCGTAACCCCACATATTTAATCCCCCCTAACACTAAGGGCCAATTTTTATCATGGCCAATCAACCTAACCCGCACATCTTTGGACTGTGGGAGGAAACCGGAGCACCCGGAGGAAACCCACGCAAACACGGGGAGAATGTGCAAGACGAACAGCGTTCCAAACAATGGCGTTGTATCTCTCAACCTGTCCGTTTCCAATAGGATGATACGGTGTCGTTTTACTTGTGGCGATTCCCCGTTGGGAAAGATAACTTTTGAGTTCGCTTGACATGAAGGCGGGACCCCGATCAGAGTGGATGAAATTGGCTGTACCGCAAAGGGAAAAGACCTGATCGAGGCATTTGATCACTGTGGAAGTAAGCATATTGGGACAGGGGAAAGCAAAGGGAAAACGTGAATATTCATCCACATAGTAAGCAAGTAGGTGTTTCACGTTGAGGAAGGCAATGGCCCTTTAAAGTCAATGCTGAGTCGCTGCATAGGCTGCATAGCGTGTATGAGCGAGCCATCCGATGGATGGAAGAATTGCGGTTTTAATTCCGCACAAATTCTACAGGTGGAGCATGTTCCTTTCACGTCTTCCATAGAAAATGGGAGATTTTTAGATCGCACAAAGTGCAACATATGGGTAACACCAGGATGGCACAAGTCAGTATGAAGATCCGTAAGAGTCGAAGTTGACATGGAAGAGCAGAATGCACACGTGAGGGTATCCAGGACTACATTCTCTTTGCCGGGTCGATAATGTCTGGTGTAGCCAAAGACGGCCAATTCCATCCTCCCAGGGCTGTATTTTGTTATTCTTGACCTTAGTGTGTTTCCGGTTATCCAGCATAAAGGCCACAGAGCGCTGATCAGTTATGAGCGTGAAATGGCGACGAGCGAGAAAATGACTCCATTTACGTACTGCTTCGATGATAGCCGTAGCCTCCTTCTCGACAGGAGGATAATGGAGCTCGCTACCCTGCAAAGTTCTGGACAGAAATGCAACGGGTCGACCACCTTGATTCAAGGTAGCCGAGATCGCCACCTCCGATGCATCGCACTCGACCACGAAAGGGAGATTTTCATCAGTGGAATGAAGCGTGGCTTTTTCCAGTTGTTGCTTGAGGAGGTCGAAAGCTGAAATAGCCATCGCGTCCAATGGAAATGACTTCGCGTGAAGCAGGGGCTGGATCTTGTCGGAGAAGTGGGGTATCCACTTCGCATAATAGGCGAACATGCCGAGGGCCCGACGAAGAGAGCTGAGATTCGTAGGAGGAGGGAGCTCCTGAAGCGGATGAAGTCGCTCCGGATCTGGTTTGATGACACCATTGCCCACCCAGTAGCCAAGGATGTTGACTGATGGTACTGATTTCACAGATTTGGATTCATTTAAGGTTAAGTTGCGACGACGGAGAACGTCAAGAAATTTCTGGAGGTTGGCATCATGCTCCTTCTGGTCATGACCAGCAATGGTGATATTATCCATATATGGAAAAGTGTCCGTTAAGTTCTCCTGTTTGACTAGGCTGTCCATTGCCCGTTGAAAGATGGCCACCCCATTGGTGACCCCAAATGGAAGGCGACAAAACTGGTAAAGCCAACCATTGGCCTCAAAGGCCGTATACTTTTTGTCAGAGTCCTTTAACGGTACTTGATGATATGCGCTCTTTAAGTCAAAAGTTGAAAATACCCTGTGGTTGGCAAAGTTATTGACCATGTCATCGATGCGTGGTAGTGGGTAGGCATCCAGGTCGGTATACTGGTTAATAGTTTGCGAGTAATCAATGCAAAGACATTTCTTGTGTTGCTTCAGAGGATTTTCCACAACGATGACTTGAGCCCACCAGGAAGATGAACATGGCTCAATGATACCGTCAGCTATAAGGCGAGAGATTTCTGCCTCAATAAAGAATAGATCATCTTGGCTGAAACGTCATGATTTAGTGACTATGGGCTTACATCGGGGGGAAAGATTGGCAAACAAGGAGGGCTCGTCGAGCGAAGCCACTGAAAGTGCACAAAACAGTATTTTGGAAACAGTAAGCTCCGGCTTTGGCCCTCCAAACTCGAAAGTGAGTCTTTTGTGTTGTTTCTGGAAATCCTGTCCCAGGAGCACATCACTGCATAGGTTTTTGAGCACCCCGAGCCGGGTGAAAGAATAAGTGCGGCCATTGAGAATAAGGTCAACAAGACAAGACCCGGAAGAGTTGGTGGTCAGTGTCGTCAGAGTCATTACAATTTCCCTGTCCGAGGGGTAAATACGCAGTTTTAACTTACTGACAGCCCGCTCACTGATGAAGCTGTCAGAGCTACATGAGTCGATTAATGCACTCAAAATGTGTCCATTTACCGACACCCTCGTGGCTGCATGGGACAGGCTTTGGTGAAAAACAGCTGTAACACTCGTAGTGGCTCTTGGAGGAGGAGCAATTTTATAGATAGCAGCTGTAACACTAGTAGAGGCTCTTGACCGGCATACTTTAGAAAAGTGACCTTTCTTACTGCAATGATTGCAGATTGCATTACGAGCAGGACAAAATTTCCTACAATGGAATGCACCTCCACAGAAGAAACACTTTTTAGATTGCCAAGATGCCTCTAGGGTAGGGTCGTCATCAGTGAGGGCTTCCACCTGAGGCTTACCGGGGGAGTCACTAAAAGTAGTAGCAGCAGTCCGTGCATATGGTAAAAAATAGGCATCTGAATTTTTTAAGCTAAGTCCAGATATTTTGCCTGGTTATAGGCAGCTTGTAACCCGAGGGTTTTATTCTCCAACAGACGCTGGCGTATGAGGGGAGAAGCAATTCCGTTAATAAAAGAGTCACAAATTAATTCCTCCCGGTACTGCTCAGCTGAGACAGCTTTAAGGTTACAATCTTTGCTGAGCCTGCGAAGCTCTTGAAGGAATTTGTCAAGTGATACCCTGGGTTGTTGTCGAGTTGTGGCCAGTAGGTGCTGAGCAAAAATTTCGTTTGGGGCCTTAACATATAGTTGCTGTAGTGTTTGGATAGCGGAGTCATAGTCTACACAGTCTTCAATATAGTCAAACACATGAGGGGACACATAATTGGCAAGCATTCGTAACTTATTAGGAACATTCTCACCACACTCCTCGAGGAAGTTGCTGAAGGTACGATACCAGTGTTTCCATACCTTAGCAGCTGTAAGTGAATTCGGGTCCAGGTCGAGACGGGCGGGTCTGAGTAGTTTCTCCATGATGGATTGATTACTACGTCCGAGTTCCCTTCTGCAGTTTGAATCGTAGCTGTCTGTTTCCAAATCACTCAGAGCGTGGAGCGGGTTACAGTTGATTAAATTGACGTAAGAAAACTACCAGGCACTTGGTCTGAGTATTAAACAAGGCTTTAATCAACTGTTTTTCAACATGGAGATCTAGTTGTGTCCTTCACTAGTTCCTGTTAAAGAATGTCCTGAGCAAGCTGGGCCCATGCCCGAGTATTTATACTCTCCCTGGACAGCGCCACCAGCAGGCCGCCCAGTATCATTTCCACATGAAGGACAAGATTCAATACCCAGGGATGGTGATGGAGCAGTCTGGGACATTGGCTGAAATGTATGATTCTGTGAGTATGACTATGTCAGGCTGTTGCTTGGCACAAGTCCCCAGATGTTGGTGAGGAGGACTTTGCAGGGTCAACTGGGCTAGGTGTGCCATTGCCGTGTCCGGTGCCGAGGTCGATGCTGGGTGGTCTGTCCGGTTTTATTCGTATCGGTTTGTTACAACTGAGCAGCTAGTTAGGCCATTTCAGAGGGCAGTTAAGAGTCAACCATATTGCTGTGGGTTTGGAGTCACATATAGGCCAGACTGGGTAAGGACATTAGTGAACCAGATGGGTTTTTTGACAATCCGATAGTTTCATGGTCACCATTATTGATACTAGCTTTTTATTCCAGATTTATTTAATTAACTGAACTCACATCTCTAGATCATTAGTCCAAGCCTTTGGATTACTAGCCCAGTGACATTACCACTGTGCTACCGTTCCCTTGAATGGATATGCGGGACAACTGGTTTAGCCATTCATCGCCAGATCTGGCTGGACCACATAAAGCATTATCGGGTCCTGCTCTCTTCTGCCAAAATTGCTCACTATTCCAGAATCATTCTGGAATACAAAGATAAACCCCGACCTCAGGTACTGTCCCCCTCTCCTCAAAAAAACCCTTAACCCCTCCGTCCTTGCAAACTACCGCCCCATCTCCAATCCCCCTTTCCTTTCCAAAGTCCTTGAACATGCTGTCGCCTCCCAAATCCTTGCCCACCTTTCCCGGAACTCCATGTTTGAATTCCTCCAATCAGGTTTCCACTCCTGCCACAGTACTGAGGGGTGAGGCCATGGAAGGATTTGAAAACAAGGATGACAATTTTAAAATCAAGGTGTTGCTTAATCAGGAGCCAATGTAGGTCAGCGAGCACAGGGGGTGATGCGTGAACGGGACTTGGTGCAAGTTAGGACACGGGCAGCAGAGTTTTGGATGACCCCAAGTTTACGTTGGGTGGAATGTGGGAGGCCAGCCAGGAGTGCGTTCAAATAGTCAAGTCTAGAGGTAACAAAGGCATGGATGAAGGTTTCAGCAGCAGATGAGCTGAGGCAGGGGCGGAGACGGGCGATGTTACGGAGGTGGAAGTAGGCGGTCTTGGTGATGGAGAGGATTTGTGGTCAGAAGCTCATTTCAGAATAGGAGGGAGAAAGAGAGGGAGAAGGAAAAAGACAGGGGGGATTAGCAAGTGTGAGAGGATGGGGTAAATGGGAAGAGATGAGGGAAAGGGGGTTGAGAAGGCAAGGGTGTGAAGCAAGAAAAAGGGAGACTTAATAAGAGGAGAAGGAAGAGCAGGTGTGGAGAGGGAGCGTAGGGAGATTTCTTTGATCTCTTAAATGTTTATTAAAATTTCAGGTTATAATAATTTAAGTATCACAAACACACAATACCTGATGTACAATAAACGCAAGATCATCTTTCTGATTTAGAATATTGGTAATGTTATTCACACCCAGAGAGTGATGAACCTGTGGAATTCTCTACCACCGAAGGCAGTTGAGGCCAGTTCATTAAATATATTCAAGAAGGAGTTGGATATATTTCTTAAGGCTAAAGGGATCAAGGGATATGAAGAGAAGGCAGGGACAGGGTACTGAATTTGGATGATCAGCCATGATCTCATTGAATGGCGGAACAGGCTCGAGGGGCCGAATGGCCTACTCCTGCTCCTATCTTCTATGTTTCTATTATATAATCACAATTCTGACTGGCTCAACCACCTACGTGCAAATTTCATTGAAGATAATCTAAGATGGTGTGCAGCAGATTCCCAAATTAGCAAAGTTGCAAAGACAAGAGAGGGTAGATAGCATCGTAGAAATGCTTTAATATCTGATCACATCTCTCCCCAACAGCTTGATGTACTTAACATACAATGAATGAATTGGAAGTGCGTTGATTGATATGAAGACAAATGCAGCAGCCATTTAACATACAGCTGTGTCAGCCGTGGCTCAGTGGGCAGCACCCTCGTCTCTGAGTCAGAAGGTTGTGGGTTCATAGTCCCACTCCACAGACTCCAGCACAAAAATCTAGCCTGACACTCCAATGCAGTACTGAGAGAGTTCTGCAGTGTCGGAGGTGCCGTCTTTCGGATGATGCATTAAACCGAGGCCCCATCTGCTCTCTCAGATGGACATAAAAGATCTCACGGCATTATTTCGAAGAGGAGCATGGGGAGTTCTCCCCGATGTCCTGGGGCCAATATTTAACCCTCAACCAACTTCACTAAAAACAGATTATCTGGTCATTTTCACCTTGCTGTTTGTGGGAGCTTGCTGTGTCCAAATCAGCTGCCACGTTTCCCTACATTACAACAGTGACTACTGTTAGATCCGTGTATCTTAATGTTGTGTCCTTCAATAATCAGACAAAAGACTGCAGGGAACGATCAACAGGTGTTTACTGAATGAGGGTTACTCTAGAATTAACTGTACAGATCCCTACTCAGGGTTTATATACAGGTGTGGTCACTGCTGGTACTACAGTATACAGGAGCTGTAAAAAGTAGTTCTCCCCTTAAAGGTACATACATTACAATTCCTCCCATTAGATTAACAGTACCATAACACTCATTTAACAATTAAATATCAAACTAATTACAATTAACACTTTTAACATGCAACATTAGCTGAAAATAGTCTATTTATAAATTCAGTCTTTGGGGAGGCTTCCTGATCCTTTCTGGATAGCGCCTTTCCCGAGTGTCTTGCTCTTGGTGCGGAGGCGATTCTGGCCCCCTGTCGTCGGTTCGTTCATCAGCTTCCGATGCTACTGTTTCTGAGGTAGATGCGACCTGTACGTGGGGTTCCTCACCAGGTACGTATGGCCAAGACATGGGGTTGACTCGTTCCTGTGACTCTAGGATCTGGTCAGCATGGCGTCTCACAATGTTCTCCCCAACATCCACTGTGTACATTAGTGGCCCCTGCCGTGTGCATATCGTTCCTGGTTGCCATTTCTCTGTTCGGTAGTCGCGGGCCAAGACTGGTTGCCCTACATTGAAGCTCCTTGTCGGCTTCTCATTGATGTGCTGGAATTGCTTACTCTCAATGTCTCTTCGTCAATTCGGTCTGAGCAAATCCAGACGAGATCTCAACCTTCGGTTAAAGAACATCATGGCCGGGGCCTGGTTGGTGACTGCATGTGTCGCATTTCTGTAGGCTAACAGGAAATTGTCCACCTTATGCTGCAGTGGAATGTCGTCATCGCACATGGCCTTTACTGCTTTTTTAAAGGTTTGTACAAACCTCTCAGCCAATCCATTTGTGGCTGGATGATACGGGGCGGATGTGTAATGCCTTACCCCATTCCTTTTCATAAATCTTCGGACACAAACTGTGGTCCGTTATCAGAGCAAATCTGCTCTGGCAAGCTGTTCCTGGCAAAAATGGTCCGTAGAACTGCAATAGTTTTCTCCGTGGTGGTGGAGGACATTTTGATCACCTCAGGCCATTTCGAGTGCGCATCCACGGCTATTAAAAACATTGAGTCCATGAATGGACCAGCAAAATCAATATGCACCCGTTGCCATGGAGATGAGGGCCACTCCCATGGGTGTAGAGGGGCATGTGGTGGTGCATTTTGGACCTTCTGGCATCCTGAGCAGCTCTTTGTCAGGTCCTCGATTTGCTGATCAATCTCCGGCCACCACACATAAGCCCTAGCAAGGCTTTTCATTTTTACCCCTCCCAGATGACCTTCGTGAAGCTCATTGAGCACTCTCTCCCTTAACTTGGGTGGAATTACCACTCGGGATCCACACATCAAGGTCCCCTGGCATACTGACAGCTGTTCTCTTCTGGATGAGAATGCTGGCAACAGTGAGTCGCCATGTGCTGGCCATCCCTTCACCGTCAAATCATATACCCGAGACACCGTCGGGTCATTTCGGGTCTCCTTCTCTATACCAGCGTTAGTTACTGGCAAGCATTCAATTATAGTCGAATGAAATATTTCGACAGGATCCACTGCTGGTGCTTCCTCCGCAGTAGGCAGTGGCAGGCGTGATAGCCCATCAGCGTTTCCATGCTGTTTCGTGCCCTTATATTTGATATCATATTGGTGCGCCCCTAGAAAAAGGGACCATCTTTGCAGCCGTTGCGCAGTCATCACCGGAACGCCCTTCTTTGGATTAAAAATGGAGACAAGTGGTTGATGGTCAGTCAGCAAGGTGAACTTCTGCCCGTGCAGATAGTGATTGAACTTTTTCACTCCCCACACTAGGCTGAGGGCCTCCCTGTCAATCTGGGCATAGTTACGCTCGGCTGAGGTTAGTGACCGAGACGCAAAAGCTACTGGCCTCTCCGAGCCATCCGGGAATTTGTGCGACAGCACCGCTCCAATGCTATAGGGTGATGCATCATACGCCAACCGAATTGGTAGTGCTGGGTTGAAATGAGCCAACACCTCTTTTGATGTGATCAATGCTTTGCTCTTCTGGAAAGCTCGTTTACATTCGTCACTCCACTTCCAAGGTACCCCCGTTTGCAGTAGGGTGTTCAGTGGGTGTAGTACGGTAGACAAATTCGGCAAGAACTTATGGTAGTAGTTCACCAGCCCGAGGAACGACCTCAGTTGTGACACATTTTCCGGTGCTGGAGCCTTGACTACTGCCTCAATCTTTTCAGGGGACTTATGTAACCCCTCTTTATCAATAACGTGGCCACAATACGAGATCTGTTTCTGGAAAAACTCGCATTTGTGGCGATTAGCTCGGAGCCCATATTCCTTCAATCTAGTGAGCACCTGCTCCAGGTTGGCGAGGTGATCACTGTCATTTTCGCCCGTGACCAGGATGTCGTCCAAATAACACCGGGTCCCTGGAATCCCTTGCAGGACTTGTTCCATTGCCCTTTGCCAAATAGCCGGAGCTGATGCTACCCCGAACACCAGCCGGTTGTATTGGTAGAGACCTTTATGAGTGTTGATTGTGAGGTACTGTTTCGAGGCTTCTTCTACCTCCATTTGCAGGTACGCCTGGGCCAGATCAATCTTAGTGAAGCCTTTCCCTCCAGATAGCGAGGCAAAAATATCTTCAATCCACGGAAGCGGATATTGTACAGTGTGAAGGACTGGGTTCACTGTCACCTTAAAGTCCCCACAGATGCGAACCTTCTTTGGTTCCCCAGGTGTATTACTCAACGACCTCTTCATTACAGGAACGATGAGTGTAGCCCACTCGCTCCAGTCCACTTTGGACAGTACTCCTGAACGTTCCAAACCTTCCAGCTCTGCTTCGACGGCTGGGCGGATCGCATAAGGTACCGGTCTGGCCTTAAAAAACGTTGGGCTTGCATTTTCCTCTATTTTGATCATCGCTGTTATGCCTTTTAGTGTTCCGAGTCCCTGCTGGTCAGTTAGCATTTTTGACAGTCGTCCAGGTGTGACGTCGTCATCCTTTTTGGCATCTACAGTCAGTGCTTGTATGGAATGCCAATCTAGCTGTATCTTCTGGATCCATTCACGTCTTAGTAGTGGTGGTCCTCCATCTGGCAATACATATAGGTCCATTTTTGGTGTTTCCTTGCCGTTATATATAACGTTCACCCTTATTTATCCTTTGGGGTAGACTTTTTGCCCCGTGTACGTCTTCAAGACAATCTTTGTATCTCTCAAGGGTATATGTGAGAATAGCCGCTTGTAGTCCCTTCGGTTTATGACTGTTAGGGCTGATCCTGTGTCCAATTCCATTTTCACTTGGACTCCTGCTATCTTGAGCGTGACCCAGATAGTTTGGTGATCCTCCGTTTTGATCACATTATGTAGTTTCAGACAACCCAGCTCCTTGCTTCCGGAGTCTGTATCACTTTTCTGTTCATCTGAACTACTCTCCGTCACCTTATGTACCTTCTTGTACTTCTCCTGTGGAGATTTCTTGCTGCTGGTTTTCTTTCCCGACCTGCAGACTCTTGCTATGTGTCCTACTTTTCCACACTGTCTGCACACTTTGTCCTTGAACCAGCAATCATTATGGTCGTGTGTTGTTCTGCCGCAGCGATAGCACTTCACTGTTCCGTATGACATTTCATTTGTGCCATATTCTTGCGGTCTCCATTGTATCTCTGCAGCGCCCCGTGCGGCTGCTTCATGTGATACTGCAATGCTGAAAGCCTTGTCCAGCGTAAGATCCTTTTCTGATAGAAGCCGTTTCTGGGTTCCTTCACTTTGAAGTCCACACACAAACTTGTCCCTTAAAGTATCTGCTAGTCCCGTTCCAAACTGGCAGTGTTTCGATAGCTTGCGCAGTTCCGTTAAATACTCAGCATTACTTTCATCTTTATGCTGGTTCCTTTTGTGAAACTTAAATCTTTCTGCTATCAGCAGCGGTGTGGGGTTTAAGTGGTCCTGTAGGATTGACACTATGTTTTCAAAATCCTTTTCTACTGGCTTCTCTGGGGTTACTAGGTTTCGTAGTAAGCCATACGTTTTTGCACCCATTGAATTCAACAATACCAGCGCTTTCTTGTCATCTGGCACTTCATTCGCCTTGCAGTATACTTCTATGCGTTTGAGATATGTCGTCCAATCTTCGACTTCATTGTCGAACGCTGTGATACTGCCACTCTTTGGCATTTTTGGGTGTGGTTAAACTGGCTTAAAATGGCGTCTCCCGCGCTTTCCTTTCTTCCCCGCTGCGGCTTAAAATGGCGTCTCCCGCGCTGCTGCCAACGCCGCTCTCGGCGGTCCTCGTGGCAAATGGCGACGCCCTGTGGGTTTCGTGCGCTGCTCCTGCGCTGCTGCCAATGCCGCTCTCTGCAGTCCTCGTGGCAATGGCAGCGCCTCGCGTTTTCCTGCGCGCCTCTCTCCCCCGTTGACGCTGTTCGGCCCTTGAACACCGGCTGCGCTCTGCTCTCTCTCGCCTCTCTCCCCCGTTGACGCTGCTCGGTCCTGAACACCGGCTGCGCCCTGTGCGCTCTGCCCTCTCTCTCTCCCCCGTCGACGCTGCTCGGCCTTTTTCTGTGCCGCTCGGTCGGCTCTAGCCGCCGCTGTCCGGGAAGGGTCTGCGCAGTACCTGTTGCCAGCCCGTTTCGCTGGACCACCGTGACTGGAAAGCCAAGCCTGGCTCTCGACAGCCTCCCCTGCGATGCTCAAATCTCCGCTGGATGACTGGTCGGTTGCCCGTGGTCGACGCCCGTGCTTCTGGACTCGACCTCCTTCCACTGTTCTCCAGGAGCGAATCCCTGGGAGGTGATGCAGAGTTGCAGGAAGGTTCGAATCTGCGTCGTCGCCAATGTTATATCCGTGTATCTTAATGTTGTGTCCTTCAATAATCAGACAAAAGACTGCAGGGAACGATCAACAGGTGTTTACTGAGTGAGGGTTCAAACTGCAACTGACTGTACAGATCACTACTCAGGGTTATATACAGGTGTGGTCACTGCCGGTACTACAGTATACAGGAGCTGTTAAAAAGTAGATCACAGAATCACAGAAACCCCACAGTGCAGATAGAGGCCATTTCGGCCCATCGAGCCTGCACTGACACATATCCCACCCGATCCCCATAACCCCTACACCAACACATATCCCACCCTATCCCCGTAACCCCACGTATTTAATCCCCCTAACACTAAGGGTCAATTTTATCATAGCCAATCAACCTAACCCGCACATCTTTGGACTGTGGGAGGAAACCGGAGCACCCGGAGAAAACCCACGCAAACACGGGGAGAATGTGCAAACTCCACACAGACAGTCGCCCGAGGCCGGATTCGAACCTGGGTCCCTGGCGCTGTGAGGCAACAGTGCTAACCACTATGCCACCGTGTTGCCCCCTTAAAGGTACATACATTACAACTACGCTTCAAAAAGTACTTCATTGGCTGTAAGATGCTTAGGGACGTCCGGTGGTCATGAAAGGTGGTCGTATAAATGCAAGTCTTTCTTTACTTTATTCTTTTTACAGCAAGATCCCACAATGGCAATGCGATGAATTACCAGTTTATCTATTATTTCAGGTGATGAAATGATCTGTTTTTTGTTGAGAGAGGGAGGATGATACCAGAGAACTCCTTGCTCTTCTTTGAATAAATACACATTACCTTCTTGAGGAACATACGGATCCTTTTGTTGATTCCAGCCACCGCGTCCAGCAGCACCTGAATCAGATCCTTCTTCCTGTAGATTGGGTTGAGCTTCTCAGATCTCCTGCAGTGACTCCGAGTGGCCAAGTGCCTCTTGATATCTTTCTCCCCTTGCCTGGCACAGCTCAGGTAGGCCTCGCAGACGATGCAGTAAAAGTCCTGGCCGCACTCTGGAACGGGCTGAATGCACGGGTATATGATGGCCCACTCGGGCTTGAACTCGAAGCAGAGCTTCTTGTTGCCTTTGTAGTTCATCTTCTTTCGCTACTTCTCTGCGGAGTTTGACGTGAGATTGAGGAGAGGGAGGGGCCCAAGAGTCAGACATGGAAGTGGAGACTTGAGGGAATCTTGCACTCCCTGCACCTCCAGACCTCTCGATTCTTGAACTTTTGAAATCGTTGTGCCGACTATATTTTTCAAGCAAAAATGTGTCATGATGGTTTAGGTGCCCTTACTGAGCTAGTCAGATATCTCTCAGTAACACAGGCGTCACAATAACATGCTGTGACAGAGAAAGTGTAAATCCTACCTTATGGCGGTTACATTTTTAACCAGGTTAATTTGGTCGACCTTTTAAGGCTGAGGGTTGTGAACCGTTGGAATTCTCTACCCCAAAGGACTGCGGTAATGCTGAGTCGCTGAGTATATTCAAGGCTGAGATCGATAGATTTTTGAACTCTAGGGGAATCGAGGGATATGGGGATAGTGCAGGAAAGTGGAGTTGAGGTTGATGATCAGCCATAATCTTATTGAATGGTGGAGCAGCTCGAGGGGCCGGATGGCCTATTCTTACTCCTAATTCTTATGTTTTTATGTTCCAAGGGTTAAATTACAAGGCGAGATTACACAAACTAGGGTTGTATTTCCTGGAATTTAAAAGGTTAAGGGGTGATCTGATTGAAGTTTTCAAGATATTAAGGGGAACAGATAACGTAGATAGAGAGAAACTATTTCCGCTGGTTGGGGATTCTAGGACTAGGGGGCAGAGTCTAACAATTAGAGCCCGACCTTTCAGGAGTGAAGTTAGGAAACACTTCTACACACAAAGACTGGTAGAAGTTTGGAACTTTCTTCCGTTAACAGCAATTGGTGCTGGGTCAATTGCTAATATTAAACCTAAGATTGATAGATTTTTGTTAACCAAAGGTATTAAGGGATATGGGGCAAAGGCGGGTATATGGAGTTAGGTCACAGATCAGGCATGATCTCATTGAATGGTAGAACATGCTCGAGGGGCTGAATGGCCTCCTCCTGTTCCTATGCACCATTGCCAGCACCAAAGGGCTTCCAAACATTTCAGACCGGGAATTTGCATTGGGAAGAACAGGAGGACCAACAGAGGGGTGCCAGGAAGGTCAGGCTGCATGAGAGGTGCTCTGTGCCCACCTGCATCTCGAGACAGAGGTGAACATGGCTCGCTTTAGTAGACTATTTCTTTCTGGTGGAGCCTCCTTATTCCCAAGGGAAGCTGGAACGGTAGTCCTGATGGTGCAAATAAAATACGTGAATACCTCACTAACTGGATGTTGGATGCTTCCTTGGAAGAGATACAGAATGAACGCTTGTGCTCAATTCTCTGAAGGGACTTGAACCCACAATCTTCTGACTCAGACAAGAGTGGTTTGTTTGGTAAAGGCACTGCCCAGTTAACAAACTCAGCCATACAGAACAGAAGATCCTCACTTTGATTCCTGATATGTGTTAAGTTAACTGACCTCAGCAAGAAGACAACATAAGCACATAAGAATTAGGAGCAGGAGTCAGCCATACGGCCCCTAGAGCTGGTCCGCCATTCAATAAGATCATGGCTGACACCTCTCATTCTTCTAAACGCCAGAGAGTATAGGCCCAATCTACTCAATCTCTCCAACCCTCTCATCCCAGGAATCAAACTAGTGAACCTTCCACTTTTCTGCCCGATCCCCATATCCCTTGATTCTGCTGGAGTCCAAAAATATTCACAATCTACATCAATGATTTGGACAAAAAGAAAATACCGCAGATGCTGGAAATCTGAAATAAAAACAGAAAATGCTGGAGATACTCAGCAGGTCAGGCAGCATCTGTGGAGAGAGAAACAGAGTTAACGTTTCAGGTCGATGACCTTTCGTCAGAACTGGAATCAATAATTTGAACGAGGGGACCAAATGTAATATATACAAGTTTGCTGATGATACAAAGCTGGGTGGGAATGTAAGTTGTGAGGAGGATGCAAAGTGGTTTCAAGGGGATATAGACAGGCTAAGTGGGCAAGAACATGGCAAATGGAATATAATGTGGAGAAATGTGAAGTCATCCACTTTGGTAGGAAAAATAGAAAAACAGTGTATTTTTTAAAGGTGAGAGATTGGGAAATGTTGGTGTTCAGAGGGACCTGGGTGTCCTTGTACATGAATCACTGAAAGTTAACATGCAGGTACAGCAAGCAATTAAGAAAGCAAATGGTATGTTGGCCTTTATTACAATGGATTTGAGTATAAGAGTAAAGAAGTCTTACTACAATTATATAGGGCCCTGGTGAGACCACACCTGGAGTATTGTGGACAGTTTTGGTCTCCTTACCTAAGGAAGGATATACTTGCCATAGAGGGAGTGCAACGAAGGTTCACCAGACTGGTTCCTGGGATGGGGGGATTGTCCTATGAGGAGAGATTGAGTAGACTAGGCCTATATTCTCTAGAGTTTAGAAGAATGAGGTGATCTCATTGAAACATACAAAATTCTTACAGGGCTTGACAGGGTAGATGCAGGGAGGATGTTTCCCCTGGCTGGGGAGTCTAGAGCCAGGGGTCACAGTCTCAGAATAAGGGGTTGGTCATTTAGGACTGAGATGAGGAGAAATTTCTTCACTCAGAGGGCGGTGAATCTTTGGAATTCTCTCCCCCAGACGGCTGTGGAGGCTCAGTCGTTGAGTATATTCAAGACAGAGATCGATAGATTTTTGAATATTAAGGGAATCAAGGGATATGGGGGTGGTGCAGGAAAGTGGAGTTGAGGTAGAAGATCAGCCATGATCTTATTGAATGGTGGAGCAGGCTCGAGGGGCTGAATGGCCGACTCCTGCTCCTACTCCTTACGTTCTATGTTCTTATATATATCTTGAATATACTCAACGATTCAGCATCCACAGCCCTATGGGGTAGAGAATTCAAAAGATTCACAACCCTCTGAGTGAAGAAATTTCTCCACATGTCAGTCTTAAATGGCCAACACCTTATCCTGAGATTATGCTCCCTCGTTCTAGACTCTCCAACCAGGGGTAACAACCTCTCAGCATCTACCTTGTCAATCCCCCGCAGAGTTTTACATGTTTCAATGAGATCACCTCTCATTCTTCTAAACTCTAGAGAGTATAGGCCCAATCTACTCAATCTGTCCTCACAGGACAACCTTCTCATCCCAGGAATCAATCTGGTGAGCCTTCGTTGCACCGTCTCCAAGGCAAGTATATCCTTCCTCAGGTAAAGAGACCAAACCAAACCAATAAGGTGTCTAAAAGTGGCCTCAGCCAGGGTTCTCACTCCTGACTAATATCAAGTTACCCTGCTCCCTACTGGAAAGTGCATAACTTCTTCTTAGGCAGTCCCTCTGAACCGAGGATGACTTGCTTCCACATTAAAAATGAGTTCTCAGGTGACTGATGAGTCCAATGCGGGACCTACAGTCTCTGTCACAGGTGGGACAGACGGTGGTTGAAGGGGCGGGTGGGTGGGGTGCTTGGGTTGACTTGCGCTGCCTGCGCTGCCTGCGCTTGGCTTCTGCTTGCTCCCGGCGAAGAGACTCGAGGTGTTCGGCGCCTTCCCAGATGCTTCTCCTCCACTTTGTGCGGTCTTTTTCAAGGAGACTTTGAGGGTGTCCTTGAAGCGTTTCCTCTGCCCACCTGGGGCTCTCTTGCCGTGCCGGAGCTCCAAGTAGAGCGTTTGTTTTGGGAGTCTCGTATCGGGCATGCGGATGATGTGACCCGTCCAGCGGAGCTGATCGAGCGTGGTCAAAGCTTCGATGCTGGGGATGTTGGCCTGAGCAAGAACACTGACATTGGTGCGCCTATCCTGCCACTGGATTGGCAGGATTTGTGGAGGCAGCGTTGGTGGTACCTCTCCATTGCTTTGAGGTGCCTGCTGTACATGGTCCATGTCTCTGAGGCATACAGCAGGGTGGGTATCACTGCTGCCCTGTTGACCATGAGCTTAGTGCCGGGTTTGAGGTCCTGGTCTTCAAACACTCTCATCCTCAGGCAACTGAAGGCTGCACTGGCACACTGAAGGCGGTGTTGGACTTCGTCATCGACGTCTGCCCTTGTTGGCAGTAGGCTCCCGAGGTAAGGTAATGGGACAGGTTAAGAAACAAAGGATGGCTCTAGATGGAGTGTGAATTGTGCTGCCAGAGTGAAGGACAACTGCCGTGTGGGAGGGAAGAAAAAAAAACACAAACAAAAAGTGTGGATAAAAATATATATATGTGATAGGGGCCGAGGTTATGATCTGAAGTTGTTGAACTCTATGTTGAGTCCAGAGGGTCCTCCCACAAGGCAGCTGTCCTTCATTCTGCCAGCGCAACTCACACTCCATCTAGAGCCATCCTTTGTTCCTAACCTGTCCCATTACCACCGCCTCTCGCCTTGAATATCTCTTAATGTCTCTTTAATTCTCCTGCCTTCCATCCTATCACTGACCTCCCCTTTTGTTCTTTCATCCCCTCCCCCATTTCCCAGCCCCTAAACTTGCTTTAAAATCTGTTCTTTCCCTGCTTTTTTCCAGTTCTGACGAAAGGTCTTCGACCTGAAACGTCAACTCTGTTTCTCTCTCCACGGATACTGCCTGGCCTGCTGAGTTTTTCCAGCGTTTTCTGTTGTTATTTCAGCATCCGCAGTATTTTGCTATTTTATTTGTCTTATGGATGTTTAGCGTAAGGCCCATGTTCTCGTACGCTTTGGTGAAGGTGTTGACGATGGTTTGGAGTTTGACCTCCGAGTGAGCGCAGACGCAAGCGTCGTCTGCATACTGTAATTTGATGACAGAGGATGGGATGACCTTGGATCTGGACTGGAGGCGACGGAGGTTGAACAGTTTCCCGTTTGTTCTGTAAATTAGCTCCACTCCAGCGGGGAGCTTACTGCGGGTGAGATGGAGCATTGCAGCAAGGAAGATCGAGAAGAGCGTTGGTGCATGCGCATGTGCATGAGGAAGGATTTGGTTCAACAGTGAAGCTCCCTACAGTTGAATAGCTGATTAATATTCACTGTCTAGGCTTATACATGGACAACAGCTACTTGGACCTGAGGGCTGGCCGCATTTTTTCATTAGTTCCTGGGATGTGGGTGCTGCTGGCAGGGCCAGCATTTATTGCCCATCCCTAATTGCCCTTGAGAAGGTGGTGAGGAACTACCTTCTTGAACTGCTGCAGTCCATGTGGTGAATGTACTCCCATAGTGCTGTTAGGGAGAGAGTTCCAGGATTTTGACCCAGCGACGATGAAGGATCGGCGATAAACCTCTAAGTCAGGATGATGTGTGACTTGGAGGGGAACTTGGAGGTAATGGTGTTCCCATGCTCCTGCTGCCCTTGTCCTTCTAGGTGGAAGAAGTCGCGGGTTTGGGAGGTGCTGCCGAAGAAGCCTTGGCAAGTTGCTGCAGTGCATCTTGTAGATGGTACACACTGCAGCCACGGTGCGCTGGTGGTGGAGGGAGTGAATGTTTAAGGTGGTGGATGGGGTGCCAATCAAGCGGGCTGTTTTGTCCTGGATGGTGTCGAGCTTCTTGAGTGTTATTGGAGCTGCACTCATCCAGGCAAGTGGAGAGTATTCCATCACTTTCCTGGATCCATTGATCCTGTACCCCAGTAGGAATCACTGTTCTTCAGGAGAGGGCAGAAAACTGGGAATACAAAGGATATATTTTTGCTTTGCCTTGGCTACATAATTCAAGCTGGAACAGATTGCTGCCTGTCCAATGGACACCGGCCACATGCTTTTAAAGTTCTGATGCTCCTTTTAATCTTTTTGTGTTTTTCAGTGTGACTTTTGCAGGCCAATGTAAGATGGATTATGGCGCAAGTGTCTCAACGGACTGCTTTCCAATAAGGAAGATCTTCAAGGGAGGATATCAAAGTAAGCACTTCCTTTTCATGGCTGGAATATACTCCTCATGGTGAACCCAGGATAGAGTGATTCATAAAATCTGCCCGGGACCGTTGTAACTTTTGCAAGCGTCTCCCTGGTATTTGAGTCCTGCCCCACTGTACTGGATTGCACTCCACCACCCCCCCTCCCTCCCCCCACCGTATGAGGCAATCTCCCCTTACCCTTCTCTGCTCTAAGGAGAAGAATCCCAACTTCTCTAAGTCTCTCCACAAAAATAGAAGAACATCTAGAAACCAAAAATCTAATAATGAATAGTCAGCATGGATTTCAAAAGTGAAAGTCTTGCTTGACCAACCTCATTGAATTATTTGAAGAGGTAACAGAGAGAGTAGACACGGGTAATCCAGTGGATGTAATTTATCTAGATTTTCAAAAAGCCTTCGATAAGGTACCACATAATAGACCATTGAATAAGGTCCGAGATTGTGGAGTCAGGGGACAAGTAGCAGACTGAATAGCTGGCTAGCTTCAAGACAGAAAGCAGAGAGTAGGAGTAAAGGGGAGCTATTCACAGTGGCAAAAGGTGGAAAGTGGGGTCCCACAAGGATCCGTGCTGGGATCAATGTTGTTCACAATTTATAGTAAAGATTTAGGCCTAGAAATTCACTATAGACCTGTTTGGGGCACCAGCCTCGCCAGGGCGCTAAAAGTAGCGCCCCGGAAGCAGTCGCGACCGCCCGCCGGAAATTCAGTTGGCGCGCCCCAGAGGGAAGCGCGGCGCCACTGGAGGCGCCCCGCATCCCTCTTGGGGCGCTGCAATTGAATATCGCTGCGCAACGTGCCGCAGCGCCACACGCTGCGGCACGGCGCGCTGCGGTACTGCAGGCCTTCCTCCCCTTCTTAAAGGGGAGGGGCCTTGTGCAGCGCGATCGAGGATCGCGAGTGCCGGCAAAAGAGCCCGGCACCGAGGAGAAGTGCCGGGCTCTTGGAACGCAGTTGGCACTCCGCGCCGGGGGGGGGGCTCAGGAGGCCGCCCCGCACCTCTCCTTTAATTAGCGCCTCTACCGCTGCAGGTAGGCCCCCCTGAACCGGTCGCACATAGCGTCCGGCGTTAAAGCAGGGGGCGCATCTAAATATCGCGATCGGGGCGTTAGCGGGGCGCTGTGCACACCGATGATGTCATCGGTAGCGGCGCAGCGTTAACGGCTAGCGCCGCCATTAGCGTCCCGCTGAATGTAGCGGGAGGCGTAGCCAGTGGCTTCCGACCCACTTAGCGCCCTCTTAAGGCGCTAATGGGTGGCGCAGCCCACTGAATTTCTAGGCCTTAGACTTTGGAAATCAAAAATACAATTTCTAAATTTGCGGATGACACCAAATTGGGGGGATAGTCAATACTGAGGATGACTGCAACAAATTACAAGAAGACATTAATAAACTTGCAGAATGGGCATATAATTGGCAAATGAATCTCAACACAGATAAATGTGAGGTATTACATTTTGATAAGAAAAATAAGGAGGCCACATATTACTTAGAAAATAAGAATCTAAATGGGATCGAAGAGCAAAGGGATCTCCGAGTACAAATACACAAATCACTAAAAGTAGCGACGCAGGTTAACAAGGCCATTAAAAAAAGCAAATCACGCACTAGGGTTTATTTCTAAAGGGATAGAATTGAAAAGTAGAGAAGTTATGCTAAACTTATATTGAATCTTAGTTAGACTACACTAGGAGTACTGCGTACAATTCTGGTCGCCATATTATAAAAAAGGATATCTTTTCTTCTTAGGCAGTCCCTCGGAACCGAGGATGACTTGCTTCCACATTAAAAATGAGTTCTCAGGTGACTGATGAGTCCAATGCGGGACCTACAGTTTCTGTCACAGGTGGGGCAGACGGTGGTTGAAGGGGCGGGTAGGTGGGGTGCTTGTGTTGACGTGCGCTCCTTGCGCTGCCTGCGAAAGAGAAAGGTGACCTAATAGAAGTCTTTAAAATTATTATTTTTTTGCTATTCGTTCCTGGGATGTGGGTATCGCTGGCAAGGCCAACATTTATTGCCCATCCCTAATTGCCCTTAAGAAGGTGGTGGTGAGTCACCTTATTGAACCGCTGCAGTCCGTGTGGTGAAGGTACTCCCATCGTGCTGTTAGGGAGGGAGTTCCAGGATTTTGACCCAGCAACGATGAAGGAACGGCCGATATATTTCCAAGTCAGGATGGTGTGTGACTTGGAGGGGAACTTGGAGGTGATGGTGTTCCCATGCACCTGCTGCCCTTGTCTTTCTAGTTGGTAGAGGCCGTGGGTTTGGGAGGTGCAGTTGAAGAAGCCTTGGTGAGTTGCTGCAGTGCATCTTGTAGATGGTACACACTGCAGCCACGGTACGCCGGTGGTGGAGGGAGTGAATGTTTAAGGTGGTGAATGGGATGCCAATCAATTATGAAAGGTTTTGATAGAGTAGAGAGTGATTCCACTTGTGGGGAAGAGCATAACTAGAGGCCATCAATATAAGATATTCACCAAGAAATCAAATAGGGAATTCAGGAGAAACTTCTTTACCCAGAGAATGTGAAACACTCTACCACAGGGAGTAGTTGAGGCAAATAGTTTCGAAGTAAGCTATACTTATAGTATAGAAGTAAGCTATACCCTCAGTAAGCTCCTCGCTGGAGTGGAGCTACAGAACAAACGGGAAACTGTTCAACCTCCGTCGCCTCCAGTCTAGATCCAAGGTCGTCCCATCCTCTGTCGTAGAATTACAGTATGCAGACGACGCTTGCGTCTGCGCACACTCGGAGGTCAAACTCCAAACCATCGTCAACACCTTCACCGAAGCGTACGAGAGCATGGGCCTTACACTAAACATCCGTAAGACAAAGGTCCTCTACCAACCTGCCTCCGTCACACAGTACTGCCCCCCCGATTATCAAAATCCATGACAAGGCCTTGGACAACGTGGACTACTTTCCATACCTCGGGAGCCTACTGCCAACAAGGGCAGACATCGATGACGAAGTCCAACACCGCCTTCAGTGTGCCAGTGCAGCCTTTGGTTACCTGAGGAAGAGAGTGTTTGAAGACCAGGACCTCAAACCCGGCACTAAGCTCATAGTCTACAGAGCAGCAGTGATACCCGCCCTGCTGTACAGCAGGCACCTCAAAGCACTGGAGAGGTACCACCAAAACTGCCTCTGCAAGATCCTGCCAATCCATTGGCAGGATAGGCGCACCAACATTTAGTGTTCTTGCTCAGGCCAACATCCCCAGCATCGAAGCTCTGACCACGCTCGATCAGCTCCGATGGACGGGTCACATTGTCCGCATGCCCGATACGAGACTCCCAAAACAAGCACTCTACTCGGAGCTCCAGCACAGCAAGAGAGCCCCAGGTGGGCAGAGGAAACGCTTCAAGGACACTCTCAAAGCCTCCTTGAAAAAGTGTAACATCCCCACTGACACCTGGGAATCCCTGGCCCAAGACCGCACAAAGTGGAGGAGAAGCATCGGGGAAGGCGACGAACACCTCAAGTCTCTTCGCCGGGACCAAGCGGGAGCCAAGCGCAGGCAGCGCAAGGAGCGCACGTCAACCCAAGCACCCCACCCACCCGCCCCTTCAACCACCGTCTGCCCCATCTGTGACAGAGACTGTAGGTCCCGCATTGGACTCATCAGTCACCTGAGAACTCATTTTTAATATGGAAGCAAGTCATCCTCGGTTCCGAGGGACTGCCTAAGAAGAAGAAGATAGATGCATTTAAGGGGAGGCTGGATAAGCATATGTGTGGAAGGGAATAGAGGGTTACGCTGATAGAGTTAGATGAGGAAAGACGGGAGGAGGCTCGAGTGGAGCATAAACCCCGGCATGGACTGATTGGGCCGAATGGCTTATTTCTGTGCTGTATAACCTATGTAATCCTATGTAAACTGCAGTCCCTCATCCCTGGTACCATTCTAGTAAATCTCCTCTGCACCCTCTCCAAGGCCTTGACATCCTTCCCAAAGTGTGATGCCCAGAGTTGGGCGCACTACTCCAGCTGAGGCCTAACCCGTGATTTATAAAGGGTTTGCATAACTTCCTTGCACTTGTACTCTATTCCTCTATTAATAAAACCTAGAATCTTGTATGCTTTTTTAACAGCCTTATCAATGTCCTGTCACCTTCAAAGATTTGTGTATGTAATGTAGTTAATATCCTAAGGTGCTTCACAAGAAGAAATGGAGAGCGAGCGGTAGAACACCAATAGCATGGTCAAAAAGAAAGATTTTCAGAGGTTTTTAAAGGCAGAGAGGATAGTAAGGGGAGGAGAGAGGGAATTCATGGAGTAGCTTTGAGATGGTGGACGGCCCTGCCACCAATTGTAGATCACAGGGGGACATGATGCACAGGAGCCCAGAACCAGAAGACTAAAGGGCATGGGCTGGGACACGAGACGAGAGAATGCTGCAGAGGGACGACGCCTGTTTCCTGTTTGCATGTGTTTTTCTTCTGGAGTGAATATTGAAGCCATGTGTCAGCCAATGAGTTTGAGACGGGACAGGACTTGTGGTATAGCAATCAGAGTCTCTCTACGGCAAACATGGGCCCCGATTTTCCCCCAGCCGTCGGGCGGGTTTTCAGGCGGGCGGGGGCTGAAAATCGCAGAAAGAGGGGGTCGCGACCCCCCCCCCCCGCCCGATTCCCCGCCCCGCCCGACTTTCACCCCCGTGTTTCAGCGCGACCCAAATCAGTCCCGCCCGCAGCAGGCGGGAATGGTCAGCGGGAGCCTAATGATCAATTATTGGCATGTTTAATCCTATTTTCAGGGTCCCTTGCAATTTTCAGCCATTCCCCACGTTAAACGTGCCTGGTGGGAACCCCGCTGATGAAACCTGGCGTGAACAAAGTTGGCTTGCTTGCTTTCAGCTGCAGGTCAATCAGGACTGAAGAGATTTAATCAGACAGCATTTGTAGGCTACAGGACCTTGTTGCTGAAGGCTTGGGGCAACTTGTTGAAGGCTTAGGCACAGCTGTGGAAGGTTGGAGCCTCACACACTTCTCCAGTGTGAGCTCCTGGAAAGCCCCTCTCACCACCCTTACTCAGCACCTCCTCAACGGAGGCATCTGCCAGGAGCATGGGAGGCCTTTTGTTCCTTCCCTTCCTGGCATTAGAGGATCTCCAACAGCAGAGGAGGCTGGAGCAACTCCAGCAACAGCAGCACCAGCAGCACCAGCAACAACAGCAGCACCAGCAGGAGCGACAGGCTGCGGCTCAGCCACCTGAGGCAGCACAGGCCAGAAGGGGCCAGCACATGGAAGGCCGTCGGCGCAGGAGATACCCCCCAAACAGGGTCTACAGACGCAGGATGAGCTACCTCAACATGACTGAGCAGCAGTGCCCGAGGCGGCTCCGACTTTCGCGAGAGGTTGTGACTGACATCTGCGCAATGCTGCAGCAAGACCTGGAGCCCAGAGCACCAGGTCCACACTACTTACCAGTGGCCATCAAAGTCACCACCGCACTCAACTTTTATGCCTCAGGCTCCTTCCAGGGATCAGCCGCAGACATCAGCGGCATCTCCCAGTCGGCCGCACACACTTGCATCACGCAGGTAACCGATGCCCTCTTTGCCCTCGCGCACAATCACATCCATTTCACCAGGGATCGCGCAAGTGTGAGTGCACGAGCGCTTGGATTAGCTCAGCTGGCAAACTTTCCAAGGGTGCAGGGTGTCATTGACTGCACACATGTGGCCCTTAGGGCACCCCACTGCAATCCAGGTGTTTTTGTCAACTACAAGGGCTTCCACTCCCTTAACGTTCAGCTGGTGTGTGACCACAAGAAGGTGATTTTGCATGTTTGTGCCAAGTACCCTGGCAGCTGCCATGACTCCTTCATACTGCGCCAGTCTAGTGTGCCTCCGTTATTCAGTCCGCCAAATGAACTTCAAGGATGGCTACTTGGAGATGTAAGGGGTTTTAGATCGCCGAGGTTTCTCTCTCTAGAGGCCTCTCTCTCTTGCACAGTAAAACCTTGAGTGGTTCGACCCACTCGCCCCTTAGATTCTATACTCTGGACTTTGGGGCAGGAACTACAATGTAGAGAAAACTCTTGTAGACCAAGTTTGATGAAACGAAATGAAATTTTATTGCATAAGGAAAAATAAATCAAATGCAAGCAGATAAGAGAGTACATGGGAGGGAAAAACACAAACAAATCATAACGACACAATACTAACTAAGGCAAATACAGGCATCCTATACTCTACGAAAATCATCATGAAATAAGGAAACACACGGAACATCGAGGGACAACAACTCATGTTAATTGTACCCTTAAATCCACCCCCTTAAACCTATCTAGATCTGATTGTGAAGGGCCAGAAACATGCTCACCAATCCAACTAGGAAGTGCAAGGTTTTGAACCAGTCTGCGTTTGATCCTTTCAGGCGTTCCGTCTCCACGTGGATCGTGGAGCCCCAGCGAGCTGCGCCACACCTCTCTCCTGAGGTGGGGGTCGGGGGCGGCTGGACACCGGCTGGTTCTGGCTGTCGGTGGGGTCGGGGATCGTCGGCTCGACCCCGGTCAGAGGAGCCTTGGGCTGGCTCCCATCGTTTCTTCAGTTTGTTTTTGTCTCTTCTCCCGAGTTGGGAGAGGGCCTCTCGTTTTCGTCAACGGCCCGGGGTTGGTCGATGATCTCCCGATGTTTGACCCCAGGGCGGGACGCCGGCTCGAACGGTCTTCTTGATGGCGGCTTAGTCTTCCTCTTCTTCCTCCGATGGTGGAGAGGAGTTCGCTGATCTTCTCCCAAACCAGCTCCTCTTTACCCAGCTCAACAATCGCCGGATTCCACTGCTCGAATTCAACTCTCCAACGACTCAACTGTCCGACAACTGTTCAACTGTTGTTCCACTCTGTGAATTCCACTCCAACTCCTCCAATTATACTTTTCCCTCAGAAGCCTCCACTTCCCGCCCAAAATCAGGTTAGTCTTTGTTTAACTTTTGGCGGGCTGGGAGCACAGCGGGGTAGTTATTATATTTTAAAATATTTTAGATGGCCGGTAAAGGCCCATCTCTGGTCTGGAATGACCTTCATTGTTTTTAATGTCCTGCTGATCTCGTTATCTAGTCCTTGGTGCTGTTCTCATGAATATGAAATTGTCCCCTTTTGTCTGGGTCAACATTTAGATGGCCTCTGTCTCCAGGCTGATCTTGACTGGATCTGCATCTAATCCATATGTATATGTGGGGGTCTGGTTTCGTTCTCTCAGAAACGGCTTCCAGAACTTACTGTGGGTTGAATCCACAAAGCTGTCTGAGGATTCGCAGGAACCATTTTAAAATGTCCCAATAAGCCGGTCACGTGGTGTGGCAGCCATTTTGTATGCCCCTTTTTCTGGGCTTCTTTTAAAACAGTCTTTAAAAATCATGGCCTCTTCTGCCATTTGACCCTTTATAATATAAAGTTCAATTTTGCGAATCCTACAGAGACAAGGGATATCCCCTGCGCTCTTGGCTAATGACGCCGTTGAGGAGACCAGCCAGCGAAGCTGAGGAGCGCTAGAACTCCAGCCACATCACCACCAGACGCATTATCGAGCAAACCATCGGATTGCTGAAGATGCGCTTCAGATGCCTCGATAGATCAGGTGGAGCCCTACAGTACTCATCAGCCAGGGTCTCCAAAATCGTCGTGGTATGCTGTGTGCTTCACAACATGGCACAGCGTCGTGGCTTGCCGATTCCGCAGGACCAAGAGGCTCCTCACAGAGCCGCCTCGGATGAGGATGATGCGGAGGAGGAGGAGGAGGAGGAAGAGGACGGAAACCAGCATCCTGCAGAGGCCCGCCAACCAGCGGCACCAGTGCGCGAGAACATTGCTGGGCGGAATGCAAGGAACGCACTCATCCTGGGCAGATTTGCGTAGCCTGATACATCAAACACTGCAGCCTCACGGCTTCTTAACTGACCATGCACAGTGGCCCATGCCTGCACATTCCTACCTATTTGGCCAGCTTGCTGACATCTGCAAGTTATCCAGGGCCTCTATGTGATATCCCCATTCGCCAAATGACAGACGCCATAACTGCAGCAGTTGCCACCAGATTTTTTATGTACAGGAAACTGATGGCATTAAAACTATTCACAAGACTTTTCACCCAAGTGACTACCCTTGTGATTAGTGGTGCTTTATTTTTCTCTTACGCATGCTCCTACGTAGTGGTACCCCTGTGGCTTCAGCAGATGTGGAGACCCCTTGCTCACTTTCCTGCTGCGCCTGTCTCGACACCTTTGGCGGGCTTCCTCTGGGGTGGCGAGCCTGTGAGGGCTCACCAGCAGTCTGCTGCTCCTGCGGCTGCGCAGGGCTTGAGACTCCTATCTCACTGGGGTGTGGACTCCGGCGGGGCTCTGACCGAGGGCTCTGAAGTGGCATGGAAGTGTGAGCGCCTGGAGAGGAGCCCCCACTTCCTTGAGGTGTGCCAACAACCTCCCTCTCATGGGTCAGGTCCCCCTCAGCGCCTGCAAGTGGCTGGAGAGCACCTTGCTGCACATCAGGGGGGCCATGGGGACCCGTTTCAGCACTGGAAGTCCTGCTCAGAGGGACTTCAATGAAGGTCTGGTTTCGGTGCTCCATAGATGCCCATCGCTCCTCAAGAGATGCCATTCTATTCAGAGCACTCACCATGTTTTCGATACCCTGGCGATTAAGCGCCTCCATGGCCGCAGCCCTCCTCTCCTCGGCCACAGCCCTCCTCTCCTCGGCAGTAGCCCTCCTCTCCTCGGCAGTAGCCCTCCTCTCCTCGGCCACAGCCCTCCTCTCCTCGGCAGTAGCCCTCCTCTCCTCGGCCACAGCCCTCCTCTCCTCGGCCGCAGCCCTCCTCTCCTCGGCTGCAGCCCTCCTCTCCTTGGCAGTAGCCAGCCTTACCACGGAGGTAGCCAACCTTTCCGTGGTGATGCTTTCATGCGCCAATGACTCCAATAAGGCTCTGCTCATGCTCCCCATGGACTCCTCCATTCACTCCACACTCACAGCGACCCTGGAGACAAAACCTGCCAGAGACTCCTGCATCTGTGCATGGAGAGCCATCACCTCCTCTCTTGCGGATGAACCCAGAGGCATAGGGTCGACATGCAGCTGAGCTGAGCTGGCAGAGGCCTGCGCCCTCCGACGAGGACTCTCCACTGCTGTCCCTGTCTCCACACTCTGCTGATGCTCACTTGTGAGCTGTGAAACACCAGGTGACAACACTACTCTATGTCCCGAAGGTCCCACCGAGGTGTGAGTGTCTGCGCTGGTGCTGGGTGCGCTTACTTCTGCTGACGTTGCGCCCTCAGAGGCTGGAGCTTCCTCTGAGGAGTCTGGCTTCAAAGCCTCTTCCTCCTCGGCAGTGGCGACGGGGGCTCTGGATGGTCCTGTGGGGGAGTAAAGGAAAGAGTTAGAGATGTGAGGCCAAGGCTACTTGCACATTGGATTTGGCAGATGCTCATAAGTCCAAATGATGTGACTTCAGAATCGTATCAGCAACTCATGCTATGTCAATGAGAGAGATGGGGAACTATTCTGTCACCAGCTTGTGGGCTTGCTCCTGTCTCTCCTGCCCCAGCATCCACAGGCACGTCAGCCCCAGCAATCTCGATCGCAGCTTCCTCCCAGGGGCTCAGGTGGGCAACTGAGGGCGGTCCTCCTCCAGTCCTTGCACACTCTCGTCTATTGTGAGCTCTCTTTTCCTGCAATGAGGGAGACAAGTGGAGTTTGAGTGAGAGTGCAGGAGTGAGTGTAGAGATTTCATAGCATAGATACTTAGAAGGAGACAAAGATGGTGTGAGGCTGCAAGACCAAGGGCCCTCCCTGTGTGTTGTCAGCTGTGCTCCAAGCATCAGAGTGAGAGGCAGTGTGAAGGCTGCATGGTGGAATAGTTATGTGAATGTGAGCATAGAGAGATAGGGAATGGGTAAGGGTGCATGGATGTGACTGTGAAGTGGGATGAGGAGGAAGAGATTGCTGAAGCTGAGTGCTGTTGGGGAAAGGCAATGGGGATCAGGTTGAGGGTGATGGAAACTTCGTACTTACTTTTCCAGTGCGGTGAAGGTCATGGAAGCGCTTCCTGCACTGCATCCATGTCCGACGGGTGACTCCCAGAGAGTTGACCTCTGCAGCCACCTCCATCCAGGCAGCCCCGGTCTCTTTGGGAGGCCTCTTCCTCCCTGAGCTAGGGTAGAGGACCTCCCTGTGGGCCCTTACCCCATCCACCAATGTCTGGAGTGACGTCTCGTTGAATTTGGCGGCAGCTCGGCCTCTGCCGCTGGCAGCAGCTGGTGCAGGCTCCTCTGCCATTCTGCAAGGCTGGTTGAGAAGCCTGCAGAGGTGGAGAAGCTTGCTGGACACTTTAAAAGCACCACAAATGATGACATCATACTGTGGGGCTTTCTGACTGGAAATGGACACTTAGCAAGGGTGCCCACACGCTGGAACTTAATTGGCCAGTTGAGGGAAAATTGCGTGCAGCTGGCTGACCCATTTAGATTCGGGTCGGAACCCGACATTCGGGGAACCCGAAAATTTCCCGCGCGATCGGGAAAATCGGGGCCATGGTCTCCACACAGCAGGCAGAGCCTCTTAGAATATAAGAATTAGGAGCGGGAGTAGGCCATACGGCCCCTCGAGCCTACTCCGCTATTCAATTAAGATCATGGCTGAACTTTTACATCAACTCCACTTTCCCGTCCTGTCGCCATATCCCTTGATTTCATTAATATCCAAAAATCTATTGTTGTGGAGGAATTTCAAATCACTCAACACAAGTCTGAGATCGAGAGTCCAAACAGCCTTTATTTGCACCGGTGGGAAGATAGCCTGCTCCCGCCTTAGTCACGCTTCTTCAAATTGTTACAGCAGTTAGTAGATATTTATACATACAGTTTGATGTGCTATACATTGTTCCCGCCTACCTTCTAGAATGTTCTGTGTTATAACATCATTTCATTCTTATTAGCATTTGTTTACTGGCTCTTTGTCCTAGTCCCAAGAATCGTCCAGGGCCCCAAACACCCCTTCCAGGTGAAACAGCGATTTACTTGTACTTCTCGCAATCTAGTATACTGTATTCGCTGCTCACGATGCGGTCTCCTCTACATTGGGTGACCGCTTTGCGGAACACCTCCGTTCAGTCCGTAAGGGTGACCCCGAGCTTCCGGTCGCCTGTCATTTTAATTCACCGCTCCATTCCCACTCGGACCTCACCGTCCTTGGCCTCTTGTATTGTTCTACGGAAGCTCAACGTAAACTCGAGGAACAGCACCTCATCTTCCGATTATGCACTCTGCAGCCTTCCGGACTCAATATCGAGTTCAACAATTTCAGATCATAACCTCGGCCCCTATTTCATTTTTTCTTGTAATTTTTCCACTCCTTTTCCCCTCCCCCCTTTCCTTTTGTTTCTCTCTCACACCTGGCAGCTATCTCTTGCCCTGCCAGTACACTTTACACCTAATCTCAGCCTATTACCATCTCGTCTAGTTTCTAATACCTTTTATTGTCTCTTTTACTTCTTTTGTTTCTTTTATTCTTTTGTCCGATCGCAGCCCTGCCTCCGATCTATCTTTTCTTTCCAGTTTTGAAGAAGGGTTCGACCCGAAACGTCAACTCAAATTTCTCTCCACGGATGTTGCCTGACCTGCTGAGTTTTTCTAGCATTTTCTGTTGTTATATCGTTGACTTCATGTCTGTTTCCTGATCTGCTTAATGTCCTTGGGATGGTTTGCAGACGGCACAAAGCTGGTTGGGCGAGTGTGCTGTGAGGAGGATGCAGAGAAACTCCAGTATGATTTGGACAGGTTGGGTGATTGGGCAGATGCATGGCAGATGCTGTATAATGTGGATAAATGCGAGGTTATCCACTTCGATGGCAAAAACAGGAAGACAGATTATTATCTGAACGGCAATAGATAGGGAAAAGGGGAAGTGCAACGAGACCTGGGTGTCCTTGTGCACCAGTCGCTGAAGGTAAGCATGCAGGTGCAGCAGGCGGTTAAGAAGGCAAATGGTATGTTGGCCTTCGTAGCGAGAGGGTTCGAGTACAAGAACAAGAATGTCTTGCTGCAGTTGTACAGGGCCTTGGTGAGACCACACCTTGAGTATTGTGTGCAGTTTTGATCGCCTGATCTGAGGAAGGATGTTCTTGCCATGGAGGGAGTGCAGCGAAGATTCACCAGACTGATACCTGGGACGGAAGGAATGATGTATGAGGAGAGATTGGGTCGATTGGGCTTATACTCGCTGGAGTTTAGAAGAATGAGAGGGGATCTCATTGAAACTTATAAAATTCTAACAGGATTAGACAGACTAGATGCAGGAAGATGTTCCCGATGGCCGGGGAGTCCAAAACCAGGGGTCACAGTCTAAGGATAAGGGGTAAGCCATTTAGGACAGAGATGAAGAGGAATTTCTTCACCCAGTGATGTGCCAAATAACTGCCTGAATCCAAGAGGTTAAAGCTTAAAACTAAAGGCTTTTATTAAGTAAGAACATGGCATCGAGTTAACACAAGGCAGCCATCATTCATCACCAACCCAGCCCTTATGAGTAAGACTCACACCAATCGGGAGGATCCAGAGGGGCGGGGCTAGGGAGGAGCATTAGTGGTTACATCTGTAGAACATTCCAGACATTAGCAAGTATAACAACAACAGACAATACAAATGCCAGAACACAGAGTTATTTCATCACACCCAGAGAGTGGTGAACCTGTGGAATTCTCTACCACAGAAGGCAGTGGAGGCCAATTCATTAAATATGGTGATGTTTTGCTGCAGTTGTACAGGGCCTTGGTGAGACCACACCTTGTGTATTGTGTGCAGTTTTGGTCGCCTTATCTGAGGAAGGATGTTCTTGCCATGGAAGGAGTTCAGCGAAGATTCACCAGGCTGATACCTGGGATGGCAGGAATGACGTATGAGGAGAGATTGGGTCGATTAGGCTTATTTTCACAAGAGTTTAGAAGAATGAGAGGGGATCTCATTGAAACTTATAAAATTCTAACAGGACTAGACAGACTAGATGCAGGAAGGATGTTCCCGATGGCGGGGGAGTCCAGAACCAGGGGTCACAGTCTAAGGATAAGGGGTAAGCCATTTAGGACAGAGATGAGGAGGAATTTCTTCACCCAGAGAGTGGTGAACCTGTGGAATTGTCTGCCACACAGGGCAGTGGAGGCCAATTCATTCAATATATTCAAGAAAAGGAGTTAGATATATTTCTTGAGGCTAAAGGTATCAAGGGATATGGGGAGAAAGCAGGGACAGGGTACTGAATTTGGATGATCGGCCATGAACTCTTTAAATGGCGGAGCGGGCTCGAGGGGCCAAATGGCCTACTCCTGCGCCTATCTTCTATGATATTGTTAGGCCGTCTGGTTTCTAGGCCAGTTACACATCTTGAGCATCCCCTTTGCCTTGCAACATTTGCATTTCCATGTTTTTGATGATGTCTCTTATAGCCAGCCCAGTCACGTGATTATGTGAGGTAATGCTATACACAGCCTCTTCTGACCATTTTTATATAGAACCAAAATCCCCATCATGCCCCACCATTCTACACTAACCTTTATGCATCTTCTTTCCCTTTTCACTATCAATCTCAGCTTTGACTATACTCAGCGACTGAGCATCCACAGCCCTCTGGGGTAGAAAATTCCAAAGATTCACAGCCCTCTGAGTGAAGAAATTCCTCCTCATCGCAGTCTTAAATGGCCGACCCTTTACCCTGAGACTATGCCCCCGTGTTCTGGACACTCCAGCCAGGGGAAACAGCCTCTCAGCATCTACCCTGTCAAGCCCTCTAAGAACTTTATACGTTTCAATTACATCACCTCTCTTTCTTCTAAACTCCAGAGTATAGGCCCATTCTACTCAATCTCTACTCATAGGACAACCCTCTCATCCCAGGAACCAATCTCGTGAACATTCGTTGCACTTCCTCTAAGGCAAGTATATCCTTTCTTAGGTATGGAGACCAAAACTGTGCCCAGTACTCCAGGTGTGGTCTCACCAAGGCCCTGTACAATTGTAGCAAGACTTCCTTACTCTTATACTCCAACCCCCTTACAATAAAGGCCAACATGCCTTCCTAATTGCTGTACCTGCATGCTAACTCTCTGTGATTCGTGCACAAGGACACCCAAATCCCTCTGAACACCAACAATTACTAGTCTCTCACCTATGAAAAGAAAATTCTAATTTTTCCTACCAAAGTGGAAAATTTCACACGGTAGACAGGGTCTCTACATGGCAGAGAGTCTCTCTACAGTGAGTAGAGGATTGTTACATAATGCGAATGTTGTTGCATACAATCAATCCTGTCAGGGTGGCTGTCAGGGCGAGGTTGGTTCTGGACCCAGGTGCAGACAGACGAGGCGAGAAGCAGGTATGCAGTCTTAAATAACAGTACTTTACTAGAATCACACAGGTAAACAGTTACAAACATAAGAGCTCAAGACAAGCTACCACATAGGCAAATGGCTAGTCAAGATAGGAACTCAAGACAAGCTACCATGAGGCAACCGGCTTGTCAAAACTGAGCTCAAGACAAGCTACCACAGGGCAACCGGCTTGTCAAGATAGGAACTCAAGACAAGCTACCATGAGGCAACCGGCTTGTCAAGACTGAGCTCAAGACAAGCTACCACAGGGCAACCAGCTTGTCAAGACTAAGCCACTTGTCAAGACTGAGCAACTTGTCAAGACTTGAGCACAAAGGGAAGAACCACAGAACTTAAATACAAGCAAAAGCATAACACAGATAAACAGTTATAGACATAGGAGCTCAAGACAAGCAACCACTTAGGCAAACGGCTTGTCAAGACTTAGCCCAAGACAAGCTACCACAGGCAAACGGCTTGTCAAGATAGGAACTCAAGACAAGCTACCACTGGCAACCGGCTTGTCAAGACTGAGCTCATGACAAGCTACCACAGGGCAACAGGCTTGTCAAGACTAAGCACCTTGTCAAGACTCAGCACAGAGGGAAGAAACCACAGAACTTAAATACAAGCAAAAACAGGTGAGACCAATAAACCTGATAAAAGGCAGTTAAGCAATAAACACAGGAGAAATCAGCAACAATTAACAAAGGGAAACAAACAAGTGAAGGTGCCATCTAGGGGTTACTGAAGGAACTGACCGGCACCCTCACACAATCCCAGTCACTTCCAGCAGCGATTGATGGGGGAATCGCCCAATCGTCTCCATACACATCCTTTGTTTCACCTTATGCAGCCTTTGTTTCTTTACGTAGGATGACAGGATATACGGCCCAGAAACAGGCCATTCGGCCCAACCAGTCCATGCCGGGGTTTCTGCTCCACTCGAGCCTCCTCCCGTCTTTCCTCATCTAACTCTATCAGCGTAACCCTCTATTCCCTTCTCCCTCATGTGCTTGTCTAGCCTCCCCTAAATGCATCTATACTATTTGCTTCAACCACTCCCTGTGGTAGCGAGTTCCACATTCTCACCACTCTGGCATAGTGGTTAGCACTGTTGCCTCACAGCACCAGGGACCCGGGTTCGAATCCGGCCTCGGGCGACTGTCTGTGTGGAGTTTGCACATTCTCCCCGTGTTTGCGTGGGTTTCCTCCGGGTGCTCCGGTTTCCTCCCACAGTCCAAAGATGTGCGGGTTAGGTTGATTGGCTATGATAAATTGACCCTTAGTGTTAGGGGGATTAAATATGTGGGATTACGGGGATAGGGTGGGATATGTGTTGGTGTAGGGGTTACGGGGATCGGGTAGGATATGTGTCGGTGCAGGCTCGATGGGCCGAAATGGCCTCTATCTGCACTGTGAGGTTTCTGTGATTCTGTGATAGGTAAAGAAGTTTCTTCTGAATTCCCGATTGGATTTCTTGGTGACTATCTTATATTGATGGCCTCTAGTTATGCTCTTCCCCACAAGTGGAAACATTCTCTCTGTATCCACTCTATCAAAACCTTTCATAATTATAAAGACCTCTATTCGGTCACCCCTCAGCCTTCTCTTTAGACCCAGCCTGTTCATCCTTTCCTGATATGTATACCCTCACATTTCTGGTATCATCCTTGTAAATCTTCTCTGCACCCTCTCCAGTGCCTCTATATTCTTTTTATATAATATGGCGACCAGAATTGTACGCAGTGCTCCTAGTGTGGTCTAACCAAGGTTTGATACAAGTTTAGCATAACTTCACTACTTTTCAATTCTGTCCCTTTAGGAATAAACCCTAGTGCTTGGTTTGCTTTTTTTATGGCCTTGTTAACCTGTGTCGCTACTTTTAGTGATTTGTGTATTTGTAGTTCGAGATCCCTTTGGTCCTCTACCCCACCTAGACTCACACCCTCCAAATAATAAGTGACCTCCCTATTCTTCCTACCAAAATGTAATACCTCACATTTATCTGTGTTGAATTTCATTTGCCAATTATATGCCCATTCTGCAAGTTTATTAATGTCCTCCTGTAACTTGTTGCAGTCCTCCTCAGTAGTAAATATCCCCCCAAATTTGGTGCCATCCATAAATTTAAAAATGTGTCTTTGATTCCAAAGTCTAAATCGTTAATGTAAATTGTGAACAACAGTGGTCCCAGCACTGATCCTTGTGGAACACCACTACCCACCTTCTGCCACTGTGAATAGATACCCTTTACTCCTACTCTCTGCTTTCTGTCTTGAAGCCAGCCAGCTATCCATTCTGCTACTTGTCCCCTGACTCTGCATTCTCTGACCTTATTCATTACTCTATTATGTGGTACCCTATTGAAGGCCTTTTGAAAATCTAAATAAATTACATCTACTGGATTACCCTTGTCTATTCTTTCTGTTACCTCTTCAAAAATTTCAATGAGGTTGGTCAAGCGAGACTTTCCCTTTTGAAATCCATGCTGATTATTCATTATTATATTTTTGGCTTCTAGATGTTCTTCTATCTTAAACTTTAGTAGGGATTCCATTATTTTTCCGACCACTGATGTTAAGTTGGCTATCTGCCAGTCCTCTGGCACTATACCTTTTTCTAATGAATTATTAAATACGTGTAGTAATGCCTCTGTTATCTCTTCCCTAGATTCTTTTAAAATACGTGGATGTAATCCATCCAGATCAGGGTTTTTTTCCCTCTTTGAGTTTGATTAGTTTATTTAATATATCTCCTCTTTTTATTTTAAATGTAATTATTTCATTACTAATCAATGTCCTGTCCACCTGTTCTATCTCCTTGGTAAATACTGAAGCAAAGTAATTATTTAATATTTCTGCCATCTCTCTATCACTGCCTGTGGTATTATCCTGTCCATGCCTTAGTGGCCCTATTCCCATCCTGACCTTCCTTTTTTTATTGATGTGCCTTTGTGTGTGCTTTGTTTACAGATGCTGGCCACTGGGTGAAGGCTGAGAAAGATGCCAAGCAGAAGGCTTTCCAGGCTGTACTCTGCCCAAAGCCCAGTCTTAGCTGGCATCCGGAGTCAAACCTAGCGGCCAAATCCCAATGCTGTGACAAGCCTCCTACCCCTGCCAAGGGAAAAGTGCTGGATGGGAATTTCTTGGTGAGCTATCCCGTCACTCTTTTTTAATGCCTGAATGATTTTTCTCCCGGGTTTTGCTTGCCGCAGTGTTTAATCTTCAATTCTAGGAGACTCCAAGGCAATCCTGATGGGTAGTGTTAAGTATGTGTATTGTATTGAACAATTAACACAAAGACTTAAACGTATAACTCAAACAGGACTTTACTGGTTGGAGGTAGGGACTGCACGTAGGTCTTTACTTCATGCCCACAGGCGGGAACTGAGGGGAGATCAGTACCCACAGTACTATTTATACCCCTATGGCCAGGAGTGGTACTGCGTATCACTACGCCCAACAAGTAGTGCAGTCCTGTCCATAGGTTCAAAGTAGCACACATATTACATACACAACATTCCTCCCTTCCTAGCTTTACAGTCATCTCCCCATTTAACATAATGTAATAACATATATACATATATAACTTCAGGTTTACATAACAGAATAACATAGATACATAGATAACTTCATGTCAAAACAGATCACAGATTCAGTCTCTGCGGAAAACAGTTCACAGATTCAATCTCTGTGGTGGAGTCGGTTCACGTTGCTGGAGTGACTCATTCAATAGTCCTTCCATGGATTTAACAGTTTGAACTTCCGAACTGAATTGGCTCCGTTCAGAGGGACCACGTGTGTGATCTGGTAGAGGTAATAATGGTTCAGATGGGTCATCTTCTGTTTCGACTTTTCCTTTTCTGCTTCTTGGAGACTCTCTGGGCTCCACTGTCAGCTGCCAGCTGCATGCGCAGTTCCTCCTTCTCTCCCTCCTTTTTCCATAGTAGAGCCACCTTCTCCCGATGTTCCGTAGACTTTCGGTGCTCCTCCATGATTTCTGTATGGTGGGAGTCGAAGTTACAAGTTGGGCAGGACAGGACATAGTAATATTCGGTGTCGTCCTGATCTAGGCCAGCGAGAGGGTCTTCTATTTCCTCCATACCCAGCTGGGCGTTAGCCAGCTTTTGTTCCAAGTCCAGACATCTTTCCTGAAGAGACTTCTTCATGCGTACCTCTTCATCCAGCTTTTTCTGGGCTTTCAGCAAGTCGTTTACTAATGACCTCATTTGAGATTTTACTACTTCAACTTCTTTTGGAGATTGATTGATCGGACTATTCAATCCCTCTACCGGAGCAGCTGTTTCAGCGGTCTGTTGTTCTACGTTGACGTGAGTCAGCGTACTTTTGGCATCCAAGGGCTGCTCTGTTGCAGTCATCTCAGTCTGTGTTGCCACCTCAGCTCTTCCAATAACCTTTGATAGCTCCGAACCCCTTTCCTTTGAATATTGAAGTTCGTGTTCAAGTTTTTCCCATTTCAGAGTCCTGTCCTTCAGCATATGCAGGAGTTGGCTGACCGTTAACTCCTCTGACATCAGACGTTTTGTGTGCTCCTGCTCCATTTTCTCCATCAGCTGCTTCTGTTGTCTTTCCAGATTCTCCAACTCTATATCAAAGAACTCTTTCGTTGCATTCAACTCTTGCTCACAACGGCGAAGCATTTGTTCTAATTGCTGTTGTAGTTTGAAATGGAGTTGAGTTCGAGCCCGGTGTCCCTCAGAAATGGGCACATCAGTAGACTTGCCAGACTTAGAATCCACAGTTAAACTATGTTGTTGTTGCTCAGTGGAATTCTGTGCTGAAACTTTGTCTTTTGCACGTGAGTTGGGCTTACCATCATCCGTTCCAGAGTCTGGGCCGACTATCTTCATCGAGTTCTCACTCGTTATTGTTTGTAGGAAATGCCAGTCCATATTCATTTTCCTAATCCACTCCCGTCCTAGTAGTGGAGAACCTCCTTCAGATATCACATATAAGTCCATTATTTGACTGTCTTCGCCCTTGTGGACCACTGCAACCTCTATTTTCCCGATGGGGTACACTCTTTGCCCCGTGTATGTTTTCAATATAATCCCCGTATCCTGTAGGGGAATATGTTGGAATAACTTTCCGTAATCTTTCTTATTTATGACCGTCAATGCCGATCCAGTGTCCAATTCCAGTTTTACTTGGACTCCTTCTATCTGAAGAGTGACCCAAATTGTCTGGAGGTCTGCACCCTTACCAGCGTTGAGTACTCTTAAGCTAGCCAGTTCATTACAGCTTAAGCTAGCCAGTTCATTACTGCTAGCGTCTGAATCAGACTCCTGTTCGGTCACCTTGTGTACCTTTGCGTATTTTCCTTGCGGTGACTTCTTGTTGCTGGTCTTCTTCCCTGACCTGCATACTCTAGCTATGTGTCCAAGCCTACCACAAGTTCTACATTCTTGGTTTTTAAACCAACACTGGTTCTGATCATGCGTTGTCTTTCCACAACGATAACATTTGCCAGAACTCACACCCAATTTGTGTGCACTGAGCTCCGGTGACCGTGGCTGCATTACTGCCGTGCCTCTCGCTGCGGCTTCGTGTGCTGCTGCCATAGTGACCGCCTTCTCAAGCGTCAGCTCATTCTCCTCGAGCAGTCGCTTTTGTGTATCCTGTTTAAATAAACCACACACAAATTTGTCTCGTAGTGCATCTGTCAGTCCCGTTCCAAACTGGCAATATTTCGCTAATTTACGCAATTCCAGCAAATAATCAGCATTGCTTTCATGCTGTAGCTGCCTTCTGTCATAAAATTTAAATCGTTCCGCTAGCATCAGCGGCGTGGGGTTTAGATGATCTTTCAGGACAGTAACAATCTCATCGAACGTCTTATCCGCCGGTTCATCTGGTGATAACAGGTGTTTCAATTGCCCGTATGTCTTCGCACCCATTAAATTTAATAATGTTAGAGCTTTATCTTGTTCATGAATTTTATTGGCCTTACAATAATTTTTTACTCTTTCAACATATATGGCCCAATCTTCGAGGTCACTATCAAAGGTGCTAATATTCCCGTGTTTAGGCATTGTAGATTTGCAATTTCTCAGATTTTATTTTCTTTACTTGTTATCAAAGATGACGGCTTCCCGCTCTTGCCGTCGTCCTCCGCCCACAAAATGGCGGTTTTCCCGCACTTGGCGGTCTTCACCCGTCCCCCGACGCCGTCTCCCTTCAGCCCCCGAGTGCGGCCCTTATCTTCGCCGCGATCGATAGCCCGCGCTGTGCACCGCGGCTCTCGCACCTTGAGCTTCTGCAGCCGCCGCGCCTTTCAGTCCGAGTGCGACCCTTATCTTTGGTTCCGATCGCTGGCCCGCGCTGCGCCTCGCACTTGAAGCGGCTCCCGGCCTCTGGCTCACCCGCTTGCGCGGCTCTTATCAGGGATTGCGATCGCCCTTATCTTCTCCAACTTCCCCAGCCCTGTCTTTGCAGCCAACACTGCACGGCTTACCCCACCACCTAGGTTGAACAAGGAAACTGCAGAAAGACTTCTGTCAGTCGCTGGAAGCTGTCAGGATGTTTGCTGCTCCAGTGCTCAGTCGCTGATGGAGGCTTCAGAGTCCTAAAGCCTGTCGCTTCTAGTGGGGTGGTGATGTTTGAAACCTCTCTTCAACTGCCGCAGGGTAAGAACCTGACTCGTCGCCAGTGTTAAGTATGTGTATTGTATTGAACAATTAACACAAAGACTTAAACGTATAACTCAAACAGGACTTTACTGGTTGGAGGTAGGGACTGCACGTAGGTCTTTACTTCATGCCCACAGGCGGGAACTGAGGGGAGATCAGTACCCACAGTACTATTTATACCCCTATGGCCAGGAGTGGTACTGCGTATCACTACGCCCAACAAGTAGTGCAGTCCTGTCCATAGGTTCAAAGTAGCACACATATTACATACACAACAGGTAGGCAACCCCAGGCTCCTCGCGCTTTGAAATGTTTGCAGACGAGTTTGTTCCTCGGGCAGAGCTGGTACCTGAGTGAGCGACAACGCATGAATCGCCCAGAAAGGGATATTGTCACTTGGCTCGTGCAGTGGAATGTCGCCAATGTGTTATAGGAAAAAATTGCATGCTTTCAAAGCTGAGAAAACGAGGTTAAGGGTCAAAGTACATAGTTCACGACCCCGGTGCCGAGGTCAAAAAGGTCCAGAGGGTACGATTTCCAAATTCATGCTTCCAGCGAGATTTTCCGTATCAGGAATTCAGATGCGGAGGTCAGCGCGCCCAGCAGCACTTTCCTGATATTTAGGGTTGCAAACCTTCCAGGATTGCCCCAGAGTCTCCAGGAATTAAAGGTTAATCTGAGCAGCCCAGGAGAAAAATCATAAGGGCATTAAAAATTGTGTTTTTATAATGTTTTCTTTGACACTTCAGTTTATTAGTTATAACAAGAAAGAAAAGAAAGGAAGACTTGCATTTAAACAACGCCTTTCACATCCTCAGGACGTCCTAAAGCACTTTACAGCCAATGAAGTACTTTTTGAAGTGTAGTTCCTGTTGTAATGTAGGAAACCTGGCAGCCAATTTTTGCACAGCAAGTTCCTACAAACAGCAAGGTGATAATGGTCAGATGATCTGTTTTAGTGATGTTGATTGAGGGATAAATATTGCCCAGGACACCGGGCAGAACTCCCTGCTCTTCTTCGAAATAGTGGCCGTGGGATCTTTTACATCCACCTGAGAGAGCAGTTTAAAAGACTGAACCTCTGACAGTGCAGCACTCCCTCAGTACTGCACTGGGAATATCAGCTTGGATTATTTGCTCAAGTCCCTGGAGTGGGACTTGAACCCACAACCTTCTGACCCAGAGGCGAGAGTGCCGTCCACTGAGCCATGGCTGACACCACAATATCAGACATGGGGACAAAGAGGATGTTTGACTGACAGAATCATCCATTTGGGTAATTAATGAGTCTGTTCAGCTTCCAATTGGCGTGGGAAGGCGGGGCGCCGCGAGTATGACCGTGTTTTCCATCCAGTGGCAGCAGTGTGTGGACAGGGTGGTTAGAGGTCATGTGATGACACAACAAATTGTATTTATATAACGCCTTTAATGTAGTAAAATGTCCCAAGGCGCTTCACAGGAGTATTATAAGACCAAAAGATTTGACACCGAGCCACATAAGGAGAAAATAGGGCAGATGACCAAAAGCTTGGTCAAAGAGGTAGGTTTTAAGGAGCGTCTTAAAGGAGGAGAGAGTGGTAGCGAGGCGGAGAGGTTTAGGCAGGGTATTCCAGAGCTTAGGACTTAGGCAACAGAAGGCACGGCCACCAATGGTGGAGCGATTATAATCAGGGATGCTCAAGAGGGCAGAATTTGAGGAGCGTAAATATCTGGGGAGTGGAAGGGCTGGAGGAGGTTACAGAGATAGGGAGGGATCGAGGCCATGGAGGGATTTGAAAACAAGGATGAGAATTTTGAAATCAAGGTGTTGCTTAACCGGGAGCCAATGTAGGTCAGTGAGCACAGGGGTGATGGGTGAATGGGACTTGCTGCGAGTTAGGACACAGGCAGCCGAGTTTTGGATGACCTCACGTTTACGTAGGATAGAACGTGAAAGGCCAGCCAGGAGTGCGTTGGAATAGTCAAGTCTAGAGGTAACAAAGACATGGATGAGGGTTTCAGTAGCAGAATAGCTGAGGCAGGGGCGGAGATGGGCGATGTTACGGAGGTGGAAATAGATGGTGTTAGTAGAGACACCTCCAGGAATATCTCCAACTAGCATTGGCAACCCCACATGTATTGGTAATTTAGGTTCGAGCATCAGTGCAGCTTATTCTGTCCTAAATGGGAAGTTCTGTGGAATGCTCTGACCCTCCTACCTGAATTCCAGTTCCCAACAGAGAACGCTCCGCGCTCGCAGCACAGATTTACCCTTGGAAGCAGTTCAAGGTGAATGAGAAATCTGTGCTGAGGGGACTGCCTCTAGCCTTCCCTGTTGGCTCAGCCTGTTAAAGCATTGATCTAGTAAGCCCCCAGATTCAGACCCCCATCTGTGGGGAGCCCATAGTTCTACACAGGTTGTCACTGAATTAGCAAACTCAAAGGTCCAAAGGAAGACTGCTTAGGGAAATGGAAATATCAAACAGTTGTATAGAGAATGATTTCCCTAGCTTAAGGTTGAAACATAGAAACATAGAAGATAGGAGCAGGAGTAGGCCATTCGGCCCCTCGAGCCTGCTCCACCATTCAATGCGATCATGGCTGATCATCCAAATTCAGTACCCTGTCCCTGCTTTCTCCCCATACCCCTTGATCCCTTTAGCCTTAAGAAATATATCCAACTCCTTCTTGAATATATTTAATGAATTGGCCTCTACTGCCTTCTGTGGTAGAGAATTCCACAGGTTCACCACTCTCTGGGTGAAGAAATTCCTCCTCATTTCTGTCCTAAATGGCCTACCCCTTATCCTTAGACTGACCCCTGGTTCTGGACTCCCCGACCATCGGGAACATCCTTCCTGCATCTAGTCTGTCCAGTCCTGTCAGAATTTTATAAGTTTCAATGAGATCCCCTTTCATTCTTCTAAACTCCAGCGAGTACAAGCCCAATCGTCCCAATCTTTCCTCATACGTCATTCCTGCCATCCCAGGTATCAGCCTGGTGAATCTTCGCTGAACTCCTTCCATGGCAAGAACATCCTTCCTCAGATAAGGCGACCAAAACTGCACACAATACTCAAGATGTGGTCTCACCAAGGCCCTGTAGAACTGCAGCAAGACATCCTTGTTCCTGTACTCAACCCTCTTGCTACGAAGGCCAACATACCATTTGCCTTCTTAACCGCCTGCTGCACCTGCATGCTTACCTTCAGCAACAACACATTATTGAAATTAAGTAGTGGGAGATTTATTCTGTATCCCATGCTGGGAGTGTTTGACGGGACAGTGTAGAGGGAGCTTTACTCTGTATCTAACCCCGTGCTGTACCTGCCCTGGGAGTGTTTGATAGGACAGTGTAGAATGAGCTTTACACTGTATCTAACCAGTGCTGTACCTGCCCTGGGAGTGTTTCATGGGGCAGTGTAGAGGGAGCTTTACTCTGTATCTAACCCGTGCTGTACCTGCCCCGGGAGTGTTTGATGGGACAGTGTAGACGGAGCTTTACTCTGTATCTAACCCGTGCTGCACCTGCCCTGGGAGTGTTGATGGGACAGTGTAGAGGGAGTTTTACTCTTTATCTAACCTGTGCTGTACCTGCCCTGGGAGTGTTTGATGGGACAGGGTAGAGGGAGCTTTACTCTGTATCTAACCCATGTTGTACCTGCCCTGGGAGTGTTTGATGGGACAGTGTAGAGGGAGCTTTACTCTGTATCTAACCTGTGCTGTACCTGCCCTGGGAATGTTTGATTGGACAGTGTAGAGGGAGCTTTACTCTGTATCTAACCCGTGCTATACCTCCCCTGGGAGTGTTTGATGGGACAGTGTAGAGGGAGCTTTACTCTGTATCTAACCCGTGCTGCACCTGCCCTGGGAGTGTTGATGGGACAGTGTAGAGGGAGCTTTACTCTGTATCTAACCCGTGCTGTACCTGCCCTGGGAGTGTTTGATGGGACAGTGTAGAGGGAGCTTTACTCTGTATCTAACCCGTGCTGTACCTGCCCTGGGAGTGTTTGATGGGACAGTGTAGAGGGAGCTTTACTCTGTATCTAACCCGTGTTGTACCTGCCCTGGGAGTGTTTGATGGGACAGTGTAGAGGGAGCTTTACTCTGTATCTAACCCATGCTGTACCTGCCCTGGGAGTGTTTGATGGGACAGTTAGGCTGGAAGAGGTTTCAGAGAAAGGGAGGGATGAGGTCATGAAAGGGTTTTAAACACGAGGATGAATATTTTAAATTGGAAGCGTTGGGGATTAATGTAGATCAGCGAGAACAGGGGTGATGGGTGAGTGAGACTTGGTTTGGGAAAGGATACGGGTAGCAAGTGTTTTGGATTTCAGCAGCAGGTGGGCAGAGGCAGGGTGGAGAAGGGTGATATTATGGAGGTGGAAGTAGGCAGTCTTGGTGATGGAGAGGATACAGGGCCAGAAGCTCAGCTCAGGGTCAAATAGGACACTGAGGTTGTGCTTAGTCTGGTTCAGCCTGAGACAGTGGCCAGGGAGGGGGCTGGAATCAGTGGCAGAGTTTGTGGTGGGGGCCAATGATGTTGGCTTTGGTCTTCCCAAAGTTTAACTGGAGGAAGTTGCAGCTCATCCAGGACTGGATGTCGGACAAGCAGTCTGACAACACAGAGTCAGTGTAAGGGGTCGAGAGAGGTGGTGGTGAGGTAGAGCTGGGTATCGTCAGCGTGCATGTGCAATCTGACGTCATGTCTTCTGATGATGTCACTTTTTTCTCCATATCCCTTATCAAACAAAAATCTATCGATCTCAGTTTTGAAATTTCCAATTTGACCCCCAGCTTCAACAGTTTTTTTGGGGGGAGAGTTCCAGATTTCCCCCACCCTTTGTGTGAAGAAGTGCTTCCTGCCATCACCCCTGACCGGCCTGGCTCTAATTTTAAGGTTCTGCCCCCTTGTTCTGGACTCCCCCCACCAGAGGAAATAGTTTCTCTCTCTACCCTATCAACTCCTTTAATCATCTTAATTAGATTACTCCTTAATCTTCTAAACTCGAGGGAATACAAGCCCAGTGTGTGCAACCTGTCCTCGGAATTTAATCCTTTTAGCCCCGGTATCATTCTGGTGAATCTGCGCTGCTCCCCCTCCGAGGCCGATATATCCTTCCTGAGGTGCGGGGCCCGGAACTGAATGCAGCCCAGATGCGGTCTAACCAGAGCCTTATACAACTGTAGCATAAATTCTACTCCTTAGATAAAGGCTAACTTTCCATTTAGCCTTTTTAACATTCCATTAGCCTTTTAAATTATTTTTTTGTACCTATCCACTAGCTTTTAGTGATTTCTGTACATGGACCCCTAAATCTCTCTGCTCCGCCACAGTTCCTAGCTTTTTATCATTTAGAAAATACTCTGATCGATCTTTCTCAATTCCAAAGTGGATGACCTCACACTTCCCCACATTGAACGCCATCTGCTACAGTTTTGCCCATGCACTTAATGTGCCTTTGCAACTTTCTGCTCCCATCAACACTATTTACTGTGCCACCTTAACTTGGTGTAATCAGCAAACTTGGATATACGGCTCTCTATTCCTTCGTCTAAGTCATTGATAAATATAGTGGGGGGCTTTAATCTTATAGACTGGACAAATCAAATTGGCAAAGGTAGTCTGGAGGACAAGTTCATGAAATGCATTCAGGACAGTTTCCTGGAACAATACATCATGGAACCAACCAGGGAAGAGTCTATTATAGATCTTGTATTGTGTAATGAGACAGGGATAATTAGCAATCTCATAGTAAAGGATCCTCTGGGGCAGAGTGATCATAATATGATAGAATTTCACAATAAGTTTGAGAGTGACTTGCCTAAGTCCGAAACTAGAGTCTTAAACTTAAATAAAGCCAATTACATAGATATGAGGGGCAAGTTGGCTAAGGTAGATTGGAAAAATAGATTAAAAGGTATGGTGGTAGATCAGCAGTGGCTAGCATTTAAAGAAATATTTCATAATTCTCAACAAAAATACATTCCATTGAGAAACAAAAACTCCACGGGAAAAGTGATCCATCCGTGGCTAACTAAAGAAGTTAAGGATAGCATTAGATTGAAAGAAGAAGCTTATAATGTTGTGAAGAATTGTAGTAAGCCTGAGAATTGGGAGAGTTTCAGAAACCAGCAAAGGATGACCAAAAAATTGATAAAAAGGGGAAAAATAGAATGAGAGAAAACTAGCAAGAAATACAAAAACAGATTGTAAGAGCTTCTACAAGTATGTATAAAGGAAGAGAGTAGCAAAAGAAAATGTTGGTCTCTTAGCGGCTGAGACAGGAGAAATTATTATGGGGAATAGGAAATGGCAGAAACGTTAAACAAATATTTTGTATCTGTCTTCACAGTAGAAGACACAAAAAGCATACCAAAAATGGGGAACCAAGGGTCTAATGAGGGTGAGGAACTTAATGTAATTAATTTAAGTAGAGAAAAAGTACTAGAGAAACTAATGGGACTAAAAGCCGACGAATCCCCTGGACCTGACGGCCTACATCCTCGGGTTCTAAAAGAGGTGGCTGCAGAAATAGTGGATGCATTGGTTTTGATCTTCCAAAATTCCCTAGATTCTAGAATGGTCCCAGCGGATTGGAAGATCGCGAATGTAACACCGCTATTCAAGAAAGGAGGGAGAGAGAAAACAGGGAACTACAGGCCAGTTAGCCTGACATCAGTCGTCGGGGAAATGCTGGAATCCATTGTGAAGGAAGTGGTTTCAGGGCACTTAGATAATCATAACATGATTAGACAGAATCAACATGGTTTTATGAAAGGAAATCGTGTTTGACAAATTTATTAGAGTTTTTTGAGGATGTAACTAGCAGGGTAGATAAAGGGGAACCAGTGGAGGTAGTATATTTGGATTTCCAAAAGGCATTCGATAAGATGTCGTATAAAAGGTTATTACACAAGGGCTCATGGGGTTGGGGGTAATATAGTAGCATGGATAGAGGATTGGTTAACGGACAGAAAACAGAGAGTAGGGATAAATGGGCCTTTTTCAGGTTGGCAGGCTGTAACTAGTGGGGTGCTTCAAGGATCAGTGCTGGGGCCTCAGCTATTTACAATCTATATTAATGACCTAGATGAAGGGACCGAGTGTAATGTATCCAAGTTTGCTGATGATACAAAGCTCGGTGGGACTGTAAGCTGTGAGGAGAACAGAGTCTGCAAAGGGATATAGATAGACTGAGTGAGTGGGCAGTAAGGTGGCAGATGGAGTATAATGTGGGGAAATGTGAGGTTATTCACTTTGGTAGGAAGAATAGAAAACAGAATATTTTTTAAATGGTGAGAAACTATTAAATGTTGGTGTTCAGAGAGATTTGGGTGTCCGCGTGCAAGAAACACAGAAAGCTAGCATGCAGGTACAGCAAGCAATAAGGAAGGCAAATGGCATGTTGGCCTTTATTGCAAGGCGGCTGGAGAATAAGAGTGAGGAAGTCTTGCTCCAATTGTACAGGGCCTTGGTGAGACCACACCTGGAGTACTGGGCACAGTTTTGGTCTCCTTATCTAAGGAAGGATATACTTGCCTTGGAGGCGGTGCAACGAAGGTTCACTAGATTGATTCCTGGGATGAGAGGGCTGTCCTATGAGGAGAGATTGCGTAGAATGGGCCGATACTCTCTGGAGTTTAGAAGAATGAGAGGTGATCTCAGTGTAACATACAAAATTCTGAGGGGGATTGACAGGGTAGATGCTGAGAGGTTGTTTCCCCCTGGCTGGAGAGTCTAGAACTAGGGGTCACAGTCTCAGGATAAGGGGTCGGCCTTTTAAGACTGAGATGAGGAGGAATTTCTTCACTCAGAGGGTGGCGAATCTTTGGAATTCTCGACCCCAGAGGGCTGTGGAGGCTGAATCGTTGAGTATATTCAAGGCTGAGATTGATAGATTTTTGGACTCTAGGGGAATCGAGGGATATGGGGATCGGGCAGGAAAGTGGAGTTGAGGTCGATGATCAACCATGATCTTATTGAATGGCGGAGCAGGCTTGAGGGCTGTATGGCCGACTCCTGCTCCTATTTCTTCTGTTCTTAGTGAAAAGCAGTGGGCCCAGTAAAGATCCCTGGGGAACACCACTCGTCACATCCTGCCAATTGGAGTACATACCCATTATCCCTACTCTTTGTCTCCTACCTCCTAACAAATTCCCTACCCTCAGGCTGTACCAGAGACAATGACCAGGGTGGGAGAGAGTTAAGGGTTTTACTGTGGACAAGGGCATCAGATGCGGAGGTGAGGGAGTGATTGAGCAGATGGACAGCTACTGATGTCTCACAGTGAATGGAAGGACAAAGGATAGACAATTGGGAGTTTGAAAATTCCAATGTAAGAGACTTGGGAGAGAGTTTTTATTAAGTACAAGTAAAGATTACAGGTGTGTGTTCAACGACTTTCCAATATTCATTACTCCCCTGCCATCCGGTGGAGACCCAGGAAAATCTCTCCTACCATTTGCATTTTTAAACTGAGATACATAGGCTGCCAGAATGGTGTTTATCCACTTTCTGGAGAGACCAGGAGAGCTTCCTGTACTTCTTTCCAGTGTGTGACTCGAGAACAAGCATCAATGTTAATCCAAAAGCATGTCAACCATTCACTCTGCGCGCAAGCTTTACAAATTTCAGTCGATGGGATGTGAGTGCTTGCCATGGGAAACTGCCTAGAAGACAAAGAAAAATGTTGGAAAAGGCCCAAGTTCAGTGGGCCAAATTGGATTGTTCTTATTTAAGCAGTGGCCACGTTCTCAGCTGTGGAACCTGCCGGGATAGACTCCAGTTTCTCTCACCTTCTCTGTTGTTCTTTACAGATGCACCTGCACTGCGTGGATAGTCAATCTGACCTGTGTGTTGTGAATATTAGTGATCAGGATCTCGATTCCGTACGTATGACGTTAACATTACAACTGTGTGCTTGCATGTAGGGGATAGAATCATAGAATGATACAGCACAGAAGGAGGCCCATCGTGCCTGTGCCGGCTCTTTGGTAGAGTTATCCAATTAATCCCACTCCCCTGCTTTTTCCCCATAGCCCTGTAATTTTTTTCCCTTCAAGAAATTATCCAATTCTCTTTTAACTGTTACTATTGAATCTGCTTCCGCCACCCTACCAGATCACAACAACTCACTGTCTAAAAAATGCTTCCTCACGTTGCCTTTGATTCTTTTGCCAATCACCTTAAATCTGTGACCTCTGGTTACCGACTCTGCACGATCACTTCAGCTAGTCCCACTCCCCCGCCCTTTCCCCGTAGCCCTGCAAATTTCTTTCCTTCAGATACTTATCCAGCTCCCTGTTGAAAGCTGTGATTGAGTCTGCCTCCACCACCCTTTCAGGCAGTGCATTCCAGATCACAACCACTCGCTGCGTAAAAAAGTTTTTTCTTACGTCGCCTTTGGTTCTTTTGCCAATCACCTTAAATCTGTGTCCTCTGGTTCTTGACCCTTCTGCCAATGGGAACAGCTTCTCTCCATCTACTCTGTCCAGACCCCTCATGATTTTGAACACCTCTATCAAATCTCCTCTCAATCTTCTCTGCTCCAAGTAGAACAACCCCAGCTTCTCTAGTCTATCCACGTAACTGACGTCCCTCATCCCTGGAACCATTCTCGTAAATCTTTTCTGCACCCTCTCTAAGGCCTTCACATCCTTCCTAAAGTGCGGTGCCCAGAATTGGACACAATACTCCAGTTGGGGCCGAACCAGTGTTTATACAGGTTCATCATAATTTCCACACTTTTGTACTCTATACCTCTATTTCTGAAACCCAGGATCCTGTGAGCCTTTTTAACTGCTTTCTCAACCTACCCTGCCACCTTCAACGATTTGTGCACACATACCCCCAGGTCTCTCTGTTCATGCACCCCCTTCAGGATTGTACCATTTAGTTTATATGTCCTCTCCTCATTCTTTCTACCAAAATGTATCACTTGCTGTTGTTGTTTTCGCTGGAGGTACATCGCCTCCTTGCTGCCCCACTGCTCCAGTCTGCGCTCTCTCTGGGCCTCCTCGCTGCCCCACTGCTCCAGTCTGTGCTCTCTCTGGGCCTCCTTGCTGCCCCACTGCTCCAGTCTGTGCTCTCTCTGGGCCTCCTTGCTGCCCCACTGCTCCAGTCTGTGCTCTCTCTGGGCCTCCTCGCTGCCCCACTGCTCCAGTCTGTGCTCTCTCTGGGCCTCCTTGCTGCCCCACTGCTCCAGTCTGTGCTCTCTCTGGGCCTCCGTGCTGCCCCACTGCTCCAGTCTGTGCTCTCTCTGGGCCTCCTCGCTGCCCCACTGCTCCAGTCTGTGCTCTCTCTGGGCCTCCTTGCTGCCCCACTGCTCCAGTCTGTGCTCTCTCTGGGCCTCCTCGCTGCCCCACTGCTCCAGTCTGTGCTCTCTCTGGGCCTCCTCGCTGCCCCACTGCTCCAGTCTGCGCTCTCTCTGGGCCTCCTCGCTGCCCCACTGCTCCAGTCTGTGCTCTCTCTGGGCCTCCTCGCTGCCCCACTGCTCCAGTCTGTGCTCTCTCTGGGCCTCCTCGCTGCCCCACTGCTCCAGTCTGTGCTCTCTCTGGGCCTCCTCGCTGCCCCACTGCTCCAGTCTGTGCTCTCTCTGGGCCTCCTCGCTGCCCCACTGCTCCAGTCTGTGTTCTCTCTGGGCCTCCTCGCTGCCCCACTGCTCCAGTCTGTGCTCTCTCTGGGCCTCCTCGCTGCCCCACTGCTCCAGCCTGTGCTCTCTCTGGGCCTCCTCGCTGCCCCACTGCTCCAGTCTGTGTTCTCTCTGGGCCTCCTCGCTGCCCCACTGCTCCAGTCTGTGCTCTCTCTGGGCCTCCTCGCTGCCCCACTGCTCCGGTCTGCACTCTCTGGGCCTCCTCGCTGCCCCACTGCTCCGGTCTGCGCTCTCTCTGGGCCTCCTCGCTGCCCCACTGCTCCAGTCTGCGCTCTCTCTGGGCCTCCTCGCTGCCCCACTGCTCCGGTCTGCGCTCTCTGGGCCTCCCGCTCGATCTATACTCCGCCTCCTGCTGTCCTGTGATGTCACGCCTTGTTTCTATGTTTTTTTTAAAGTCGCTGCTCAGCTCCCTTTAAGCCTCTGCTGCCACTCCCACTCAAATTCACGCTGTGTCCTGGGCCTTCTCCGGTGCTCCCTTTAAGCCGCTGCCTCTGTTGCCGCCGCTCCCGCTCAGGTCCACGCTGTCAGAGTACTTGTCATCTAATCAGTGATCCCTTTCTCCCGCCAGCTTCCAGTTGCTCTTCTCCTCCTGATCTGGAGCCCTTAACTCTTATACGGTTGTCACAGGTGCAGGGCTCACTATAAGTTCCCACAGAAAGAAAAGAAAGACTTGCATTTCTATAGCACCTTTCATGACCTCAGGACATCCCAAAGTGCTTTACAGCCAATGAAGTACTTTCTGAAGTGTAGTCACTGTTGTAATGTAGGAAACGCGGCAGCCAATTTGCGCACAGCAAGCTCCCACAAACAGCAATATGATAATGACCAGATCATCTGTTTTAAATGTTGGTTGAGGGATAAATATTGGCCAGGACACCGGGGAGAACTCCCCTGCTCGTCTTCGGAATAGTGTCGTGGATCTTTTACGTCCACCTGAGAGGGCAGACGGGGGCATCAGTTTAACCTCTCATCCAAAAGACGGCACCTCCGATTGTGCAACGCTCCCTCAGTACTGCACAGCGCCCTGATGTGGGTCCCTCAACTCTTGCACTGTTGTCACAGGTAGGGTGTGAGACGCTGGCCTTTGTAACTGCTTGATGTTTATAGCCTTCTAACGGTGAAACTCAATCATTAACAAACTTCTGACATAGCCAGATCTTTGCACTATTCTCAGTAAGGAAACAAGCAGATGATCGTGATGTACAATAAACATCTCTTACAAAGTTGCCCTTGAGCTGCCTTCTCGAACCGCTGCAGTCCGTGTGGTGAAGGAGCTCCCGCAGTGCTGTTAGGTAGGAAATTCCAGGATTTTGACCCAGCAATGGTGAAGGAAAGGCGATATATTTCCAAGTCAGGATGGTGTGTGACTGAGAGGGTAACTTGGAAGTGATGGTGTTCCCATTGCACCTGCTGCCCTTGTCCTTCTAGGTGGTAGAGGTTGCGGGTTTGGGAGGTGCTGCCGAAGAAGCCTTATAATAAATGAACATTGTTTTTAACTATCTTTCTTTAAGAATTTTTTTTCTCTCCACTCTGTCTTCTTCAGGTGAATGAAGAAGATTTTCAGTTGTTTGATAGTGTGGCTTATATAAATGCGGCAGCGAACCATTTACCTTTTGGTAAGAATCAATTAATTTAAATAAATATTATCTTCTCAGCAACCCTGGGCAAAGGAGGGAAAAAGCACCCGAGTCCCTGCTCCTGTTTGCTATTCAGTGACTCCTGCTGCAAAGTGTGCAGGCGCGCGAGAGCAGAATCGGGCATGGCAGTGACGCCTCCCACAGGTGAACAGCCAGCTAACACTCGAGTGAAGGATGGCTGTGATGTGCCTCAATAATTCCGAGACTCGTTGTTAGCGAAACAAAACAAGGCTTTTATTAACTTAGAAAGTAACACGTAAGAGAGAGGGGTATCTTCCTTCTGGAGACTGAGGCCAGACTGAGCTAGCTTACAAAAGGGGCCAGGTATGGGCGGAGCCCTACACACAGCACATTCCAGCACATTCCAATAAACAATACAATGAGGACTGGGGGAAGGGAAATGACACTGAAACCGACCACAGTCACAGGCAGTGATGAATGGAATATTTCATCACATTCACCCCTTCTATAGATTTAGTCTGTTCGGGGGTTTGATAGTCCTCTGCGACCGACGTGGCTGTTGTGGTGCCGCGGGTGTCGGCTGGGTGTCCCCGGTAGTCTCCTGGGTCTCTGCCGGGGGTGCCGCCAGGGTTGTTGAAGGGGTAGTTGGTGGGGGTGCCGTTGGTCGATGTTCTTCCGGGGGTGATGAAAGAGTAGTGGGTGGGTAAGAGTTGCTGTGATCGTTGTTGCTGCTATTGCCGTGGTTGTTGTCGATGCCGGCTGGGGCGACGTCTTTTATGGACACGGTGTCCTCCCTTCCGTCGGCATGCCGGACATATGCGTATTGGGGGTTGGCGTGGAGTAGGTGTACTGGCTCCACGAGAGGGTCCGTCTTGTGGCCCCTCACATGCCTTCGCACGAGTACCGGACCTGGGGTGGAGAGCCATGACGGCATGGATACGCCTGAGGTGGATTTCCGGGGAAAGACAAACATTCGTTCATGAGGCGTGGCATTAGTGGCCGTACACAATAGCGACCGTATCGAATGGAGCACATCCGAGAGGACTTCCTGCCAGCGGGAGATAGGGAGGCCCTTGGTCCTTAGAGCTAGAGTGACTGCTTTCCATACTGTCCCGTTCTCTCGCTCCACTTGGCCGTTACCCCGGGGGTTGTAGCTGGTGGTACGGCTCGTGGCGATCCCCTTGGACAGCATGTACTGGCGTAGCTCTTCACTCATGAAGGACGCCCCCCTATCCGTATGGATGTAGCTCGGCATACCGAACAGGCAGAACAGGCTGTTGAGGCATTTAATGACCGTGGCGCTGGTCATGTCTGGGCAGGGGAAGGTGAATGGGAACCGGGAGTATTCGTCCACAATGTTCAGGAAGTAAACATTGCGGTTGGCGGACGGGAGGGGGGCCCTTGAAATCTAAGCTGAGCCGCTCAAAGGGCCGTGTAGCTTTGATTAAGTGGGCTCTATCTGGGCGGTAGAACCGAGGCTTGCACTCAGCGCAAGTGCGGCAGTTCCTGGTCAGAGACCGAACTTCCTCAATCGAGTAGGGTAAGTTACGGGACTTTATGAAGTGGAACAGCCGCGTGACCCCTGGGTGGCAGAGGTCGTTGTGGAGGGTCTGTAGCCGATCCCCGGTGGCGCTGGCACACATCCCTCGTGAGAGGGCGTCAGGGGATTCGTTAAGGGCCCCTGGCCGGTAAATGATGTCGTACTCGAAGGTGGAGAGCTCGATCCGCCACCTAAGAATCTTATCATTTTTAATCTTCCCCCTCTGTTTATTATTGAACATAAACGCTACCGACCGCTGGTCGGTAAGTAGGGTGAAGCGTTTGCCGGCTAGGTAGTGGCGCCAGTGGCGCACTGCCTCCACGATGGCTTGGGCCTCCTTTTCCACGGAGGAGTGTCTGATCTTGGGCCCTTGGAGGGTCCTCGAGAAGAAAGCTACGGGCCGCCCCGCCTGGTTGAGGGTGGCCGCCAAGGCGAAGTCAGACGCATCACTTTCCACTTGAAATGGAGTGTTCTCGTCCACTGCCTGTAGCGTGGCCCGCTCAATATCCTGCTTAATGCTTTTGAAGGCGGCGTGGGCCTCAGCAGAGAGCGGAAAAGAGGATGCTTTCAAGAGGGGGCGGGCTTTGTCGGAGTAGTTGGGGACCCATTGGGAATAATAAGAAAATAACCCCAGGCACCTTTTCAGGGCTTTGGGAGTGTTGGGCAGGGGCAGCTCCCGTAGGGGGCGCAATCGGTCGGGGTCTGGTCCGATTTCCCCATTCTCCACCACGCTGCCTAGTATGCAGAGGCGCGTGGTGTTGAAAACGCACTTGTCCTCGTTGTAGGTGAGGTTGAGTTTTTGTGCGGTTTCCAGGAACCTCTCGAGGTTCGAGTCGTGATCCTGCTGATTGTGGCCGCAGATGGTGACGTTGTCGAGGTAGGGGAAGGTTGCCTGCAAGTGGTGGTCATCGACCATGCGGTCCATCTCCCTCTGAAAAACCGAGACCCCATTCGTCACCCCAAAGGGGACTCTGAGGAATTGGTAGAGGCGTCCGTTCGCCTCGAAGGCGGTGTACGGGCGGTCCTCTGGTCTGATAGGGAGCTGGTGGTACGCTGACTTGAGGTCGATGGTGGAGAACACCCGGTATTGGGCGATTTGGTTCACCATTTCTGATATGCGGGGTAGCGGGTAGGCGTCTAGTTGGGTGTACCTGTTGACCGTTTGACTATAGTCGATCACCATCCGTTTCTTCTCGCTACCCCTTACCACTACCACTTGGGCACGCCATGGGCTGTTGCTGCGTTCAATAATGCGCTCTTTCAGGAGCCTGTCTACCTCGGTCGCGATAAACCGCCTGTCCTCCCAGCTGTACCTCCTGCTTTTGGTCGCTATTGGCCGGCAGTTAGGGGTAAGGTTCGCGAATAGTGAAGGCGGCTTTACCTTCAGGGTAGCCAGACCGCACACTGTGAGGGGCGGCTGGGACCCACCGTACTTGAGCGTGATGCTTTGGTGGTTGCACTGGAAATCCAGGCCCAAGATCACGCTCGCACATAGGTTCTTCATGATTAATACTTTAAAATTATCGTATACAGTTCCGTTAACACCCAATTGTACCGTGCAGTAACCCAGAATGGTCGATGTCTGGGTTTTATCAGCCATAGAGATGGTACCCTGAGCAGGGACCACCTTTAGGGAGAGTTGCTGTGCCAGTTCAGGGTGGATAAAACTCTCCGTGCTTCCACTGTCAATTAAACATTTAACCCGGCACCCGTTTACCTCGATGTCCACCATTGATTTGGATAGCGGGTGCGGCCTGGTCTGGTCCACTGTGACCGATGCCACTGTAGGGCCCTGATCGATACAAGATGGCGTCCACGCTGTCTGCTCATAAGATGGCGGACCCCACGAGGTCGGGCAAGATGGCGTCCAAGATGGCCGCTCCCACGGCGCACACGCGGCGGTGGCGGGTTTTCCAGCGGTTGGTTTTCCGGCGGGGTTCCCTCTGCACACCTTCCCGAAGTGCCCCTTCTTACCGCACTTAAAGCAGGTGGTGCCTTTCGCCGGGCACAGGTTTCTGGTGTGTTTTGGCTGCCCGCAGAAGTAGCAGTTGGGTCCCTGACGCGTCGCGGCTGTCGTAGGGCTTCTGGGGGGAGAGCGGGGCCCCGCCGGTGTCGGGCTGCCGGGCGGGGAAGATGCCTTCCAAGATGGCGGCGCCTCGGTGCACACGTGGCGGCGTGGACGGCGCGGGCTGAAGAGTAGGCGTCCGAGTTTCTCTGGGCCACATCCAGGGATCGCGCGGTGTCCGCAGCCTGTTTCAGGTCCAACCCCGTTTTTTCCAGCAGTCTTTGCCGGATGTAAGTGGAGCTGAGGCCTGTGATAAAGGCATCGCGAACAAGCTCGTCAGTGTACACTGCGGCTTTTACATCTCGGCACTTGCAGTCTTTGCCAAGCATTTTCAGGGTGCTTAGGAACTCCTCCACCGATTCCCCAGGTCGCTGTGCGCGAGTAGCGAGCAGATGCCTAGCATACACCTCATTCGTAGGCTGCTGGTAATGCGCCTTTAAGATGTCGCAGGCGGCCAGGTACGTATCGGCGTCTTGGATGAGGGGGTAAACCCGGTGGCTTACCCAATTCCGCAGAATTCCGAGTCTCATCCTCGCAGCGTCCGTAACGTCTTTGACGGCTGCGGAATTGTCCAGGAAGAATTCCATACACTCAAACCAGTGTCCGAAGCGTGCTGATGCGTCCGGAGCATGTTGATCCAAATCCAAACGTTCGGGTTTCAGGAGTTGATCCATAGTGTTGAAAAATAAGTTAATAAAATTGATGTGCCTCAATAATTCCGAGACTCGATGTTAGCGAAACAAAACAAGGCTTTTATTAACTTAGAAAGTAACACGTAAGAGAGAGAGGTATCTTCCTTCTGGAGACTGAGGCCAGACTGAGCTAGCTTACAAAAGGGGCCAGGTATGGGCGGAGCCCTACACACACAGCACATTCCAGCACATTCCAATAAACAATACAATGAGGACTGGGGGAAGGGAAATGACACTGAAACCGACCACAGTCACAGGCAGTGATGAATGGAATATTTCATCACAGGCTGCTTGGGCGAGGTACTGGAGAGCTGTCCGTACTCGTGAGGCTGTACCCCAGTGTGAACCTCTGTCTACGGGGAGAACAACAACAACTTGCATTTATACAGTGCCTTTAATGTAGTAAAATGTACCAAGGCGCATCACAGGAATTCCTGAGCTCAGGGCCCAGGCAGCTGCTGGCACGGCCGCCAAAGGTGGGGCGATGGAAATTGGGGATTCGCAACAAGCCAGAATTGGAGGAGCGCAGAGTTCTCGGGGGGATTGTGGGGCTGGAGGAGGTTACAGAGATAGGGAGGGGTGAGGCCATGGAGGGATTTGAAAACAAGGTTGAGAATTTTAAAATTGAGGCGTTGCTGGAGGAGCCAATGTAGGTCAGCGAGCACAGGGGGTGATGGGTGAACGGGACCTGGTGTGAGTTAGGACACGGGCAGCAGAGCTTTGGATGAGCTGATACTTACGGAGGGTGGAGCATGGGAGGCCGGCCAGGAGAGCGTCGGAATAGTCGAGTCTGGAGGTAACCAAAGCATTGAAGAGGGTTTCAGCAGCAGATGGGTCGAGGCAGGGACGGAGACGGGTGAAGAAGAACGGGGGAAAGGGCACAAACACTGGGGGCGAGGTGGGGGGCATCTAAAGTGAACAAAGTGACTTGGACACAAAAGTGGATAATGTTCCGAATGCGCATCGATGGCAGGGAATCCTTGCTCACCGGCAGGACGTATTGGAAAATCACGAGCGGCGTGTTGTGAATTTCCGATTTATGCTGTCGAGGTTCACTGCCACTGTAAACTTTAAACTAAAGTGTCTTCTTCAGTTAAGAGAGAGTTAAGGGAGATCCTGCCCATTTATTCACTGAGATGATCATGCCGAGCTACAGTTTGTTATGTGATACCAGGACTGAGAGATTATAATTATCAGGAAAGACTGAACAGGCTGGGGCTCTTTTCAGTAGAAAAGAGAAGGCTGAGGGGTGACCTGATAGAGGTCTTTAAAATGATGAAAGGGTTTGATAGGGTAGACATAGAGAAGTTGTTTCCACTTGTGGGGAGACCAGAACTAGAGGCCATCAATATAAGACAGTCACTAATAAATCCAACAGGGAATATCAGGAGAAACCTCTTTACCCAGAGAGTGGTGAGAATGTGGAACTCGCTACCACAAGTAGTAGCTGAGGCGAACAGCATAGATGTATTTAAGGGGAGGCTAGATAAACACGAGGGAGAAAGGAATACAAGGATATGTTGATGGGGTTAGATGAAGTAGGGTGGGAGGAGGCTCGCGTGAAGCATAAACACCGCCATGGACCAGTTGGGCCGAATGGCCTGTTTCTGTGCTGTAGATTCGATGTAATTCTATGTGATACTCGTCCTCCCCGGCACGGAGATACCCTAATCTCCGCTGTTGGGAGCAGCCAAGTAGAGGCTTGGGAACTTCCCTACGAGGGAGAGAGAGAGAAAATCAGACAGAGCTATTTACCGTGGGACATTCTCGCCCTTGTCCCAGCTGCTGGGTTTAGTGTGGCACTGGCTAACCACAGGGAGGGTCCGGAGAGGAAAGGGAAAAGATACCTTTTAGAAGAGAGGAGGTGATGCCAGGCGCACGAACAGACGCAGGTTCGAGACCCGCCAGAAGTCCTGGCTGAGGCGGGGGGGTGGTTTTGGAACATCAGACAGCGGAGTCACCCTTGGGTAATCTCAGGTGCCTACTAGTGCCAGTTTTAGGGTGCATTGGGTGAAGGTGTCAGGCTGGGCAATGGAGAAAAATTACAGGTAAACAAGAGGGAGACTTTGCTAGAAAAATATTCTCACTGAAAGAAATAAAGGCAAGAAGAGTATTACCTTGCATAAAGCAACTGTGTGTGTGTGTGGACATGCGACATGTGGGTTTGTGCCCATGCGACGTGTGGGTGTGTGCCCATGCGACGTATGGGTGCCCATGCAACGTGTGTGTGCCCATGCGACGTGTGTGTGCCCATGTGACTTGTGTGTGTGCGCCCATGCGATGTGTGGGTGTGTGCCCATGTGACGTGTGTGTGCCCATGTGACATGTGTGTGCCCATGTGACTGTGTGTGTGTGTATGCATGCGACGTGTGTGTGCGCCCATGCGATGTGTGGGTGTGTGCCCATGTGACGTGCGTGTGCCCATGCGACGTGTGCCCATGTGACGTGTGTGTGTGTGTGCGCATGCGACGTGTGTGTGCCCATGCGACGTGTATGTGTGTGTGTGCACATGCGACTGTGTGTGCCCATGCGACATGTGTGTGTACCCATGCGACGTGTGTGTGTGCCCATGCGACGTGCGTGTGTGTGTGTGCCTATGCGACGTGCGTGTGTGTCATAGAGTTATACAGCACAGAAAGAGGCCCTTCGGCCCATCGTGTCCGCGCCGGCCATCAAGCCCCATCTAATCTAATCCCATTTTCCAGCACTTGGTCCGTAGCCTTGTATGCTATGGCGTTTCAAGTGCTCATCTAAATGCTTCTTGAATGTTGTGAGGGTTCCTGCCTCTACCACCCTTTCAGGCAGTGAGTTCCAGATTCCAACCACCCTCTAGGTGAAAAAGTTTTTCCTCAAATCACCTCTAAACCTCCTGCCCCTTACCTTGAAACTATGTCCCTGGTTATTGACCCCTCTACTAAGGGGAAAAGTTCCTTTCTATCTACCCTATCTACCCTCAGCCTTCTCTGCTCTAAGGAAAACAACCCCAGCCTGTCCAGTCTCTCTTCATAGCTGAAGCGCTCCAGCCCAGGTAACATCCTGGTGAATCTCCTCTGCACCCTCTCCAATGCAATCACATCCCTCCTAGAGTGTGGCGACCAGAACTGCACACAGTATTCCAGCTGTGGCCTAACTAGTGTTTTGTACAGCTCCATCATAACCTCCCTGCTCTTATATTCTATGCCTCGGCTAATGAAGGCAAGTATCCCATATGCCTTTTTAACCACCTTATCCACCTGTCCTGTTGCCTTCAGGGATCTATGTGCATGCACACCAAGGTCCCTCTGATCCTCTGTCCTTCCTAGGGCCCTACCATTCATTGTGTATTCCCTTGCCTTGTTAGTTCTCCCAAAACGCATCACCTCACACTTTTCAGGGTTAAATTCTATTTGCCACTGTTCTGCCCATCTAACCATCCCATCTATATTGTCCTGCAGCCTGAGGCTTCCCTCCTTGCTATTTACCACTCCACCGATTTTCGTGTCATGTGCGAACTTACTGATCATACTGCCTACATTCATATCTAAATCATTAATGTACACTACAAACAGCAAAAGACCCAGCACCGATCCCTGCGGTACACCACTGGACACAGGCTTCCAGTCACAAAAACAATCTTGCCTTCTGCCACTAAGCCAATTTTGGATCCAATGTGCCAAATTGCCCTGGATCCCATGGGCTCTTACCTTCTTGACCAGTCTCCCATGTGGGACTTTGTCAAAAGTCTTACTGAAGTCCATGTAGACTACATAGAAGATAGGAGCAGGAGTAGGCCATTTGGCCCCTCGAGCCTGCTCCGCCATTCAATGCGATCATGGCTGATCATCCAAATTCAGTACCCTGTTCCTGCCTTCTCTCCATATCCCTTGATCCCTTTAGCCTTAAGAAATATATCTAACTCCTTCTTGAATATATTTAATGAATTGGCCTCTACGGCCTTCTGTGGTAGAGAATTCCACAGGTTCACCACTCTCTGGGTGAAGAAATTCCTCCTCATCTCTGTCCTAAATGGCTTACCCCTTATCCTTAGACTGTGACCCCTGGTTCTGGACTCCCCGACCATCGGGAACATCCTTCCCGCATCTAGCCTGTCTAGTCCTTTTAGAATTTTATAAGTTTCAATGAGATCCCCTCTCAATCTTCTAAACTCCAGCGAGTATAAGCCCAATCGACCCAATCTCTCCTCATACGTCATTCCTGCCATCCCAGGTATCAGCCTGGTGAATCTTTGCTGCACTCCCTCCATGGCAAGAACATCCTTCCTCAGATAAGGTGACCAAAACTGCACACAATACTCAAGATGTGGTCTCACCAAGGCCCTGTACAACTGCAGCAAGACATCCTTGTTCCTGTACTCAAACCTTCTCGCTACGAAGGCCAACATACCATTTGCCTTCTTAACCGCCTGCTGCACCTGCATGCTTACCTTCAGCGACTGGTGCACAAGGACACCCAGGTCTCGTTGCACTTCCCCTTCTCCCAATCTATTGCCGTTCAGATAATAATCTGCCTTCCTGTTTTTGCCACCAAAGTGGATAACCTCGCACTTATCCACATTATACTGCATCTGCCATGCTTCTGCCCAATCACCCAACCTACATCAACTGCACTACCCTCATCCACACACCTAGTCACCCCCTCAAAAAATTCAATCAAATTGGTCAGACATGATCTCCCCCTGACAAAGCCATGCTGACTATCCCTGATTAATCCCTGCCTCTCCAAGTGGAGACTAATTCTGTCCCTCAGAATTTTTTCCAATAATTTCCCTACCACTGATGTTAGGCTCACTGGCTTGTAATTCCCTGGTTTATCCCTACTACCCTTCTTGAACAATGGTACTATGTTAGCTGTTCTCCAGTCCTCTGGCACCTCCCCTGTGGCCAGAGAGGTTCTGAAAATTTGTGTCAGAGCCCCTGCAATCTCCTCCCTTGCCTCACACAGCAGCATGGGATACATCTCATCTGGGCCTGGGGATTTATCCACTTTTAAGCCCACTGATGCGCTATCAATTACTCATAAAAGACTGAGAGTTAGAAGAGTAACCAAAGGCTTTTATTAACAACAGAATGGAGGTCTGCCTCGAGTGGTCGACCGGTCCAGGATACAAGGGCTGGGGAGCAGTCACCTTTATACTAGGACCTGTGGGAGGAGTCAGCCGAGGCATGTCCAGGCATGTACACAGTGGAATACAAACAGGACAAACAGGAATACAAACAGTGGTTTACCACACCCACTAAAACCGCTAGTACCTCCTCCCTCTCAATACTAATTTGTTCAAGTATATCACAATCCCCCTGCCTGATTTCAATGCCTACATCGTCCTTCTCCATAGTGAACACAGATGCAAAATATTCATTTAAAACCTCACCTACATCTTCTGGCTCTACACACAGATTGCCACTTTGGTCCCTAATGGGCCTAACACTTTCCCTGGTTATCCTCTTGCCCTTAATATACTTATAAAACACCTTGGGATTTTTCTTTATTTTGCCCGCCAGTGTTTTTTCATGCCCCCTCTTCGCTCTCCTAATTTCTTTTTTAAGTACCTCCCTGCATTTTCTATACTCCTCTAGGGCTTCCACTGTTTTTAGTCCTTTGTATCTGCCAAAAGCGTCCCTTTTATTCCTAATCCATTCTTGTATATCCCTTGACATCCAGGGATCCCTGGGTTTGTTGGTCCCACCCTTGACCTTTACGGGAACATGTTGGCGTTGTACTCTCTCTTTCCTTTCTGAAAGTCTCCCACTGCTCTGATGTGGATTTTCCTACAAGTAGCTGATCCCAGTCCACTTTGGCCATGCGATGTGTGTGTGTATGCCCATGTGATGTGTATGCCCATGCGACGTGTGTGTGTGTGCCCATGTGACGTGTGTGTGTGTGTGCCCATGTGATGTGTATGTGTATGCCCATGTGACGTGTGTGTGTGTGTGCCCATGTGACGTGTGTGTGTGTGCCCATGCAACGTGTGTGTGTGTGCCCATGTGACGTGTGTGTGTGCCCATGCAACGTGTGTGTGTGTGTGCCCATGTGACGTGTGTGTGTGCCCATGTGATGTGTATGTGTATGCCCATGTGACGTGTGTGTGTGTGCCCATGCAACGTGTGTGTGTGTGTGTGCCCGTGACGTGTGTGTGCCCATGTGATGTGTATGTGTATGCCCATGCGACGTGTGTGTGTGTATGCCCATGTGACGTGTATGCGTGTGTGCCCATGCAACGTGTATGTGTGTGTGCCCATGTGATGTGTGTGTGTGTGTGCCCATGTGATGTGTATGTGTGTGTGCCCATGCGATGTGTGTGTGTGTGTGTGCCCATGCGACGTGTGTGTGTGTATGCCCATGTGATGTGTATGCGTGTGCCCATGCAACGTGTGTGTGTGTGTGTGCCCATGTGATGTGTGTGTGTGTGTGCCCATGTGACGTGTATGCGTGTGCCCATGCAACGTGTGTGTGTGTGTGCCCATGTGATGTGTATGCCCATGTGACGTGTGTGTGTGTGTGCCCATGTGACGTGTATGCGTGTGCCCATGCAACGTGTGTGTGTGTGTGCCCATGTGATGTGTATGCCCATGTGACGTGTGTGTGTGAAGGAATAAGCCATAAAACCTATTCAGAAAAAGACACCATTCTATGAAAGTATTCTGGCCTTATTAACACATGACAAACTGGGTTTGGAAATCTAGAAACCGAACAATGGAGAAGCTGTATTGTTAACCACATTCTGGCTATGGGGATGGGATGGTTGTTGACACTGAGTCAATGGCCTTGTTGAAACAGAAGGTTGGAGGCTCCTGACGGTCTGAGTCTTTGGAAAGAAAACAATGGTGCATCCTGGTTAAGGTGTTCTAAATTACACTTCGTAAAGAGGCACATAAAATTAAGAAACATATGCTTTCGTAAAAATGACATCAAGTAAAAGAAATACCTGCCATCACACTGTTTTTGTGTTAAACTTAGAACACCTATGGAGGAGAGACATGATTCTGTGTTACAACCAGCTGAGGTGACTAAGAATTGCATAGATCACCCTAGTTAAGGTGTTCTAATTGCAAGAGCACATACAGAGTAAAAATGACATCAAATAGAAACACCTGCTGTCACACCGTTTTTATGGTAAGCTTAGGACACCTAGGGTAGAGGCACGATTTTTAATGCTACCAGCTGAGATGACTAAGAATTGCAGGGGTCAGCAGAAAAATGACTAAAGATAATTAGCTTACATCAGCAGAAAACCTTAAAGGAATACCACTGGAAAAGGGTATAAATATTGAACTTTCAAATAGGATACTGGACTCGCTGTAAAGGGGCAAAGCGATTCTCAGCTTCAGAGGCAGGCTCTGTAAGTCTACAACTCTTTGTACCTCGGGGATCAACAGTAATGTATTTGAATTTGGTGGATATCCTGAATAAACTTTTAAGAACTGTAAAACTGTAGTGAAGTTAAGATTTGAGAATAAGGATCTCTGATAAGATTGTAAAGCTTTCTTTTTGGAACTGTTAATGTTGCGATTGACTCACCAACTGTAAAATACATGTCGGTTCTTTAATAAATCTATATATTTTTAGAATTGTCTCACATAATACTTCTGTATTGAACTTGCAAACTCAATCTCTGTACACTCTTTGGTGAGGAGTTGCAGAATTCTGGGGGAGTTTTCTAGATCCTCATAATATCCGGAACGTTACAGTCTAGCTAAACTTATTAAAAGTGCTATCTGGAGGATGGTAACATTTTCAGGCTGTTCCTTTCCTTTAGGGATAGTCCGGATCTTTAGACCCAATAAGTGTCTTTAGGATTCGGCTACCTCAAACTTTAGTTGAAAGTGAACGTCTGAGGAATACGCCTGATCTGGGCTAGCCCTAAAGGGGCTAGGACTAGTAATTATCCCTTCATGTGTGTGTGCCCATGCGACTTTAAAGGGATCGCGCACCAAAAAAAAATTAGAGGGAACATTGGTGTGTGCTTGTGCGATGGGTGTGCCTGTGCGACGTGTGTGTGTGTGTGTGCATAATCACTTGCTTCTGTGTTGCTTTCAGAACCATTTAGCCTGTTTCCAGCTATCCGAGAACTGGATCTTACTGTGAATGGGCTGCGGAATCTGCACATGAGCATTGGAGATTTCCCCCACTTAGAGGTATGGCATTCCACTTAGGTTGGTCCCTGGCAAACGCATGACTTGCCCACTAAGCGGCAGTAAGAGAGCCATCCGATGCAACTCGAGGGCCCAGTGCCAGTGGTAATTTTCTGGGCTTCTCTTACATTAGTTACAAAACTATCAGCCCACCTGCTCAAGGCAGCAATGCAATTTCCTTATTCTCTCTGTATCATCTCTGCCGATTGTCTGTTATTCTCTCTGTGTCATCTCTGCCGATTGTCTGTTATTCTCTCTGTATCTCTGCTGATTGTTATTCTCTCTGTATCTCTCTGCCGATTGTCTGTTATTCTCTCTGTATCATCTCTGCCGATTGTCTGTTATTCTCTCTGTATCTGCCGATTGTCTGTTATTCTCTCTGTATCTGCCGATTGTCTGTTATTCTCTCTGTATCTCTGCCGATTGTCTGTTATTCTCTAACTCTGCCGATTGTCTGTTATTCTCTCGGTATCTCTCTGCCGATTGTCTGTTATTCTCTCTGTATCTCTGCCGATTGTCTGTTATTCTCTCTCTATCTCTGCCGATTGTCTGTTATTCTCTCTGTATCTCTGCCGATTGTCTGTTATTCTCTCTGTATCTCTGCCGATTGTCTGTTATTCTCTCTGTATCATCTCTGCCGATTGTCTGTTATTCTCTCTGTATCTCTCTGCTGATTGTCTGTTATTCTCTCTGTATCTCTCTGCCGATTGTCTGTTATTCTCTCTCTATCTCTGCCGATTGTCTGTTATTCTCTCTGTATCTCTGCCGATTGTCTGTTATTCTCTCTGTATCTCTGCCGATTGTCTGTTATTCTCTCTGTATCATCTCTGCCGATTGTCTGTTATTCTCTCTGTATCTCTGCCGATTGTCTGTTATTCTCTCTGTATCTCTGCCGATTGTCTGTTATTCTCTCTGTATCTCTGCCGATTGTCTGTTATTCTCTCTGTATCTCTGCCGATTGTCTGTTATTCTCTCTGTATCTCTCTGCTGATTATGTTTTATTCTCTATCACTTTGCCGATTGTCTGTTGTTCTCTGTGTACGATCCTCCGGAATGTCTGCTATCTTTAGGCTCGGCACAAACAAGCTGAATGGCCTGTTTCTGTGCTGTATATTCTATGTAATTCTACGCAATCTTTAAATTTGTGCTTACATGTTTCAGGTCCTGAATCTGTCCTACAACAACCTGACGAACAAGGATATTATGATACTGGGGATCCTTCCTCAACTCAAAATCCTCCACCTGACCGGCAATGATCTGGACTCACTTCCCCCAGACCTGACGATACCCTATCATCCCTTGGATTGGTATGTTTCCAAGAGAAGGTTAAGGGGAGATTTGATAGAGGTGTTCAAAATTATTAGGGGTTTTGATAGAGTAAATAAGGAGAAATTGTGAAAGTTGCCAATGTGGTCTGATGTGCTCACTGAGGATTTCTTATTATCGTGTGTGTGCACAGGTTCAAACAACCCACGCCGGGGTTTCGTGCACTTGAGGTTCTGATGCTGGACGATAACAGATTTTCTGACCCCTGTATGTTTTCAAGCCTGGCCAATCTTCACAGGTAAGGAGCATAGAAACATAGAAGATAGGAGCAGGAGTGGGCCATTCGGCTCCTCAAGCCTGCTCCGCCATTCAATGAGATCATGGCTGATCGTCCAAATTCAGTACCCGGTCCCTGCTTTCTCCCCATATCCCTTGATCCCTTTAGCCTTAAGAAATATATCCAACACCTTTTTGAATATATTTAATGAATTGGCCTCCACTGCCTTCTGTGGTAGAGAATTCCACAGGTTCACCACTCTCTGGGTGAAGAAATTCCTCCTCATCTCAGTCCTAAATGGCTTACCCCTTATCCTTAGACTGTGACCCCTAGTTCTGGACTCCCCGGCCACCGGGAACATCCTTCCTGCATCTAGTCTGTCCAGGCCTGACAGAATTTTATAGGTTTCGATGAGATCCCCTCTCAATCTTCTAAACTCCAGTGAGTACAAGCCCAATCGACCCAATCTCTCCTCGTACGTCATTCCTGCCATCCCAGGTATTAGCCTGATGAATCTCCGCTGCACTCCTTCCGTGGCAAGAACGTCCTTCCTCAGATAAGGCGACCAAAACTGCACACGATACTCAAGGTGCGGTCTCACCAAGGCCCTGTACAGCTGCAGCAAGACATCCTTGTTCCTGTACTCGAACCAATGTTAGATCAATTGTTAGTCAACTTCCTTCCTCTGGTTCACAATGACATGCTTCGAGTAAGCATGAGACACTTGATGGTGGAGTATATGGAAGAGACTTTATTCATATACAGCATAGGTGATCAATATATACCGTACAAGAGAGCAGTGGTTATGTTACTGGGCTAGTAATCCCGAGGCCTGGACTAATGATCCAGAGACATGAGTTCAAATCCCACCACAGCAGCTGGGGAATTTAAATTCAGTTAATTAAATAAATCTGGAATCAAAAGCTAGTATTAGTAATGGTGAACAGATTGTCATAAAAACCCTTGAGGAAGGAAATCTGCCATCCTTACCCGGTCTGTCCTATATGTGCCTCGTAAGCCACCCAGCTATCTTATCTTAGGCAGTCCCTTGGAGCCGAGGATGACTTGCTTCCACATTTTAAAATGAGTTCTCAGGTGACTGATGAGTCCAATGCGGGACCTACCGTCTCTGTCACAGGTGCGGCAGACGGTGGTTGAAGGGGCGGGTGGGTGGGGTGCTTGGGTTGACGTGCGCTCCTTGCGCTGCCTGCGCTTGGCTTCCGCTTGCTCCCGGTGAAGAGACTCGAGGCGTTCGGTGCCTTCCCGGTTGCTTCTCCTCCACTTTGTGCGGTCTTGGGCCAGGGATTCCCAGGTGTCGGTGGGGCTGTGTGGTAAACCACTTTTATCGTTCACTATCGTTACACTATAGTTATCACTGTTATATCGTTACTCTATGGTTATCACTGTTCACACTGTTGTATCACTATATGAGGTCGCCTCTTGTCACACTGTTATACCTGGGCTGACCACTGCTGACTCCGCCCATTGTTAAGTATGTGTATTGTATTGAACAATTAACACAAAGACTTAAACGTATAACTCAAACAGGTCTTTACTGGTTGGAGGTAGGGACTATACTGAATACAAGATTACTGCACAGTGCTTATATACCGGTGTGTTCACCCCCGGTATTACGTCTACAGCAGCCTGAGAAAGTAGTACATCTCTTAAGGTGGAACAGGCTTAAGCTCTCTTAAGGTGGAACAGGTTACATACACAACACTCCTCCCTTCTTAGCTTTATAGTCATCCCCCCATTTAACCTAACGTAATAACAGATATACATATATAACTTCATGTTTAACGTAACATAATAACATATATACATATATAACTTCATGTCAAAACAGATCACAGATTCAGTCTCTGCGGAAAACAGTTCACAGATTCAATCTCTGTGGTGTAGTCGGTTCACGTTACTCATTCAATAGTCCTTTCATGGATTTAACAGCTTGAACTTCCGAACTGATTTGGCTCCGTTCGGAGGGACCACGTGTGTGATCTGGTAGAGGTGATAATGGTTCAGATGGGTCATCTTCTGTTTCGACTTTTCCTTTTCTGCTTCTTGGATCCTCTCTGGGCTCCACTGTTAGCTGCCAGCTGCATGCAAAGTTTCTCCTTCTCTTCCTCCTTTTTCAGTAGTAGCGCCACCATCTCCCGGTGTTTCTTAGACTTTTTGTGATTCATCATGGTTTCTGCACTTTGGGAGTTTTCATCACAAGCTGGGCAGACCAGGTCACTATAATATTCAGTGTCACTCAATAGGTCATGGTAATATTCGGTGTCGTCCTGATCTAGGCCAGCGAGAGGGTCTTCTATTTCCTCCATACCCAGCTGGGCGTTAGCCAGCTTTTGTTCCAAGTCCAGACATCTTTCCTGAAGAGACTTCTTCATGCGTACCTCTTCATCCAGCTTTTTCTGGGCTTTCAGCAAGTCGTTTACTAATGACCTCATTTGAGATTTTACTACTTCAACTTCTTTTGGAGATTGATTGATCGGACTATTCAATCCCTCTACCGGAGCAGCTGTTTCAGCGGTCTGTTGTTCTACGTTGACGTGAGTCAGCGTACTTTTGGCATCCAAGGGCTGCTCTGTTGCAGTCATCTCAGTCTGTGTTGCCACCTCAGCTCTTCCAATAACCTTTGAGAGCTCCGAACCCCTTTCGTTTGAATATTGAAGTTCGTGTTCAAGTTTTTCCCATTTCAGAGTCCTGTCCTTCAGCATATGCAGGAGTTGGCTGACCGTTAACTCCTCTGACATCAGACGTTTTGTGTGCTCCTGCTCCATTTTCTCCATCAGCTGCTTCTGTTGTCTTTCCAGATTTTCCAACTCTATATCAAAGAACTCTTTCGTTGCATTCAACTCTTGCTCAAAATGGCGAAGCATTTGTTCTAATTGGTGCTGTAGTTTGAAATGGGGTTGAGTTCGAGCCCGGTGTCCCTCAGAAATGGGCACATCAGTAGACTTGCCAGACTCAGAATCCACAGTTAAACTATGTTGTTGTTGCTCAGTGGAATTCTGTGCTGAAACTTTGTCTTTTGCACCTGAGTTGGGCTTACCATCATCCGTTCCAGAGTCTGGGCTGACTATCTTCACCGAGTTCTCACTCGTTATTGTTTGTAGGAAATGCCAGTCCATATTCATTTTCCTAATCCACTCCCGTCCTAGTAGTGGAGGACCTCCTTCAGATATCACATATAAGTCCATTATTTGACTGTCTTCGCCCTTGTGGACCACTGCAACCTCTATTTTCCCGATGGGGTACACTCTTTGCCCCGTGTATGTTTTCAATATAATCCCCGTATCCTGTAGGGGAATATGTTGGAATAACTTTCCGTAATCTTTCTTATTTATGACCGTCAATGCCGATCCGGTGTCCAATTCCAGTTTTACTTGGACTCCTTCTATCTGAAGAGTGACCCAAATTGTCTGGAGGTCTGCACCCTTACCAGCGTTGAGTACTCTTAAGCTAGCCAGTTCATTACAGCTTGCGTCTGAATCGGACTCCTGTTCGGTCACCTTGTGTACCTTTGCGTATTTTCCTTGCGGTGACTTCTTGTTGCTGGTCTTCTTCCCTGACCTGCATACTCTAGCTATGTGTCCAAGCCTACCACACGTTCTACATTCTTGGTTTTTAAACCAACACTGGTTCTGATCATGCGTTGTCTTTCCACAACGATAACATTTGCCAGAACTCACACCCAATTTGTGTGCACTGAGCTCCGGTGACCGTAGCTGCATTACTGCCGTGCCTCTCGCTGCGGCTTCGTGTGCTGCTGCCATAGTGACCGCCTTCTCAAGCGTCAGCTCATTCTCCTCGAGCAGTCGCTTTTGTGTATCCTGTTTAAATAAACCACACACAAATTTGTCTCGTAGTGCATCTGTCAGTCCCGTTCCAAACTGGCAATATTTCGCTAATTTACGCAATTCTAGCAAATATTCAGCATTGCTTTCATGCTGTAGCTGCCTTCTGTCGTAAAATTTAAATCGTTCCGCTAGCATCAGCGGCGTGGGGTTTAGATGATCTTTCAGGACAGTAACAATCTCATCGAACGTCTTATCCGCCGGTTCATCTGGTGATAACAGGTGTTTCAATTGCCCGTATGTCTTCGCACCCATTAAATTTAATAATGTTAGAGCTTTATCTTGGTCACGAATTTTATTGGCCTTACAATAATTTTTTACTCTTTCAACATATATGGCCCAATCTTCGAGGTCACTATCAAAGGTGCTAATATTCCCGTGTTTAGGCATTGTAGATTTGCAATTTCTCAGATTTTATTTTCTTTACTTGTTATCAAAGATGGCGGCTTCCCGCTCTTGCCGTCGTCCTCCGCCCACAAAATGGCGGTTTTCCCGCGCTTGGCGGTCTTCACCCGTCCCCCGACGCCGTCTCCCTTCAGCCCCCGAGTGCGGCCCTTATCTTCGCCGCGATCGCCCGAGTGCGGCCCTTATTAGCGGATGCGATCGATGGCCCGGCTGCGCCTCGCACTTGAAAGCGGCCCGGCCCTTATCAGTGCTTGCGATCGATGGCCCGGCTGCGCCTCGCACTCCAAAGCCCTTATCTCCCGATCGCGATCGATGGCCCGCGCTGTGCACCGCGGCTCTCGCGCCTTCAATTTCTGCAGCCGCTGCCCTTTCAGCCCGAGTGCGGCCCTTATCGGTGGTTGCGATCGATGGCCCGGCTGCGCCCCTCACTTCAAAGCGGCCCGGCCCTTATCTGCCGATCGCTATCGCCCTGTACCTGTCTTCCCCAGCCCTGTCTTCTACTCCGGTTCACAAGCTGATGGAGGCTTCAGGGTCCTAATGCCTGTCGCTTCCAGTGGGGTGGTGTGGTTTGAAACCTCTCTTCAACCGCCGTGGAATAACTGCCACAGGGTAAGAACCTGACTCATCGCCAGTGTTAAGTATGTGTATTGTATTGAACAATTAACACAAAGACTTAAACGTATAACTCAAACAGGTCTTTACTGGTTGGAGGTAGGGACTATACTGAATACAAGATTACTGCACAGTGCTTATATACCGGTGTGTTCACCCCCGGTATTACGTCTACAGCAGCCTGAGAAAGTAGTACATCTCTTAAGGTGGAACAGGCTTAAGCTCTCTTAAGGTGGAACAGGTTACATACACAACACCCATGGCTCCACCTACCTGCCCAGGTATAAAGGTGGTCGACTGGCTGGTATTCCTCCTTGTTGGATCCGATCACCCACGAGGGTGGGCTCTGTTATTTAGCCAATAAAAACCTATAGTTACTTTCTTAACTCGTCGCTTTTCATTGGATGAATTGATAGGTATATCAATTTTATTGGCTAAATTTTAAAATGTCGTTCCCTGAGCAGCAAAGCGAGCAGCAAAACGACCAGCCAGACGCCGAGCTACAACAGCCACAGCAGCCGGCCTGGCTGTGAGCCCTCAGACCACCGTACCTGGATCTAAACCCACAGGCTGCAAACTCAGCCCTCGACTTCGAACACTGGCTGAGCTGTTTCGAGTCCTACCTGGGAGAATCCGGCGTGCCTCAGAGATCCAAGCTAAGAGTTCTGACCGCCCAAGTGAGCCCTAAAGTATTCGCACTCATCCGGGACTTTAAAACATACGAGGACGCCATCAACCGGCTGAAAAGACAGTACCAGAGCCCGGTAAATTCCATGTATGCCAGACACCTCCTAAGATCCCGCCCGCAACAGCCAGGAGAGCCCGTGGATGAATTTTTACGGGTGCTACAAGCACTCGGCAGAGACTGTAACTTTAAAGCGGTAACGGCGGCAGAAAATACTGAAGACAATGTCCGCGATGCCTTCGTGAAAGGCCTGCGGTCCGACTACTCACGGCAAAGACTACTGGAAGCAAAGGACCTCGACCTGGACAAAGCTGCAGCCCTCGCTCGCTCTCTAGAAGTGGCCCATCGGGACCTCGAGGCATACTCAAGGTACTGTAACTCGCGACCCTGGGACATGGGACCGACCCCGACCGCAATACCCCCCACAGCAACCCCCCTGGGACCTACCTCAGCGTCGGCGTCCCGGACCCGATCGAGACCGCCACCCCCGGTACCGGCTCCGACATCGGACCCCCGTGATCGGGCCGCCGGCTGCTTCTTCTGCGGCCAGGCGAAACACCCGAGGTCGCGCTGCCCTGCCAAAAACGCGACCTGCTCGACCTGCTTGAAGAAAGGCCACTTCGCAAAGGCCTGCAGAGGGGGATCGACAGAGGCCAGCAGTGCCTCATGTGAGCTGTGGGGGCGGCCATCTTCCATCAAGGCAACAGAGGCCAGCATCCCCACATGTGAGTCATGGGGGTGGCCATCTTTGATCCAGGCAACCGACACCAGCAGTGCCTCATGTGAGTTACGGGGGCAGCCATCTTCTCCGCCATTTTGTCCAACCTCGTGGGAGACGCCATTTTACCCACCACGCTCGACCGCCACCGTGCCTCTAGACCCGACTACCGCCTCACCCGCAGACTACAGCAACTCGCTCAGCTATACACTAGCCTCCGTCACACTGGACCAAGCCCGCCCGCATCACCTGTCCAAGTCCATGATAGACATCAAAGTAAACGGCCACGCCACGACCTGCCTGTTCGACAGCGGAAGCACGGAGAGTTTCATCCACCCAGACACGGTGAGCCACTACTCCCTCCCCGTCCAGCCAACGCGCAACCGGATCTCGATGGCATCGAGGTCACACGCCACAGACATCAGCGGCTACTGTGTTGTGACCCTGTCGGTTAAGGGTACGGTGTATAAAAATTTTAAACTCCTCGTCCTGCCCCAGCTATGCGCTGCCATCCTACTAGGGCTAGACTTCCAATCCCACCTCCAAAGCGTCACACTAGCATACGGCGGACCCCTCCCCCCACTCACAGTCGACAACCAGCAGATTTTAAACCGCCCACCGCGTAACACCTGCGGCCTATCCACCCTCAAGGTCCCGCCACCTTCCCTGTTCGCTAACCTCACCCCCGACTGCAAACCCGTCGCTACCAAGAGCAGGCGGTACAGCGCCGGGGACAGAGCTTTCATTAGCTCTGAGGTGCAGCGTCTCCTGAAGGAGGGCATCATCGAAGGGAGCACCAGCCCTTGGCCTGCCCAGGTCGTGGTCGTTAAGACCGGCAATAAAAACCGCCTGGTCATCGACTACAGCCAGACCATAAACAGGTACACCCAGCTGGACGCATACCCCCTTCCCCGCATATTTGATATGGTCAATCAGATCGCACAATACCGAGTATTCTCTACCATCGACCTTAAGTCGGCCTACCACCAACTCCCTATCCGCCCTGAGGACCGCCAGTATACCGCCTTCGAGGCGAATGGCCGCCTCTACCACTTCATTAGGGTTCCCTTCGGCGTCACCAACGGGGTTTCGGTCTTCCAAAGGGAGATGGACCGGATGGTTGACCAGAACGGGCTGCACGCCACGTTCCCCTACCTAGATAACGTCACCATCTGTGGCCGCGACCGGCAGGACCATGACGTTAATCTGGAGAGATTCCTCCGTACGGCCCAACGGCTGAACCTCACCTACAATAAGGAGAAATGTGTGTTTAACACCTCGCGCCTTGCCATCCTCGGCTGTGTAGTAGAGAACGGAGTCATCGGCCCCGACCCCGAAAGAATGCGTCCCCTCATGGAGCTACCCCTCCCCCACTGTCCAAAGGCTCTGAAGAGAACCCTGGGGCTCTTCGCCTACTATGCCCAATGGGTGCCCAATTATGCAGACAAAGCCAGACCCCTCATGAAGTCCACATCCTTCCCCCTTACGGAGGAAGCGTGCGCAGCCTTCTCCCTCATTAAGGGAGACATTGCCAAGGCCACAATGCACGCAGTGGATGAGTCCATCCCCTTCCAAGTGGAGAGCGATGCATCCGACTTCGCCCTAGCCGCTACCCTTAACCAGGAGGGGAGACCAGTGGCCTTCTTCTCAAGGACCCTACAGGGCCCTGAGATCCGACACTCGTCGGTCGAGAAGGAGGCCCAGGCGATTGTGGAGGCGGTACGACGCTGGAGGCATTACCTGGCAGGCAAACGATTTACCCTCCTCACCGACCAGCGTTCGGTCGCTTTTATGTTTAATAACAAGCTGAGGGGCAAAATCAAGAATGACAAGATCTTGAGGTGGAGAATCGAGCTCTCCACCTATGATTATGATATCTTGTACCGGCCAGGTAAGCTGAACGAACCCCCTGATGCTCTGTCACGAATTACATGCGCCAGCGTGCAAAGTGATAGACTTCAGACCCTCCACAACGACCTCTGCCACCCCGGGGTCACCAGACTTTACCACTTCATTAAGGCCCGCAACCTGCCCTACTCCATCGAGGAGGTCAGGACCATGACCAGGAACTGCCAGACCTGTGCCGAGTGCAAACCGCACTTCTTTAGGCCGGACAGAGCAAGCCTGATCAAGGCCACCCGCCCCTTCGAGCGCCTGAGCATCGACTTTAAGGGGCCCCTCCCGTCCTCTGACCGTAATGTGTACTTCCTCAACATTGTTGATGAGTACTCCCGTTTCCCTTTTGCCTTCCCCTGCCCAGACATGACCAGTACCACGGTCATTAAATGCCTGAATGACCTCTTCGCCTTGTTCGGGTTCCCAAACTATATACATAGTGACCGGGGCTCCTCCTTCATGAGCGAGGAACTCCGTCAGTTCCTACTAGCGAGAGGTATTGCCGCAAGCAGGACCACCAGCTACAACCCCCGAGGGAACGGCCAGGTGGAAAGAGAGAACACGACGGTATGGAAGGCCGTCCTCTTAGCCTTAAAGTCTAAGGGCCTCCCAACCTCCCGCTGGCAGGAAGTCCTCCCGGCAGCGCTGCATTCCATCCGGTCACTACTTTGCACTGCCATTAATGCCACCCCCCATGAACGAATGTTTGTTTTCCCCAGGAAGTCGACTACGGGAACCACTCTACCAACCTGGCTGACCTCTCCGGGGCCAGTCTTGCTGCGAAAGCACGTGAGGGCCCATAAAACGGACCCCCTGGTCGAGAGGGTGGACCTCCTGCACGCCAACCCCCAGTACGCCTATGTGGCATACCCAGACGGGCGGGAGGACACAGTCTCCTTACGAGACCTCGCACCCTCGGGCACTCCGGAGACACCACCTTCACCCCCCCCCACCACCCCCCCAATTCCAGCCCAGGTAGACGGCATGCCGGAACCCCACGAGCCTTCGCCGACCACGCAGACACCAGCATTAACACCGGATAATGCAACACCGCCGCTGCGACGATCAGAAAGGCTTACGAGGCCTCCGGACAGACTGACATACCAGAACTGGTAGTACACTTCACCCCGCCGGACTCAAATCTAAACAAGGGGTGAATGTGGTAAACCACTTTTATCGTTCACTATCGTTACACTATTGTTATCACTGTTATATCGTTACTCTATGGTTATCACTGTTCACACTGTTGTATCACTATATGAGGTCGCCTCTTGTCACACTGTTATACCTGGGCTGACCACTGCTGACTCCGCCCATGGCTCCACCTACCTACCCAGGTATAAAGGTGGTCGACTGGCTGGTATTCCTCCTTGTTGGATCCGATCACCCACGAGGGTGGGCTCTGTTATTTAGCCAATAAAAACCTATAGTTACTTTCTTAACTCGTCGCTTTTCATTGGATGAATTGATAGGTATATCAGGCTGTTACACTTTTTCAAGGAGGCTTTGAGGGGGTCCTTGAAGCGTTTCCTCTGCCCACCTGGGGCTCTCTTGCCGTGCCGGAGCTCCGAGTAGAGCGCTTGTTTTGGGAGTCTCGTATTGGGCATGCTGACAATGTGACCCGTCCATCGGAGTTGATCGACCGTGGTCAAAGCTTCGATGCTGGGGATGTTGGCCTGAGCAAGAACACTGACGTTGGTGCCCCTATCCTGCCAATGGATTTGCAGGATCTTGCGGAGGCAGCGTTGGTGGTACCTCTCCAGTGCTTTGAGGTGCCTGCTGTACATGGTCCATGTCTCTGAGGCATACAGCAGGGCGGGTATCACTGCTGCTCTGTAGACCATGAGCTTGGTGCTGGGTTTGAGGTCCTGGTCTTCAAACACTCTCTTCCTCAGGCGACCGAAGGCTGCACTGGCACACCGAAGGCGGTGTTGGACTTCGTCGTCGACGTCTGCCCTTGTTGACAGTAGGCTCCCGAGGTATGGAAAGTGGTCCATGTTGTCCAAGGCCTTGTCGTGGATTTTGATAATCGGGGGGCAGTACTGTGTGGCGGGGGCAGGTTGGTAGAGGACCTTTGTCTTACGGATGTTTAGTGTAAAGCCCATGCTCTCCTAAACAAAAAGCACTGCACGGATTACAGCGGTTCAAGAAGGTGCCTCACCCCTACCTTCTCGAGGGCAATTAAGGATGGGCAGTTAGGGATGCCAGCGATGCCCACATCCCGAGAATTAATTAAATTTCAGTTTCTCTATCTTTCAAGCTCGGAAACCATGCTCTTTTATACACTTTAGTTTGCCTACTTCAAAGTCACATGTCACAGAAAAGACCTCACGATTTATCTGTTCTTGAATCCTTTGAGGACTAGTTTTATTAACAACTTATCCTCTCTATAACCATAGTTAATTGATCCCCTGCCTCTGTTAATTACACTAGCCACTAAAGTTATACTTTAATCACTCATGGTCGATGTCGTCCCAGTCTCTCATTTCCTTGCACAAGCATTTCTTGCAGATAATACTCAGACATTCGGAGCAGAAGATAAGCCATCCTTTGTTCTGTGGCACCCCCGCTGATACCCTGTTTATCTTAGAAAGCATGTTCACCAATAGTTTACATATCTTGCCCAGAGAGGAATAAATTATACGTCAGGTGAATGGGGAGGGAGGCATTGGTGTGTTTCTGGAGGGGGAAGAGGAATATGGTGCGAAGGTCAGTGGGTGGGGTTGGACTGTCAGAAATAAAAAGTATGGGGGGGGGGGGGTGTTCCTTTTAATTGCTGTTTCCTGTTCCTAAAAGGGATGAAAAGGTCTATTTTAAAAAGAGACCAGGAAACCAAAACCACAGCAGTATGTGGGAGGAAAGACTAGATAAAGTAGAGCGTGAAGAGCTGTTTCACATTGTCCAGAACAGTAGAACCAGAGGATACGACCTGTGCTTGAGGGAGGGTAAATAGATTATAGAAACATACAGCACAGAATGAGGCCATTCGGCCCGTCGTGCCTGTCGGTTCTTTGAAAGAGCAGTCGTGCTTATTCCCAATCTGCTGGAAACAATAATATTTCAGTGAACGAGTGGTCAATCTATGGAGCAGGCTCCCCAGGGAGATGGTGGAATGCAAATTATATAGATTTCTTTCAGACAATTTTGGGGATACAGCATCTGAGTAATTTGAGACGTGACGTGTGGAGAGTGTAGCAAGCTCGGGAGGAACAGGTGATTTTGGACCTCTGGTTCCCAAAGCTCTCCCCCACTTTCCTTGCCTCACGTTTTTTTTAAAATTCGTTCATGGGATGTGGGTGTCGCTGGCAAGCCCAATATTTATTGCCTAGGCTTATACATGGACAATGGCTACTTGGAACTGAGGGCTGCCCACATTTTTATTCATTAGTTCCTGGGATGTGGGCACTGCTGGTAAGCCCAGGATTTATTGCCTATCCCTAGTTGCCCTTTAGAAGGTGGTGGTGAGATGACTTCCTGAACCGCTGCAGTCCATGTGGTGAAGGTATTGTTTTTCATAGTGGTGTTTTACAACCAAGTGTCTCGCTGGGCTATTTCAGAGGGGCAGTTAAGAGTCAACCACATTGCTGTGGGTCTGGAATCACATATCGGCCAGACTGGGTAAGGACAGCAGATTTCCTTCCCTAAAGGACATTAGTGGGTTTTTAACAACAATCCTATAGAAACATAGGAGCAGGAGTAGGTCATTCGAGCCTGCTCCACCATTCAATATGATCATGGCTGATCCTCTATCTCAATACCATATTCCCGTGAGATAGTTTCATGGTCACAATTACTGATAGTAGCTTTTTATTCCAGATTTAATTTAACTGGATTTAAATTCCCCAGCTGCTGTGGGGGGATTTGAACTCATATCTCCAGGTCATAAGTCCAGGCCTCTGGATTACCAGTCCAGTAACATAACTACTATGCTACTGTTCTGGGTCTGTTGTAGATTCATTGATAGAGATTGATTGCTGTGATTAGTGAACAACTCCATTATTGTTGGATCATCGACTGCCAGGATGGTAGAAAGTGAACTAGAGGGTCCTTGGTCTTTATTCATCTAGCAATTCCTACATTCCTATAAGAAGGGTTCGGTGGAGCAGAGAAGCATGAATCAAACTGTGCAGTTTTGGTCTTCTTACCTAAGGAAGGATATACTTGCCTTGGAGGCGGTGCAACGACAGTTCATTAGATTGATTCCTGGGATGAGAGGGCTGTCCTATGAGGAGAGATTGTGTAGATTGGGCCTATAGTCTCTGGAGTTTAGAAGAATGAGAGGTGATCTCATTGAAACATATAAAATTCTTACAGGGGTTTGACAGGGTAGATGCTGGGAGGCTATTTCCCCCTGGCTGGAGAGCCTAGAACCAGGGGTCACAGTCTTAGAATAAGGGGTCGGCCATTTAGGACTGAGATGAGGAGAAATTTCTTCACTCTCTGAGGGTTGTGAATCTTTGGAATTCTCTAGCCCAGAGGGCTGTGGATGCTCAGTCATTGAGTGTAGTCAAGACAGAGATTAATAGATTTTTGGATATTTATGTAATCAAGGGATATGGCAATTGGGCGGGAAAGTGGAGATGAGGTAGAAGATCAGCCGTGATCTTATGAATGGGCGGAGCAGGCTCGAGGGGCCGAATGGCCGACTTCTGCTCCTAATTCTTATGTTCTTATGAATCACCTGCAATGGCGTCTCTTCCTGCTCCCGCATCGTTACCTCTGGTGTCCCCCAAGGATCTACCCTTGGCCCCCTCCTATTTCTCATCTACATGTTGCCCCTCGGCGACATCATCGAAAACACAGCGTCAGTTTCCACCTGTACGCTGACGACACCCAGCTCCACTATTTTTCTCTCGACCCCTCCACGGTCTCTAAATTGTCAGACTGCTTGTTCGACATCCAGTTCTGGATGAGCAAAAATTTTCTCCAATTAAATATTGGGAAGACCGAAGCCATTGTTTTCGGTCCCTGCCACAAACTCTGTTCCCTAGCCACTGACTCCATCCCTCTCCCTAACATCTGTCTGAGGCTGAACCACACTGTTCGCAACCTTGTTGTCATATTTGACCCTGAAATGAGCTTCCGACCATATATCTGCAGCATAACAAAGACCGCCTACTTGCACCTCTGTAACATCGCTCGTCTCCGCCCCTGCCTCAGCTCATCCGCTGCTGAAACCCTCATCCATGCCTTTGTTACCTCTAGACTTGACTATTCGAACACACTCCTGGCTGGCCTCCCACATTCCACCCTACGTAAACTTGAGGTCATCCAAAACACGGCTGCCCCGTGTCCTAACTCGCACCAAGTCCCGTTCGCCCATCACCCCCTGTGCTCGCTGACCTACATTGACTCCAGGTTAAGCAACGTCTCAATTTCAAAATTCTCATCCTTCTTTTCAAATCCCGCCATGGCCTCGCCCCTTCCTATCTCTGTAATCTCCTTCAGCCCCACAACCCCCCGAGATATCTGCACTCCTCTAATTCTGCCCTCTTGAGGATTCCTAATTATAATCGCTCAACCATTGGTGGCCGTGCCTTCTGTTGCCTGGGCCCTAAGCTCTGGAATTCCCTGCCTAAACCTGTCCGTTTCGCTACCTCTCTTTGGCCCTCCATTCACCATGATATTTCTGCAGCTACCAATCTGCTCAACCACACCCTCACCACCACCTTTGCTGCCTAGTCCCTATTAAAACAATTACTCTCTCTCACCCTGGCCATTCCCCCTGGTACAGCCCTCATCTTCGCTCCCTTAAGTCCAAGGGACGCAGACTTGAACGGATATGGCGGACAACTGGTTTAGCCATTCACTGCCAGATCTGGCTGGACCACATAAAGCATTATCGGGTCCTGCTCTCGTCTGCCAAAATTGCTCACTATTCCAGAATCATTCTGGAATGCAAAGATAAACCCCGGCTCCTATTCTTCACTGCTAACCATCTTCTTAAAGCCCTCTCCCCTGTCTCCTCCGACAACAAGTGTGAGGAGCTCATGGACTTCTTTGTCTCTAAGATTGAGACCATCCGTTCAGCTGCTTCTGCCACTCCCATTCCTTCCCCTAGCCCACCGGGCCAAACTTCCTCTATGGTTTCCCCCTGCCCTAGCCCTGAATTCACATCTTTCTCCAGTTTCTCTCCGATCTCCCCTCATGACCTCTCCACGCTCATCTTGTCCATGAGACCCACTTCCTGCTCCCTCGACCCTATTCCCACCAAACTGCTGACCACCCAACTTCCTTTTCTGGCTCCCCTGTTAGCTGACATTGTTAACGGTTCTCTCTCCTCAGGTACTGTCCCCCTCTCCTTCAAATCTGCCGTCATCACCCCCCTCCTCAAAAAACAACCCTTAACCCCTCTATCCTTGCAAACTACTGCCCCATCTCCAACCTCCCTTTCCTCTCCAAAGTCCTTGAACATGTTGTCACCTCCCAAATCCGTGCCCATCTTTCCCGCAACTCCTTGTTTGAATCCCTCCAATCAGGTTTCCGCCCTTGCCACAGTACCGAAACGGCTCTCATCAAAGTCACAAAGCATATCCTTTGTGACTGTGACAAAGGTAAACTATCTCTCCTCTTCCTTCTTGACTTGTCTGCAGCCTTTGACACGGTTGACCACTCCATCTTTCTCCACCATCGTCCAGCTGGGTGGGACTGCACTCGCCTGGTTCCATTCTTCTCTATCTAATCGTAGCCAGAGAATCACCTGCAACGGCTTCTCTTCCCGCTCCCGCATCGTTACCTCTGGTGTCCCCCAAGGATCTATCCTTGGCCCCTCCTATTTCTCATCTACATGCTGCCCCTTGGCGACATCATCCCAAAACACAGCGTCAGTTTCCACATGTACGCTGACAACACCCAGCTCGACCTCACTACCACTTCTCTCGACCCCTCCACAGTCTCTAAATTGTCAGACTGCTTGTCCGACATCCAGTTCTGGATGAGCAGAAATTTTCTCCAATTAAATATTGGGAAGACCGAAGCCATTGTTTTCAGTCCCTGCCACAAACTCCGTTCCCCAGCCACTGACTCCATCCCTCTCCCTAACATCTGTCTGAGGCTGAACCACACTGTTCGCAACCTTGGTGTCATATTTGACCCTGAAATGAGCTTCCGACCACATATCTGTAGCATAACTATTTCCACCTCCGTAACATCGCCCGTCTCTGCCTTTGCCTCAGTTCATCCGCTGCTGAAACCCTCATCCATGCCTGTGTTACTTCTAGACTTGACTATTCCAAAGCACTCCTGGCTGGCCTCCCACATTCCACCCTACGTAAACTTGAGGTCATCCAAAACTCTGCTGCCCGTGTCCTAACTCGCACCAAGTCCCGTTCGCCCATCACCCCTGTGCTCCCTGGCCCACATTGGCCCCCGGTTAAGCAATGCCTCGATTTCAAAATTCTCATCCTTGTTTTCAAATCCTTCCATGGCCTCGCCCCTCCCTATCTCTGTAACCTCCTCCAGCCCCACAACCCCACGCCCCACCTCCCGAGATATCTGCACTCCTCTAATTTTGCCCTCTTGAGCATCCCTGATTATAATCGCTCAACTGTTGGTGGCCGTGCCTTCTGTTGCCTGGGCCCTAAGATCTGGAATTCCCTCCCTAAACCTCTCCGTCTCGCAAAGATTGGTGAAGTAAAGCGTAGGTCCCTTGCAGTCAGAATCACGTGAATTTATAATGGGGAACAAAGAAATGGCAGACCAATTTAAATACATATTTTGGTTCTGTCTTCACAGAGGAGGACACAAATAACCTCCCAGAGATGTCGGGGAACATAGGGTCTGATGAAAGGGAGGAACTGAAAGAAATCAGTATTTGTAGGGAAATGGTGTTAGGGAAATTGATTGGATTGAAGGCCGATAAATCCCCAGGGCCTGATAATCTACATCCTAGGGTACTTAAGGAAGTGGCCCTAGAAATAGTAGATGCATTGCTGATTATCTTCCAACATTCGATGGAATCTGGAACAGTACCCATGGATTGGAGGGTAGCTAATGTTACCCCACTATTCAAAAAAGGTGGTAGAGAGAAAGCGGGTAATTACAGACTGGTAAGCCTGACATCGGTAGTGGGGAAAATGCTAGAGTCCATTATAAAAGATGTAATAGCAGAGCACTTGGAAAACAGTGACAGGATCGGACAAAGTCAACATGGATTTACAAAAGGTAAATCGTGCTAGACTAATCTACTGGAATTTTTTGAGGATGTAACTGGTAAAATAGATAAGGGAGAACCAGTGGATGTGATGTATTTGGACTTTCAGAAGGCCCCGCATCAGAGATTAGCGTGTAAAGTTAAGGCACATGGGATTGGGGGCAAGGTATTGACTTGGATAGAGAACTGGTTGGCAGACAGAAAGCAAAGAGTTGGAATAAACGGGTCTTTTTCCGAGTGGCAGGCAGTGACTAGTGGGGTACCGCAGGGATCGGTCCTTGGACCCCAGCTATTCACAATATATATTAATGATCTAGACGAGGGAACTAGATGTAATATCTCCAAATTTGCAAACGACACAAAGCTGGGTGGGCGTGTGTGCTGTGAGGAGGATGCCGAGAAACTCCAGTATGATAATTAATAATTCAACTTTATTGTCATTGTACAATGCACAAGTACATGAACAACGAAATGTGATCTTGCAAGCTCCCATGAGTCCAGTACAAATAACATTAACGTAAATAGCACCGTCCTGGGAGAAGCAAAGCCACTGCGTCTGTGCGCGCCGCCATTCCATTTCCACCATTCCTCCTGTCCGACAATCTTCAGCCCAACGCCCGGGCCTGCTCACCAGCCGCCCCTCCCGGGGCTCCTTCCGGTGACCTTCTCACCAGCCGCCCCTCCTCGGGGCTCCTTCCGGTGACCTTCTCACCAACCGCCCCTCCTCGGGGCTCCTTCCGTGACCTTCTGCACCTGGTCTTCCCGGATGGTCACCCCTCCAGGTACTAACCAGGCCTGGCTCTGCTTAGCTTCCAAGCCTTGCCAGTGACCCTGTCGCTAGTCCCAGGAACAGGCCTTTGGACAGGTTGGGTGATTGGGCAAAAGCATGGCAGATGCAATATAATGTGGATAAATGCAAGGTTATCCACTTTGGTGGCAAAGACAGGAAGGCAGATTATTATCTGAATGGCAATAGATTGGGAGAAGGGGAAGTGCAACGAGACCTGGGTGTCCTTGTGCACCAGTCGCTGAAGGTAAGCATGCAGGTGCAGCAGGCGGTTAAGAAGGCAAATGGTATGTTGGCCTTCGTAGCGAGAGGGTTTGAGTACAGGAACAAGGATGTCTTGCTGCAGTTGTACAGGGCCTTGGTGCGACCACATCTTGAGTATTGTGTGCAGTTTTGGTCGCCTTATCTGAGGATGTTCTTGCCATGGAGGGAGTTCAGCGAAGATTCACCAGGCTGATACCTGGGATGGCAGGAATGACGTATGAGGAGAGATTGGGTCGATTGGGCTTATACTCGCTGGAGTTTAGAAGAATGAGAGGGGATCTCATTGAAACTTATAAAATTCTGACAGGACTGGACAGACTAGATGCAGGAAGGATGTTCCCGATGGTCGGGGAGTCCAGAATCAGGGGTCACAGTCTAAGGATAAGGGGTAAGCCATTTAGGACTGAAATGAGGAGGAATTTCTTCACCCAGAGAGTGGTGAACCTGTGGAATTCTCTACCACAGAAGGCAGTAGAGGCCAATTCATTAAATATATTCAAGAAGGAGTTGGATATATTTCTTAAGGCTAAAGGGATCAAGGGATATGGGGAGAAGGCAGGGACAGGGTACTGAATTTGGATGATCAGCCATGATCTCATTGAATGGCGGAGCAGGCTCGAGGGGCCGAATGGCCTACTCCTGCTCCTATCTTCTATGTTTCTATGTTTACCTCTCTCTCCTCCTTTAAGACGCTCCTTTAAACCTCCCTCTTTGACCAAGCTTTTGGTCACCTGCCCTAATTTCTCCTTATGTGGCTCGGTGCCAAAGTTTTTGTCTTATAATACTCCTGTGAAGTGCCTTGGAACGTTTTACTATGTTAAAGGCGCTATATAAATACATGTTGTTGTTGTTGTTGAGAGGATATACTTATTAGGAAAGGCTAAACAGGTTGGGGCGCTTTTCTCTAGAAAAGAGAAGGCTGAGGGGTCTTTAAAATTATGTCAGGGTTTGGTGTAGAGAAAATGTTTCCACTTGTGGGGGAGACCAGAACTAGGGCCCATCAATATAAGATAGTCACTAATAAATCTAATCGGGAATTCAGAAAAAACTTCTTTACCCAGAGAGTGGTGAGAATGTGGAACTCGCTACCACAGGGAGTGGTCGAGGCGAATAGTATAGATATATTTAAGGGGAGGCTGGATAAACACATGAGGGAGAAAGGAATAGAAGGATATGCTGATGGGGTGAGATGAAGAGGGGTGGGAGGAGGCTCGCGTGGAGCATAAACACCGGCACGGACCGGTTGGGCCGAGTGGTCTGTTTCTGTGCTGTAGACTCGATGTAACTCTTTAAAATCTGGGCTGAATCTCCAGAGCAGTACTGAAAGAGTGCTGCATTGTTGAATGTCCTGTCTTTCAGATGAGGCCCCAGCTGCCTGTTCAGGTGGACATACAAGATGCCGTGGCACTGTTGGGAGAAAAGCAGGGCAGCTCTCCCGCTGTCCTTACCGGTGGTTAGTCCTAGAAAAAACAGATAAAGCCGTCACTTATTTCACTGCTGTTTTTGGGACCTTTCCGTGCACAAATGGACTGTTTGCCTCCATGACAACAGTGATTGCACTTCAACAGTAATTCATTGACTGTGAGACAGCACGGGACACCCTGAGGACGTGAAAGGTGCTATCTAAATGCAAGTTCTTTTTATTAAGGGCCACAGATAATGATAGGCACAGTTGACTTTCTGAAGCTCCTTACAGCCACACTGGACCTGCCTACTCCTCTTGGTCTTCCCTTCCTGCCACTGTGCAAGGATGTTTGCGTTGCCTAACCATCGACTTAGCTTACCTTCTCAGCTTGGTGCTGCCCCGCACTGTGGGCCTTGTCCCTTCACCTTGGGCTTCTCAATAGAATGCTAACCCCCCAACCTATGTTCCCATTAAGCTGCGCGGCTGCACAGTGCTCTGGAGTGCTCGCGCAGCCACCTCACCAGCTTTTAAATGGGAAAAACCGCGCATGTGCAGTATTTTGAATGGGCCGCACAGCCACTTAAAGGGGCCGTGCACCCAAAAAAGAATTAAAGGGATCATTGCCCCCAACCCGTAATATTGTACCTTACCACTGCTTTCTTTTACATTGTTAAACAGGCTAAAGTACTTAAATCTCGACCAAAACAGCTTCACTGGGGTCCCCTACCTGCAGCAGATGGAGTCCTCGCCACCTTTCGAGAAGGCTGAAGGTGCTCAGCTATGCCAGTCAATCATCAACCAATTCAAATCGGCCATCAAATGTCCAACAGCGGATTTAACGGAGAGTGCTGTGTTTCAGTCCGGTTTTGGAAACAGAACAGCGAGGGAAATAACTGAGAAGGAGGAGGAGAAGGAAGTGGAGGACTTTGACGGTGTGTTTATTTTTCCAATTTGCTTTCCCCCCACCCCCCTTCCCTAAAGTCACTGAGTTATGATTACACAGGTGATGGCTGATGTAAGAAAACTACTAGGCACTTGGTCTAAGCGTTAAACAAAGCTTTAATCAACTGTTTTACAACATGGAGGTCTAGTTGTGTCCTTCACTAGTTCCTGTAAAAGAATGTCCTGAGCAAGCTGGGCCCAGGCCCGAGTATTTCTACTCTCCCTGGACAGCGCCACCAGCAGACCGCCCAGTATTATTTCATAAGTCATTTCTACATGAATGACAAGATTCATGTCAATGGCTGCCTTCTGGTAGCAGCATTTTTCATAAGTGAGCCTAGAAGCCAGGGACTGTGGTCGCAACACAGCCCGCTTGCCCTTGCCCGAAGTCCACCATGTGCACTTTCCAACACGGGGATATTGATCAGGAGTGGGGAACTTTTTTTTTCATTCGTTCATGGGATGTGAGCGTCACTGGCAAGGCCAGTATTTATTGCCTATCCCTAATTTTCCCTTGTCCAACATCCTGCAACAACATTCAAGAAGCTCGACACCATCCAGGACAAAGCAGTCCGCTTGATTGGCACCCCATCCACCACCTTAAACATTCACTCCCTCCACCACCGGCGTACCGTGGCTGCAGTGTGTACCATCTACAAGATGCACTGCAGCAACTCGCCAAGGCTTCTTCGGCAGCACCTCCCAAACCCGCGACCTCCACCACCTAGAAGGACAAGGGCAGCAGGTGCATGGGAACACCACCACCTCCAAGTTCCCCTCCGAGTCACACACCATCCTGACTTGGAAATATATCGGCCGTTCCTTCATCGTCGCTGGGTCAAAATCCTGGAACTCCCTCCCTAACAGCACTGTGGGAGTACCTTCACCACACGGACTGCAGCGGTTCAAGAAGGCGGCTCACCACCACCTTCTCAAGGGCAACTAGGGATGGGCAATAATTGCTGGCCTCGCCAGCAACCCTGATATCCCAAGAATGAATAAAAAATATATATATGTTTAAATCCACTTTCACCCTATTCTCCAACACATCGAGTTCAAAATCTTGATCTTCATTTATAAAGCCCCACCCTACCTCTGCAACATCTACTAGGCCTGCCTCCCAGAGTGTGCTCTGTCGTCCTCCGATTCCTCCTTCCTGTGCAATCTTCCTCTCTCCCACTGGCGACAGCGCTTCCAGCCATCTCGGGCCCTTGCTCTGCCATTTACTTAAATTGGGGTTACTAATGAGCACAAAATCCAGGCTGACACTCCTGGTGCAGTACTGAGGGAGCGCCGCACTGTCGGAGGGGCAGTACTGAGGGAGCGCCGCACTGTCGGAGGGGCAGTACTGAGGGAGCACTGCACTGTCGGAGGGGCAGTACTGAGGGAGCGCTGCACTGTCGGAGGGGCAGTACTGAGGGAGCGCTGCACTGTCGGCGGGGCAGTACTGAGGGGGCGCTGCACTGTCGGAGGGGCAGTACTGAGGGAGCGCTGCACTGTCGGAGGGGCAGTACTGAGGGGGCGCTGCACTGTCGGAGGGGCAGTACTGAGGGAGCGCTGCACTGTCGGAGGGGCAGTACTGAGGGAGCACTGCACTGTTGGAGGGGCAGTACTGAGGAAGCGCCGCACTGTCGGAGGGGCAGTACTGAGGGAGCGCCGCACTGTCGGAGGGGCAGTGCTGAGGGAGCGCTGCACTGTTGGTGGAGCAGTGCTGAGCGAGCGCTGCACTGTCGGAGAGGCAGTACTGAGGGAGCGCCGCACTGTCAGAGGGACATTACTGAGGGAGCGCTGCACTGTCAGAGGAGCAGTACTGAGGGAGTGCCGCACTGTCGGAGGGGCAGTACTGAGGGAGCGCCGCACTGTCAGAGGGGCAGTACTGAGGGAGCGCTGCACTGTCGGAGGGGCAGTACTAAGGAGGGCACTGCACTGTCGGAGGGGCAGTACTGAGGGAGCGCTGCACTGTCGGAGGGGCAGTACTGAGGAGGGCGCTGCACTGTCGGAGGGGCAGTACTGAGGGAGCACTGCACTGTCGGAGGGGCAGTACTGAGGGAGCGCTGCACTGTTGGTGGGGCAGTGCTGAGCGAGCGCTGCACTGTCGGAGAGGCAGTACTGAGGGAGCGCCGCACTGTCGGAGGGGCAGTACTGAGGGAGCGCCGCACTGTCGGAGGGGCAGTACTGAGGGAGCACTGCACTGTCGGAGGGGCAGTACTGAGGGAGCGCCGCACTGTCAGAGGGGCAGTACTGAGGGAGCGCCGCACTGTCAGAGGGGCAGTACTGAGGGAGCGCCGCACTGTCAGAGGGGCAGTACTGAGGGAGCGCCGCACTGTCGGAGGGGCAGTACTGAGGGAGCGCTGCACTGTCGGAGGGGCAGTACTGAGGGAGCGCTGCACTGTTGGTGGGGCAGTGCTGAGCGAGCGCTGCACTGTCGGAGAGGCAGTACTGAGGGAGCGCCGCACTGTCGGAGGGGCAGTACTGAGGGAGCGCCGCACTGTCGGAGGGGCAGTACTGAGGGAGCACTGCACTGTCGGAGGGGCAGTACTGAGGGAGCGCCGCACTGTCAGAGGGGCAGTACTGAGGGAGCGCCGCACTGTCAGAGGGGCAGTACTGAGGGAGCGCCGCACTGTCAGAGGGGCAGTACTGAGGGAGCGCCGCACTGTCGGAGGGGCAGTACTGAGGAGGGCGCTGCACTGTCGGAGGGGCAGTACTGAGGGAGCGCTGCACTGTCGGAGGGGCAGTACTGAGGGAGCGCTGCACTGTTGGTGGGGCAGTGCTGAGCGAGCGCTGCACTGTCGGAGAGGCAGTACTGAGGGAGCGCCGCACTGTCGGAGGGGCAGTACTGAGGGAGCGCCGCACTGTCGGAGGGGCAGTACTGAGGGAGCACTGCACTGTCGGAGGGGCAGTACTGAGGGAGCGCCGCACTGTCAGAGGGGCAGTACTGAGGGAGCGCCGCACTGTCAGAGGGGCAGTACTGAGGGAGCGCCGCACTGTCAGAGGGGCAGTACTGAGGGAGCGCCGCACTGTCGGAGGTGCCGTCTTTCAGATGAGACGTTAAACCGTGGTCCCGTCTGCCGTCTCAGGTGGGCGTAAAAGATCCCATGGCACTAATTTGAAGAAGAGGGGAGTTCTCCCTGGTGTCCTGGCCCAATATTTATCCCTCAACCAACATCACTAACAGCAGTTTATCTGGACATATTCACATTTCTGTTTGTGGGAGCTTGTTGTGCGCAAATTAGCTGCCGCGTTTCCTGCATTACAACAGTGACTACACTTCAAAAAGTACTTCATTGGCTGAAAAGTGCTTTGGGATGTCCTGAGGTCGTGACAGGCGCTGTAGAAATACAAGTTCCTTCTTCCTTTCTTTAATTGTTAAAGTGTAATTGTGTATTCAATAAGCTAATTCATGTTCTCTGACTTTCCAATTGCAGACTTCTCTTCGGTTAGCTCGGTCGACAGTGCGGAGCTGTCCACTGTGAACGTATCCAGTGTGGAGGTAGACTATGTTGTACTGAGTTGTTAGGGTTTAAGAGTGACTGCGGTGATTCCGTAATCTGGCGCTCCCATTGGGGAAGCAGTCCTCACAGGGGAATGTGCGGGCTGCAATTTTCTGAGCTGTGCTCCCTGCCAGTGATGCTCCCCGCCAGGAGCCACATCCCGCAGAATCACCCCGGTGTTATAATCTTTCGCATAAAAATGTAATTGTCTCTTGTAATCTTCGTGGCGCCCTGTGTCATTTTTCCTTGTTGCTAACAGGAGAAATCGGTACTTTCTGTTGCATGTACTTTAGAAACATAGAAGATAGGAGCAGGAGTCGGCCATTCAGCCCCTCGAGCCTGTTCCGCCATTTAATGAGATCATGGCTGACCATTCAAATTCAGTACCCTGTCCCTGCTTTCTCCCCATATCCCTTTAGCCTTCCCTTTTTTTTAAGGAGGGGAACACAGACCTCAGATTCATCAGTGGAGGGGGTGGGAGTCTTTATTCCCCACCCTGGTTGAAAGGTCCCCGAGGAGCTTGATAGAAAAGTATGGCAACAGGCGGCCAGGGGTATAACTGCCATTGGCACAGTTCACTGAGACTTGGGTACGGGTCCTGCAGCAAGTTCAGCGATCTAACCAGGAGTGGCCCCGACGTATTCCTGAAGGTTTTATCACATGACCTCCCGCCCCCAACCGTCCCCGCCCCCGCGCTCCCGCCATTGGTCACCTGACACGTCCATCCTTGCGCCACCCGCCTTCCCACGTCAGGTGGACGTAAAATATCCCACGGCACTATTGGAGGAAGAGCTGGGGAATTCTCCCCAGTGTCCTGGGGCCAATAATTATTCCCCAACCAACTTCACGAAAAACAGATTATCTGGTCATTATCGCATTGCCGTTTGTGGGAGCTTGCTGTGCGCAAATTGGCTGCTGTGTTTCCTGCATTACAACAGTGACTACACTTCAAAAAGTATTTCATTGGCGGTAAAGTGCTTTAGGACGTCCTGAGGTTGTGAAAGGCGCTATAGAAATGCAAGTTCCTTCTTTCTCCAGGCTGAACCATTTGGGGATTATCTCTGACTCTCCACCTCCCCCCTTAAAGCCCAAGCTATTGGTCACCTCTCCTAATACCCCCTTTGTCTCACCGTCCATTTTTGTCTGATTACTCCTCTGTGAATGTTTTTCTTCATTCTAAACGCTTTGTGTATCTATAGTACAACAACTTGTATTTATATAGCGCCTTTAATGTAGTAAAATGCCCCAAGGCGCTTCACAGGAAAGAAAGAAAGATTTGCATTTATGTAGCGCCTTTTACGACCACTGGACTTTACAGCCAATGAAGTACTTTTGGAGTGTAGTCACTGTTGTAATGTGGGAAACGTGGCAGCCAATTTGCGCACAGCAAGCTCCCACAAACGGCAATTGTGAAAATGACCAGATAATCTGTTTTTGTTATGTTGGTTGAGGGAGAAATATTGGCCCAGGACACTGGGGAGAACTCCCCTGCTCTTCTTCGAAATAGTGCCATGGGATCTTTTATGTCCATCTCATCCAAAAGACGGCCCCTCCGACAGTGCAGTACTCCCTCAGCACTGCACTGGAGTGTCAGCCTAGCTTTATGTGCCACAACCTTCTGACTCAGAGGCGAGTGTGCTACCCACTGAACCACAGCTGACAGTCTGAACTGAAGCGATTATCAGACAAAATGTGTTGCCGAGCCACATAAGGAGATATTAGGGACAGGTGACCAAAAACTTGGTCAAAGAGGTAGGTTTTAAGGAGCATCTTAAAGGAGGAGAGAGATGTAGAGAACAATGTCCCCCCTAATTTTTTGGGGGGTATGCAGTCCCTTTAATGGGCTGGGTGGCCCATTCAAACTTTCGTGCGCGTGCAAAACTTCACATTTGAAAAGCCGGTCCCGCGAGAACATTGGTAGAGAGGCGGAGCGGTTTAGGGAGGGAATTGCAGAGCTTAGGGCCCAGGCAGCTGAAGGCACAGCCACCAATGGTGGAGCGATTAAACTCGGGGATGCGCAAGAGGCCAGAGTTGGAGGAGTGCAGAGATCTCAAAGGGCTGTAGGGCTGGAAGAGGTTACAGTGATAGGGAGGGGGTGAGGCCATGTAGGGATTTGAAAACAAGGATGATGGAAATTGTTGTTATTTAATCTTAGTTGAATCACACTTGCGGTTGATGGTGAAAGTGTAGGGTTTAACCCTGCGATGCTGCCCTCCCAGCGGGGAGCCGCACTGACTGGGAGAGCAGGTCAGAGAGTCAGGCTGTAGTCCCCCTTGGAACTCAGCGCCCCTACTGGGAACACGGAATTGAGCCTAATCTTACCATGGTGGGTAATTGATCAAGTGGCATGCGGTGTTCATTTCCAAGGAGATGTTTTAGCTAAATAAAAATAATCCCCTCCCTCTCTGTCTCAGGGAAAATCACCTATGCAAGAATCGCTGGAATCTCCCAAGAGTAAACCAATGTGCTTTCCAAAACAGAATGAGTTTCTTCCTCCATTCTCAGAGCTGAGGCACCTCAGCCTGGCAAAAAATAAGGTAATGTCTGGATTCCGTTTCAATCACCCCCTCACCTCCCTTTCTCCTTTACCTCTCCCTCAGTTACCATATTGCACGGAACCGTGAGAATTACATTCGGACCCATGATTCTGCCTGTGGCGGGGTGTTATGAATGGATGGTGAGGGGGGGGAGGGCGGGGGACAGTGTGGAGGGGGGGGGCGGGCACCGAGTTGCGCCAACATTCATTGGGCTAAAAATTCGCCAGGACGCTACTTTTAGCTCCCCGGAAAAGTTAGCGCCCCCGTGACGGAAATTGAGTGGTCGCGCCCCAACAGGGTAGCGGGGTGCTACTGGAAGCGCCCCGCTACCCTCTTGGGGCGCTGCGAGGGAATATTGCGGCACTGCAGCACGTCGCGCCGCGGTATTGCAGGCCTTCCTCCCCTTCTTAAAGGGGAGGGGCCTTGCGCAGCGTGACCCGGGGCCCAGCTGGGTCCCCGGGGATCGGGAGTGCCGGCAAATGAGCCCGGAACTCGAGAAGTGCCGGGCTCCTGGAGCGCGGGGGCGGGGGGGGGGGGTGGTCAGGAGGCCGTGGACGGGAGCGGAGGCAGCTGCTGGCAGGTGGCCAGCAACAAAAATGGCCGCCCCGCACCTCGCCTTTAAATAGCGCCTCCCCGGCTGCAGGTAGACCCCCCTGACCCCGTCAGACATAGCATCCGGCGGTAAGTCAGGGGGCACTCCCGAAGATCGCGGCCGGGGCGCTGTGCATGGCGATGATGTCATCGCCGGCAGCGCCGCGGGGCGCTAATGGTTAGCGCAACTGCTAACCTCTCGCTGAATTTTGCGGGAGGTTGTCGCAGCGCCGCGCCCTAAGAGGGCGCTAACGGGAGGCGCAAAGCAACCCAATTTTTTCCCCATTGGACATTGGTTTAAGACCCAGATCTACTGTGGTTCACGCTGCAGCCGTTTGAGTTTCTTGTGACGCTTTTGAGTTTGGATAGTTAGGGGATCATTGATTGTAAGGATAGGCACATATAATCAGTTGCTGAATACAACTTCCTTTTGCTAAGGATAAACTGTTTCCAGTGGCAGGAGGGTCGGTAACCAGAGGACACAGATTGAAGATATTTGGCAAAAGAACCAGAGGGGAGATGAGGAGAAATGTTTTTACGCAGCGAGTTGTTGTGATCTGGAATGCGCTGCCTGAAAGGGCGGTGGAAGCAGATTCAATAGTGACTTTCAAAAGGGAATTGGATAAATACTTGAAAAGGAGAAAATGTGCAGGACTGTGGGGAAAGAGCAGGGGGGAGTGGGACTAATTGGAGAGCTCGTTCAAAGAGCCGGCACAGGCACGATGGGCCGAATGGCCGCCTCCTGTGCTGTATCATTCTGTGACGCAGGTTCAGGTCCCCTGCTCCATTCTGTTCCTAATCTGAGCCAGGCAGGGGGCTGCTCAGTTGAGATGATGCTGTCTCCCAGTAGCAGGGTGGGGAACACCACATACTGGAAGTCCCATCGACTCCAGAATCTGCATACAGTATATTCCTGGCGTGCAGCTAAGGCGAATGTGCTTTCTTTTGCAGATATCTGACGACGACGAGCTGTTAGCTGTCTGTCTCTTTCCGATGCTGAACAAACTGACCATCTACAAAAATCCTGTCACCTTCAACCCTGGTACAATATCTTATTGCCATAGCTGGTGAATTAACAGGAGCTCCACACAGATGCACAGCAAGTACCATGACATGACAATACAATCCTTACCCTGCTGACTATAGAGAACCTGTATATTACATAGAAGTTACAGCACGGAAACAGGCCGTTCGGCCCAACCAGTCCGTGTTGGCCTTTATCCTCCACCCGAGCAATGGTCCTAAACTCACGTATCCACCCTGTTCCCATGTCCCGTTATTCCCCCTTTCCTTCAATGACCGAGCCAATCTAATCTTGAATGTTGACACAGTTTCTGCCCCTTTGACAACCGATCTTTGTTACAGCCGAGACAAACAATAATGAGATAAAAGACCAGACCTTGCCTCGAGTTACCTCGAGTCCACAGCACAAAAACAGGCCATTTGGCCCAACAGATCCGTGCCGGTGTTTCTGCTCCACACCAGCCTCCTCCCACCCCTCTTCCTCTCACCCCATCAGCATATCCTTCTATTCCTTTCTCCCTCAAGTGCTTATCCAGCTTCCCCTTGCTATTTGCCTCAACCACTCCCTGCGGTAGCGAGTTCCACATTCTCACCACTCTCTGTGTAAAGAAGTATCTCCTGAATTCCCTGATGGATTTATTAGTGACTATCTTATATTTCTGACCTCCAGTTTTGGACTCCCCTGTTTTAACAAATTACATAAGTGACTACACTTCAAAAAGTAATTAATTGGCTGTGAAGTACTTTGGGACGTCCTGAGTAAAGTCCCACTCCAGCACATAATCCAGGCTGACACTGCCAGTACAGTACTGAGGGAGCGCTGCACTGTCGGAGGGGCAGTGCTGAGGGAGCGCTGCACTGTCGGAGGGGCAGTGCTGAGGGAGCGCCGCACTGTCAGAGGGGCAGTACTGAGGGAGCGCTGCACTGTCGGAGGGGCAGTACTGAGGGAGCGCCACACTGTCGGAGGGGCAGTACTGAGGGACTGCTGCACTGTCGGAGGGGCAGTACTGAGGGAGCGCCGCACTGTCGGAGGGGCAGTACTGAGGGAGTGCTGCACTGTCGGAGGGGCAGTACTGAGGGAGCGCCGCACTGTCGGAGGGGCAGTACTGAGGGAGTGCTGCACTGTCGGAGGGGCAGTACTGAGGGAGCGCTGCACTGTCGGAGGGGCAGTACTGAGGGAGCGCCGCACTGTCGGAGGGGCAGTACTGAGGGAGCGCCGCACTGTCGGAGGGGCAGTACTGAGGGAGCGCCGCACTGTCGGAGGGGCAGTACTGAGGGAGCGCCGCACTGTCGGAGGGGCAGTACTGAGGGAGCGCCGCACTGTCGGAGGGGCAGTACTGAGGGAGCGCCGCACTGTCGGAGGGGCAGTACTGAGGGAGCGCCGCACTGTCGGAGGGGCAGTACTGAGGGAGCGCCGCACTGTCGGAGGGGCAGTACTGAGGGAGTGCTGCACTGTCGGAGGGGCAGTACTGAGGGAGCGCCGCACTGTCAGAGGGGCAGTACTGAGGGAGTGCAGCACTGTCGGAGGGGCAGTACTGAGGGAGCGCTGCACTGTCGGAGGGGCAGTACTGAGGGAGCGCTGCACTGTCGGAGGGGCAGTACTGAGGGAGCGCCGCACTGTCGGAGGGGCAGTACTGAGGGAGTGCCACACTGTCAGAGGGGCAGTACTGAGGGAGCGCCGCACTGTCGGAGGGGCAGTACTGAGGGAGCGCCGCACTGTCGGAGGGGCAGTACTGAGGGAGTGCTGCACTGTCGGAGGGGCAGTACTGAGGGAGCGCCGCACTGTCAGAGGGGCAGTACTGAGGGAGTGCAGCACTGTCGGAGGGGCAGTACTGAGGGAGCGCTGCACTGTCGGAGGGGCAGTACTGAGGGAGCGCTGCACTGTCGGAGGGGCAGTACTGAGGGAGCGCCGCACTGTCGGAGGGGCAGTACTGAGGGAGTGCCACACTGTCAGAGGGGCAGTACTGAGGGAGCGCCGCACTGTCAGAGGGGCAGTACTGAGGGAGCGCCGCACTGTCGGAGGGGCAGTACTGAGGGAACGCTGCACTGTCGGAGGGGCAGTACTGAGGAACTTGCGTTTATAGAGCACCTTTCACAACCACTGGATGTCCCAAGGCGCTTTACAGCCAAAGAATTACTTTTGAAGTGTAGTCACTGTTGTAATGTAGGAAACACGGTAGCCAATTTGCGCACAGCAAGCTCCCACAAATAGCAATGTGATAATGACCAGATGCTTTTAATGATGGTTGTGGAATAAATATTTGCCAGGACACCGGGGAGAACTCCCCTGCTCTTCTTCCAAATAGTGCCATCTTTTATGTCCACCTGAGAGAGCAGACGGGCCTCGGTTTAATGTCTCATCCGAAAGTCGGCACCTCCGACAGTGCAGCACTCCCTCAGTACTGCCCCTCCGACAGTGCAGCGCTCCCTCAGTACTGCACCTCCGACAGTGCAGCACTCCCTCAGTACTGCCCCTCCGACAGTGCAGCGCTCCCTCAGTACTGCCCCTCCGACAGTGCGGCGCTCCCTCAGTACTGACCCTCCGACAGTGCGGCGCTCCCTCAGTACTGCCCCTCCGACAGTGCGGCACTCCCTCAGTACTGCCCCTCCGACAGTGCAGCGCTCCCTCAGTACTGCCCCTCCGACAGTGCAGCACTCCCTCAGTACTGCCCCTCCGACAGTGCGGCGCTCCCTCAGTACTGCCCCTCCGACAGTGCGGCGCTCCCTCAGTACTGCCCCTCCGACAGTGCAGCACTCCCTCAGTACTGGCACTGGGAGTGTAGCCTAGATTTTTGTGCTCAAGTCTCTGGAGTGGGACTGTGAATCCACAACCTTCTGACTCAGAGGCGAGAGTGCTGCCCACTGAGCCAGGGCTGACACTATGTGGATCTGTGCCTCTGTGCGACTCTGCTTTCTAGAAACGCTTTGTAACGGCCCACAGTCCCATTCTTACGATAACCCCCTTTGATTTGCCACACAGGGAAGCCCCTGCTTGTGATCGCCATGCTTGAGAACAGACTAGGGATCGAGGTGATCAGCAGCAAGCCCCGGCCGCCGGAGAAGCCACCAGTCCTCAAGCCCTTCAATCACAAGCGCAAGGTAAACTGCACACTATTAGCAGCTTGTTCCCCGTGAGACTCTCCAACTCTCCTGACTCACTGGATATGCTGCAGCATCTCCAGGGACATTTCAGAGTGGACTGTATAGAGGTTTAAGAGATACTTAATGGGGTGGAAAAAATGAACCAGGAAAGATACTTTGAGATAGGGGCAAGTTTAGGATGGATGTCAAGAAATATTTTTCGATACAACAATAACTTTCATTTATATAGCGCCTTTAACGTAGTAAAATGTCCTGAGGAGTTTCACAGGAGCGATTATCAAACAAAATCTGACACCGAGCCACACAGGTGTTAGGACAGGTGACCAAAAGCTTGGTCAAAGAGGGAGGTTTTAAGGAGAGTCTTAAAGGAGCGAGAGGCGGAGAGGTTTAGGGAGGGAATTCCAGAGCTTAGGGCCCAGGCAGCTGAAGGCACGGCCGCCAATGGGGATGCTCCAGAGGCCATAATCGGAGGAGCGCAGAGATCTCGGAGGGTTGTAGGGCTGGAGGAGATTACAGAGATGGTGGGGGGGAGGGGGTAGGAGAATGCACCGTCCCGTCGCACTGGGGCGACTTTAACACTACCTGCCCCGCGGGAACTGGGCAGGCGGTCAGGTAAAACCGGCCAGGTGACTTTCCCACCGACGTCCCGCTACCGCTGTTGTGATTCTGAACTGGTTCCTCCGAGCGGGCGGTAAGCAGGCCCGCCTGAAACCGACGGGGTCCTCCCTTAAATATTCAGGTCAGGGCCCGATGACATCAGAGAGGCCAGGCTGCAATTTTAACCCGAGGGTGGGGGGGGGGGGGTGGGTGTGGAGCCACGACTTAATCGGGTTCCGGCGGCGTTGCTTCAGTGCTGGTCCGGCAGCCTCCTGCTGCCTGAAATTCCGCTCCTGCTCCTTTCAGGCGAGTGGCCTGTCGAGACTGGGGCCTGCAGCTGCGCCTGGGCCTCACACTGGCGAGGGCGGGGGGGGAGTGATTTTAGTGCCGAGTCTCGCCTCTCGCCCGCTTGCTCGATTCCTACCCCAGGTTAAAATGGGGGCTCTGAGTCGCACGTGGATAAGTTACCCACGAGCTGCCAGCGGGAGAGGAGGGGGCAGAGCAGGAACTCTGCCTTTGAACTCAGAATCACAGAATGATACAGCAGAGAAAGAGGCCATTCAGCCCATCGTGCCTGTGCCGGCTCTTTGAAAGAGCTCTCCAATTAGTCCCACTCCCCCCTGCTCTTTCCCCATAGCCCTCCAAATTTTTTCCTTTTCAAATATTTATCCAGTTTCCTTTCTGAAAGTTACTATTGAATCTGCTTCCACCGCCCTTTCAGGCAGTGCATTCCAGATCATAACTCGCTGCGTAAAAACATTCTCCCCATCTCCCCCGGTTCTTCTGTGTACCAGGAGATGGTCTGATTATGGAATGGCTTCTGATTTCTCAAACCACAGAAAATCTAAAATTTTTGGTTTTGACATCGTATAGCCTCTGTCCTTTATTCCTCACCAGAACTGCTGCTTTTAGGTGATTAAATAATTCAGATTTCAGTTCTCATTACTTGGAATTCCAGGATTTTTAATCAACGTTTTGGGGATTGCAATCCATGGTCCTGTCCGTTTTTTTTCTGTGAAACTTGTAAAGCAGCGATCTTGTTGATGGCTTCTTGCTGCAGTTGTGCGAGAGCCGGGGGTTTTGCAGAGTGCGGGACCCCAAGCTGTGGCTCTCTCACTACTGCGTCGATATATTTCCAGTGAGGTGAAGTCGACATTTCCTGCTCGTTATTCCAGGTCGACACTCACATTCCGAGGATCCCCAAACAGTCGCTGATGTTGGAAACAGCTGAGCAGCTCCTCGGGCTGGACCACGCCGGAGAAGGGGAGAGCCAGCGTGGGGACACGGAGCTCGAAACTCCAAGACCGCCGGTCGATATCTGCACAGAACTTATGTCGGCACTGCGCAGGCCCTGCGCGTCTGAAGACCGCACCTCCGAAGGGACCCCTCTGACTCCAGACCAGCAACGTGAAGAGGCAATCAAAGAAAAGAAAGTGGAAGGGTTCTTCATGACTCAGGTCAGTCCCTTCAGTGTTCCAGAGATTAATAGAGGGGAGAACTGATGGTGCAGTGGATTAAGAAAGACTCCCATTTATATAGCACCTTTCGCGAACGCAGAAGTACTTTTGTAGTGTAGTCCCTGTTGTAATATAGGGAAACTCAGCAAGCTCCCACAAACAGCAACGTGATAAAGACCAGATAATCTGTTTTAGTGATGTTGATTGAGGGATAAATATTGGCCCCAGGACACCGGGGAGAACTCCCCTGCTCTTCTTCAAAATAGTGCCCTGGGATCTTTTACATCCACCTGGGAGAGCAGAAGGGGCCTCGGTTTAATGGCTTATCCGAAAGGCAGCACCTCAGACAGTGCAGCGCTCCCTCAGTACTGCACTGGGAGTGTCAGTTTGGATTATGTGCTCAAGTCTCTGGAGTGGGACTTGGACCCACGACCTTCTGACTCAGAGGCAAGGGTGCTGCCCACTGGGCCACAGCTGCCAGTTTGTTTTTAAACCTTTGCTTTTTAACCAATCACTGTGGCAGCCTCTGAATGTTGGCAACAGACTGGTCCATGTGAAGGTGTTTAAAATGATAAAGGTATTCGATAGGGTAGAGAGAGAGAAACTATTTCCTCTGGTGGGGGGAGTCCAGAACAAGGGGGCAGAACCTTAAAATTAGAGCCAGGCCGTTCAGGGGTGATGTCAGGAAGCACTTCTTCACACAAAGGGGGGTGGAAATCTGGAACTCTCCCCCCCCAAAAAGCTGTCGAGACTGGGAGTCAATTGAAATATTAAGAATTGAGATCGACAGATTTTTGTTGGTTAAGGGTATTCAGGGATATGGAGAAAGGGTAAAGGTGAAGATCAGCCATGGTCTAATTGAATGGTGGAACAGGCTTGAGGGGCTGAATGGCCTCCTCTTGTTCCTATGAATCAATCACCTGCTTCTCCAGTGGTGTCAGCTTGGCTCGGTTGGTAGAACTCTTGCGAGTCGTGAGTTGGCCAACACTCCTCCCTCAACCAACATCACCAAAACTAGATTAACTGATCATTTACCTGGGACGTTTCTGGCACAGAATATCTAGCTTGTTTGTTTGCTTGTCAACAACACTCCCTGTGCTTCAAAACATAACTAATTGTGTGTGAAGGCTTTGCGGTGTTTCTACATATGCGGCATAAATAGACTTAGCTGTGCCTATCTCCACCACTGTGTTGGAAACAGTAGACTTCTTATTCCCACCGACAGGACAATACTCACCCAGCATTGGTCTGCATGTGGAATTTGATCCAGTCATTGTCAGGCAGGCTACAGAGTTCAGAGAACGCACAGGACTAGCACTACCCATTTCAGAAAAGTCACAGCGTTGACATTAGTGAGTTCAGTGATTATATGAGCGCTGTGCGTTCGCTGAACTCGGCAGTGTGAGCGCTGTGCGTTCTCTGAACTCGGCAGTGTGAGCGCTGTGCGTTCTCTGAACTCGGGAGTGTGAGCGCTGTGCGTTCCCTGAACTCGGGAGTATTTTCACCGTACCTTGTCTGAGGTCTGTACCAAGCCCACCATCACTCCTCAGCCTCTACACTGCAGTCTGGAGAGGCACTGGGCACGTAATGGTGCGTCGTTCTGTATATTCCAATATTCGTTGCTCCCAACTTTTCCCAAAGTTTGATGACGGGACACTGAAGAGAGACGACGAGGAGACCGCGAAGGAAAAGCAGACAGAGGCACCCTCGGTAACACCAGATCTTCCCGAGAGATATAGAGGATACGAGGAACTGCTGGACGCTAAAACCGACCCTTACTTTGTGGAACCAATCGGTAAGCAATTCTACCCTCCCTTTCCACTCAGGTCCAGTTATTTGTACCATAAGTACAACATTTGCATTCTAGACATCAGCTAGGGGTCGCCAACCCTCCAGGAATGCCCTGGAGTCTCCAGGAATTGGAGATTAATCTCCTGGACATTTCGGCAAGATCAAATGGGAGAAAAATCATCACGGCATTAAACAGAATTGAGTTTTTTTCAATTTCTTTGAACATTTATTTTATTAGTTATAAAAATATTGGAGAAAGAAGAAAAGGCTGTTTTTCTGGGGTGGGGGGCGGTCGGAGGCAGGAGGTCATGGGATGAAACGTCCAGGAATTCCTCCAAACCAGAATTGGCAACCCTAGACATCACTGACTGCTGGTGCCCCATTTCCCAACCCTAGACATCACTGACCGCTGGTGCCCCATTTCCCAACCCTAGACATCACTGACCGCTGGTGCCCCATTTCCCAACCCTAGACATCGCTGACCGCTGGTGCCCCATTTCCCAACCCTAGACATCACTGACCGCTGGTGCCCCATTTCCCAACCCTAGACATCGCTGACCGCTGGTGCCCCATTTCCCAACCCTAGACATCACTGACCGCTGGTGCCCCATTTCCCAACCCTAGACATCGCTGACCGCTGGTGCCCCATTTCCCAACCCTAGACATCACTGACTGCTGGTGCCCCATTTCCCAACCCTAGACATCACTGACCGCTGGTGCCCCATTTCCCAACCCTAGACATCACTGACTGCTGGTGCCCCATTTCCCAACCCTAGACATCACTGACCGCTGGTGCCCCATTTCCCAACCCGAGACATCGCTGACCGCTGGTGCCCCATTTCCCAACCCTAGACATCACTGACCGCTGGTGCCCCATTTCCCAACCCTAGACATCGCTGACCGCTGGTGCCCCATTTCCCAACCCTAGACATCACTGACCGCTGGTGTCCCATTTCCCAACCCTGGACATCGCTGACCGCTGGTGCCCCATTTCCCAACCCTAGACATCGCTGACCGCTGGTGCCCCCGTCTGTCAGACGCTCCCTTTCTTCACCAGTGCTGCACCCTCGTTTCTGACTGCATGTCCTGCACTATGAAAGCAGCAGCAGCACGGACAAAAAAAATCAAGGATGAGGAAAGGCCATTCAGCCCATCAAGCCTCGCCGACTCCACTGCCACACTTGGCAGATTATTCTAAACATTTAACATCCTTCGAGCAAAGACATTTCTTCCAAGATCTGTTATATTTCCAGTTCACCAATTTAAATTTATGCTTCTACCCTAGCTCAAAGAAATAATATTCACTAAGTAGGGTGAAGTGATGCATTTTGGGAGGAAGAATGGGGAAATGCAATATAAACTAAATGGTACAATTTTAAAGGGGGTGCAGGAACAGTGAGACCTGGGGGTGTACGTACACAAATCATTGAAGGTGGCGGGGCAGGCTGAGAAGGCTGTTAAAAAGGCTTACGGGATCCTTGGCTTTATTAATAGAGGCACAGAGTACAAAAGCATGGAAGTTATGCTAAACCTTTATACATCACTAGTCTGGCCCCAGCTGGAGAATTGTGTCCAATTCTGGGCACCGCACTTTAGGAAGGATGTCAAGGCCTTGGAGAGGGTCATAGAGTCATAATGGCACAGAAGGAGGCCATTCGGCCCATCGAGTCCGTGCCGGCTCTCTGTAGAGCAATCCAGTCAGTCCCATTCCCCCGCTCTATCCCCGCAGCCCTGCAAGTTTATTTCCCTCAAGTGCCTATCTAGTCTCCCCTTGAAAACATTGAGTGTCTCCGCTTCCACCACTTCCGTCGGCAGCGAGTTCCAGGTCCTCACCACTCGCTGTGTTAAAAAGTTTTTCCTCACGTCCCCCCTGTATCGCTTGCTCCAAACCTTAAAACTGTGTCTCCTAGTCCTTGTACCATCAACTAGTGGGAACAGCCTTTCCCCATCTAGCCTATCCAAACCCATCATAATCTTGTACACCTCCATCAAATCACCCCCTCAACCTCCTTTGCTCTAATGAAAACAAATCCAGCTTCTCCAACCTGTCCTTGTAGCTAAGATCCCCCATCCCTGGAACCATTCTGGTAAATCTCCTCTGCACTCTCTCAAGGGCCTTCACATCCTTCCTAAAGTGTGGTGACCAGAACTGGACACAATACTCCAGTTGTAGCCTAACCAGCGCTTTATAAAGGTTCAGCATAACTTCTCTACTTTTGTACTCCGTACCTCTATTTATGAAGCCCAAGATCCCATATGCTTTGCTAACCACTCTCTCAATATGTCCCGCCACCTTCAGGGACCTATGCCCATTAACTCCCAGGTCCCTCTGTACCTGCACACTCTTTAAAACTGTGCCATTAAGTGTATATTGCCTCTCCCTGTTCCTTCTGCCAAAATGCATCACCTCACACTTCTCTGTATTAAATTGCATCTGCCACTTGTCTGCCCATTCTGCTAGCCTTTCTATGTCCTGTTGCAGTCGATTGGTATCATCATCACTGTTTGCCACACCCCCAAGTTTGGTGTCATTGGCAAATTTAGAAATTCTACTCTGTATTCCAATATCCAGGTCATTTATATATATCAACAAAAGCAGTGGCCCCAGCACTGACCCTTGGGGAACACCACTGTCTACCATCCTCCAGTCTGAAAAACAGACATTTACCACAACTCGCTGATTTCTGTCCTTAAGCCAATTCCTTATCCAAGCTGCCACTGACCCACCTATTCCATGAGCCTCAATTTTGTTAACCAGCCTTCTATGTGGTACTTTGTCAAACGCCTTCCGAAAATCCATGTAGACAACATCCATTGCATTAATCCCTTCATCAATCCTCCCTGTTACCTCATCAAAAAATTCAATTAGATTAGTCAAACACGATCTGACATTTACAAATCCGTGTTGGCTCTCCTTAATTAGCTTAAACCTCTCCAAGTGCCCGTTAATTTTTTCCTTGATTATTGTTTCTAAAACTTTACCCACCACTGATGTTAAACTGACCGGCCTGTAGTTACTAGGATTGTCCTTACACCCTTTCTTGAACAATGGTGTCACATTTGCCACTTTCCAATCCTCAGACACCTCCCCCACATCTAGGGAAGATTGGAAAATTTTGGCAAGCCCTTCCGCTATCTCCTCCCCCGATTCCCTTTGCAACCTGGGATGCAAGCCATCTGGACCAGGCGACTTGTCCCCTCTAAGCATACCCAGCCTTTCTAGTACATCCTGTCTATCAATTTTCACCCCTTCCTTTGCTTCTACCTTTTCTACTTCTACCGATATTTTGTCAGTATCCACCTCCTCAGTAAACACCAATACAAAGTACTCATTGAGTGTTCTAGCCTTGCCCTGCGCCTCTAAACATATATCACCTTCTTTGTCCCTAATAGGCCCCACCCCACCTCTTACTACCCGCTTACTGTTTACATGCCGGTAGAAGATTTTTGGGTTCCCTTTTATGTTAACCGCCATTCTACTCTCATATTCTCTCTTTGCCAATCTTATTTTCATCTTCACTTCCCCTCTCAACTTATTGTATTTGGTCTGGTTCTCCCTTGAAGAATTCACCTGACATTCATCATACACCTTTTTTTTGTTTCATCATCTTCTCTATCTCCCTCGTCATCCAAGGAGCCCTTACTTTGGTTCTCTTACCCTTCCCTCTTGTTGGAATGTCCCTAGCCTGTACTTAGAACATCTCCTCCTTAAAGATCACCCATTGTTCCGTTACAGTTTTTCCTGTCAGTCTTTGGTTCCATTTTACCCTGGCTAGATCCTTTCGCATCCCATTGAAGTTAGCCCTATTCCAGTTTAGAAGTTCCACTCGAGATTGTTCCTTGCTCCTCTCCATTACTAATGTAAATCTTATGATACGATGATCACTCGTACCCAAGTGTTCTCCCACAGACACTTGGTCGACCTGGCCCACCTCATTCCCCAGCACCAGATCCAGCAATGCCTCCTTCCTAGTTGGGCCAAGAACATATTAGTCAAGGAAATTCTCCTGAACACATTTCGGAAATTCCTCCCCCTCCTTTCCCTTTACCCTAGCATTATCCCAATCGATATTTGGGTAATTAAAGTCCCCCAATATCACCACTCTATAGCTCTTGCATATCTCTGCAGTTTCCCTGCAGATTTGCTCCTCTACCTCCCTCTCACTATTTGGAGGCCTATAGAATACCCCCAATAGCGTGATCATACCCTTTTTGCTCCTCAACTCTAACCAAATGGATTCTGTCCTTGTCCCCTCAAGAACATCCTCCCTTTCCAACACTACAATGTCTTCCTTAATCAGCACTGCCACCCCACCTCCCTATTTTCCTTCCCTATCTTTTCTGAACACCTTGAATATTAAGTGCCCAGTCCTCACCGTTTTTGAGCCACGTTTCCGTTATTGTCACACGGCTAATTGTGCTTGTAGCTCACCAACCTTATGCACCACACTTTGTGCGTTTATGTACAGGCAATATAAACCCATTTTTGAATTTTTCATAGTCTTTCTTAGTTTGCTCCTATCTAATATAGTACTACTACCGCCTCTAGTACTATCTTCTCTAGTACTATCCAACACACTCACTCTTTTATGCACCTTCTTCCTCTTTTCTACTCCTATATGCTGGTGCCCATCCCCCTGCCAAGCTAGTTTAAACCCTCCCCAACAGCACTAACCAACCTCCCCGCGAGAATATTGGTCCCGGCTCTGTTGAGGTGTAACCCGTCCGGCTTGTACAGGTCCCACCTTCCCCAGAAACGGTCCCAATGCCTCAGTAATCTAAAGCCCTCCCTCCTGCACCATCTCTCCAGCCACGCATTCATCTGTTCTATCCTCCTATTCCTGTACTCACTAGCACGTGGCACCAAGAGTAATCCGGAGATTACCACCGTTGAGGTCCTGCTTTTTAATCTCTCTCCTAGCTTCCTATAGTCTGCCTGCAGGACCTCATCCCTCTTTCTGCCTATGTCGTTGGTACCGATATGGACAATGACCTCTGGCTGTTCACCCTCCCCCCTCAGAGTGTCCTGCAGCTGCTCAGTGACATCCTTGACCCTGGCACCAGGGAGGCAACATACCATCCTGGAGTCATGTCTGCGTCCACAGAAACGCCTATCTGTTCCCCTAACCAATGAATCCCCTATCACTATTGCTCTTCCACTCTTCTTCCTTCCTCCCCGCCCCCCCCGCCGTGCAGCTGAGCCACCTGTGGTGCCATGGCCTTGGCTCTGGCTGCTCTCCCCAGAGGAGCCATCACCCCCACCAGTTTCCAGAACTGTAAACCAGTTACCAAGCGAGATGCACTCTGGGGCTTCCTGCCCTACCTGCCTGGTCCTCCTCCTCTGTCTGGTGGTCACCCATTCCCTCTCTGCCTGCACATTCTGAGGCTGTGGGATGACCACTTCTCTGTACTGTAGTGACTCCAGCTGCCGCACAAGCTCCGAAACCCGGAGCTCGAGTTGCTGCAGTTGGCGACACTTCCTGCACACGTGGTCGTCCAGGCCGCAAGAAGCATCCAGAATTTCCCACATGGCACAGGTTGTGCCAATCACGGGACTGAGCTGCCCCGCCATGCCTCTATTTACCAGACTATGGAGGTAATTTAGCAGAAATATACTTGACGAGAGCTACCCACCAATCAGCACCTCCCTCTATTAGATAGGCTATGAACTACTTAGCAGAAATATACTGAAAACAGAACAAAAAAAAACTTACCACAAATACTCGCCCGATACTCACCTCTCAGCTCCCTTGTGCCAGCGACACCTTTGAATTCTGACGTCACTCCTTTGTTGTGTCGCTTGCCGACTCTCTCGCAGGTAGTCCACTCGCTCAGACTCCCAGGCCTCTGCTCCACACTGCCTTTATCCCCGGTCTCCGACTCCGTTCCTGCCGCAGGTCCGCTGGCTCAGACTCCCAGGTCTCTGCTCCGCGCTGCCTTTATCCCCGGTCTCCGTCTCTGTTCCTGCCGCAGGTCTGCTCGCTCAGACTCAGGGTGCAGAGGAGATTTACTAGAATGGTAGCAGGGATGAGGGAATTCAGTTATGTGGAGAGACTGGAGACGCTGGGAATTGTCTCTCTATTTACTTAACAACCTCCCACCATTCAGTAACCAAGGAATAAAGCAGCCACAATGATCAAACAGCACTCGCACACCATTTTACCAACACACAATGATGTTAAAGTTCACAAGCATACACTGTGTGAATATCAGTATTTAGTTCACATGGCCAACAACAGTGTCACTTATTCATTTTAAATTTACTAATCAGAAAGGCAATTAGCCACATCTGGATTGCCAATTAGGCACATGTGGCTACTGGCTAACGCACTGGACAACACTACCCCAGCTGGAAGCCAAGTCCAGAACATCAAACCGAACCACAACAATAGGACAGCGGGTCAGAGGTTCAAACTGGCAACTGGGCTGATTTCAGGAAGTTCTCCACACACAGAATGACCAAGACTTGGAATGGACTCCCGGATAGACTAGAGGTTAAAACCCCTGGAATCATTTAAGAAACAGCTGGATGCTGCAATGGGGAGGGCTGTAGGTTTGTTCAGAACAGACTTAACTAGGTGGCTTTCTACAGCTCATCTGTATCTACTTTTCGATCTCCAGTATCTGCACCAGTCAAGGACCTGCGCGTGTTTCAGTCGCCGAGAGTCTTCTGCTTCTTCCCTGATTTTTTTCCCCCCCTCCAGGAATTCAACAGAACGTTCAGCAGCTGGCGCGTTCCCTTCGGAAACTACAGCTGTACCCAGACCCCTTCGCCAGAGTGAACCTCCAGCGGGAACCCTACATTTCCCAGGAAAGAAAGGTACCTCCCTAGCTTTATATGGTGCCTTATCGCAACACTCGTCACATGCTAAAGCGTCACAGCTAATTAATTACTTTTTGAAATGAAAATAACTTGCATTTCTATAGCGCCTTTCACCATCTCAGGATGTCCCAAAGCGATTTACACACAATGAAGTACTTTTTGAAGTGTAGTCACTGTTGGAATGCAGGAAATACTGCAATTTGCACACAGCAAGCTCCCATAAACCGCAATGTGATAACAGTCAGATAATCTGTTTTAGTGATGTTGATTGAAGCATCAATATTGGCCCCAGGACACCAGGAAGAACTCCCCTGCTCTTCTTCAAAGTAGTGCCATGGGCTCTTTTATGTCCATCTGAGGGCAGACAGGGTCTCGGTTTAACGGCTCATTCAAAAGATGGCACCTCTGACAGTGCAGCTCTCCCTCAGCACTGCCCCTCCGACAGTGCGGCGCTCCCTCAGTACTGCCCCTCCGACAGAACGGCGCTCCCTCAGTACCAACCCTCTGACAGTGCGGCGCTCCCTCTGTACCGCTCCTCCGACAGCGCGGCGCTCCCTCAGTACTGCCCCTCCGACAGCGCGCCCTCTGTACTGCTCCTCCGACAGCGCAGCGCTCCCTCAGTATTGCCCCTCCGACAGCGCGGCGCTCCCTCTGTACTGCCCCTCCGACAGCGCGGCGCTCCCTCTGTACTGCTCCTCCAACAGCGCGGCGCTCCCTCAGTACTGCCCCTCCAACAGCGCGGCGCTCCCTCTGTACCGCTCCTCCGACAGCGCGGCGCTCCCTCAGTACTGCCCCTCCGACAGCGCAGCGCTCCCTCTGTACTGCTCCTCCGACAGTGCGGCACTCTCTCAGTACTGCCCCTCCGACAGTGCGGCGCTCCCTCAGTACTGCCCCTCTGACAGAGCGGCGCTCCCTCAGTACTGCCCCTCTGACAGAGCGGCGCTCCCTCAGTACTGCCCCTCCGACAGAGCGGCGCTCCCTCAGTACTGCCCCTCCGACAGTGCGCTGCGCCCTCAGTACTGCCCCTCCGACACTCCCTCAGTACTGCCCCTCCGACAGTGCGGCGCTTCCTCAGTACTGCCCCTCCCACAGTGCAGCACTCCCTCAGTACTGCCCCTCCGACAGTGCAGCACTCCCTCAGTACTGCCCCTCCGACAGTGCGGCGCTCCCTCAGTACTGCCCCTCCGACAGTGCGGCGCTCCCTCAGTACTGCCCCTCCCACAGTGCGGCGCTCCCTCAGTACTGCCCCTCCCACAGTGCGGCGCTCCCTCAGTACTGCCCCTCCGACAGTGCGGCGCTCCCTTAGTACTGCCCCTCTGACAGAGCGGCGCTCCCTCAGTACCGCCCCTCTGACAGTTCGGCGCTCCCTCTGTACTGCTCCTCCAACAGCGCGGCGCTCCCTCAGTACTGCCCCTCCGACAGTGCGGCGCTCTCTCAGTACTGCCCCTCCGACAGTGCGGCGCTTCCTCAGTACTGCCCCTCCAACACTGCGGCGCTCCCTCAGTAATGCCCCTCCGACAGTGCGGCGCTTCCTCAGTACTGCCCCTCCAACACTGCGGCGCTCCCTCAGTAATGCCCCTCCGACAGTGCGGCGCTTCTTCAGTACTGCCCCTCCCACAGTGCAGCACTCCCTCAGGACTGCCCCTCCGACAGTGCGGCGCTCCCTCAGTACTGCCCCTCCGACAGTGCGGCGCTCCCTCAGTACTGCCCCTCCGACAGTGCGGCGCTCTCTCAGTACTGCCCCTCCGACAGTGCGGCGCTCCCTCAGTACTGCCCCTCCGACAGAGCGGCGCTCCCTCAGTACTGCCCCTCCGACAGTGCGCCGCTCCCTCAGTACTGCCCCTCCGACACTGCGGCACTCCCTCAGTACTGCCCCTCCGACAGTGCGGCGCTTCCTCAGTACTGCCCCTCCAACACTGCGGCGCTCCCTCAGTAATGCCCCTCCGACAGTGCGGCGCTTCTTCAGTACTGCCCCTCCCACAGTGCAGCACTCCCTCAGGACTGCCCCTCCGACAGTGCGGCGCTCCCTCAGTACTGCCCCTCCGACAGTGCGGCGCTCCCTCAGTACTGCCCATCCGACAGTGCGGCGCTCCCTCAGTACTGCCCCTCCGACAGTGCGGCGCTCCCTCAGTACTGCCCCTCCCACAGTGCGGCGCTCCCTCAGTACTGCCCCTCCGACAGTGCGGCGCTCCCTCAGTACTGCCCCTCCCACAGTGCGGCGCTCCCTCAGTACTGCCCCTCCGACAGTGCGGCGCTCCCTCAGTACTGCCCCTCCGACAGCATGCCCTCTGTACTGCTCCTCCGACAGTGCGGCGCTCCCTCAGTATTGCCCCTCCGACAGCGCGGCGCTCCCTCAGTACTGCCCCTCCGACAGCGCAGCGCTCCCTCTGTACTGCTCCTCCGACAGCGCGGCGCTCCCTCAGTACTGCCCCTCCGACAGCGCAGCGCCCCCTCAGTACTGTCCCTCCGACAGTGCGGCGCTCCCTCAGCACTGCCTCTCCCACAGTGCGGCGCTCCCTCAGTACTGCCCCTCCGACAGTGCGGCGCTCCCTCAGTACTGCCCCTCCCACAGTGCGGCGCTCCCTCAGTACTGCCCCTCCGACAGTGCGGCGCTCCCTCAGTACTGCCGCTCCCACAGTGCGGCGCTCCCTCAGTACTGCCCCTCCGACAGCGCGGCGCTCCCTCAATACTGCCCCTCCCACAGTGCGGCGCTCCCTCAGTACTGTCCCTCCGACAGCGCGGCGCTCCCTCAGTACTGCCCCTCCCACAGCGCGGCGCTCCCTCAGTACTGCCCCTCCCACAGTGCGGCGCTCCCTCAGTACTGCCCCTCCGACACTGCGGCACTCCCTCAGTACTGCCCCTCCGACAGTGCGGCGCTTCCTCAGTACTGCCCCTCCAACACTGCGGCTCTCCCTCAGTACTGCCCCTCCCACAGTGCGGCGCTCCCTCAGTACTGCCCCTCCGACAGTGCGGCGCTCCCTCAGTACTGCCCCTCCGACAGTGCGGCGCTCCCTCAGTACTGCTCCTCCCACAGTGCGGTGCTCCCTCAGTACTGTCCCTCCGACAGTGCGGCGCTCCCTCAGTACTGCCCCTCCCACAGTGCGGCGCTCCCTCAGTACTGCCCCTCCCACAGTGCGGCGCTCCCTCAGTACTGCCCCTCCGACAGTGCGGCGCTCCCTCAGTACTGCCCCTCCCACAGTGCGGCGCTCCCTCAGTACTGCCCCTCCGACAGTGCGGCGCTCCCTCAGTACTGCCCCTCCGACAGTGCGGCGCTCCCTCAGTACTGCCCCTCCCACAGTGCGGCGCTCCCTCAGTACTGCCCCTCCGACAGTGCGGCGCTCCCTCAGTACTGCCCCTCCCACAGTGCGGCGCTCCCTCAGTACTGCCCCTCCGACAGTGCGGCGCTCCCTCAGTACTGCCCCTCCCACAGTGCGGCGCTCCCTCAGTACTGCCCCTCCGACAGCGCGCCCTCTGTACTGCTCCTCCGACAGCGCGGCGCTCCCTCAGTATTGCCCCTCCGACAGCGCGGCGCTCCCTCAGTACTGCCCCTCCGACAGCGCAGCGCTCCCTCTGTACTGCTCCTCCGACAGCGCGGCGCTCCCTCAGTACTGCCCCTCCGACAGCGCAGCGCTCCCTCTGTACTGCTCCTCCGACAGCGCGGCGCTCCCTCAGTACTGCCCCTCCGATAGTGCGGCGCTCTCTCAGTACTGCCCCTCCGACAGTGCGGCGCTCCCTCAGTACTGCCCCTCCGACAGAGCCGCGCTCCCTCAGTACTGCCCCTCCGACAGTGCGGCGCTCCCTCAGTACTGCCCCTCCCACAGTGCGGTGCTCCCTCAGTACTGTCCCTCCGACAGTGCGGCGCTCCCTCAGTACTGCCCCTCCCACAGTGCGGCGCTCCCTCAGTACTGCCCCTCCCACAGTGCGGCGCTCCCTCAGTACTGCCCCTCCGACAGTGCGGCGCTCCCTCAGTACTGCCCCTCCCACAGTGCGGCGCTCCCTCAGCACTGCCCCTCCGACAGTGCGGCGCTCCCTCAGTACTGCCCCTCCGACAGTGCGGCGCTCCCTCAGTACTGCCCCTCCCACAGTGCGGTGCTCCCTCAGTACTGTCCCTCCGACAGTGCGGCGCTCCCTCAGTACTGCCCCTCCCACAGTGCAGCGTTCCCTCAGTACTGCCCCTCCGACAGTGCGGCGCTCCCTCAGTACTGCCCCTCCGACAGCGCGCCCTCTGTACTGCTCCTCCGACAGCGCGGCGCTCCCTCAGTATTGCCCCTCCGACAGCGCGGCGCTCCCTCAGTACTGCCCCTCCGACAGCGCAGCGCTCCCTCTGTACTGCTCCTCCGACAGCGCGGCGCTCCCTCAGTACTGCCCCTCCGACAGCGCAGCGCTCCCTCTGTACTGCTCCTCCGACAGCGCGGCGCTCCCTCAGTACTGCCCCTCCGATAGTGCGGCGCTCTCTCAGTACTGCCCCTCCGACAGTGCGGCGCTCCCTCAGTACTGCCCCTCCGACAGAGCGGCGCTCCCTCAGTACTGCCCCTCCGACAGTGCGCCGCTCCCTCAGTACTGCCCCTCCGACAGCATGCCCTCTGTACTGCTCCTCCGACAGCGCGGCACTCCCTCAGTATTGCCCCTCCGACAGCGCGGCGCTCCCTCAGTACTGCCCCTCCGACAGCGCAGCGCTCCCTCTGTACTGCTCCTCTGACAGCGCGGCGCTCCCTCAGTACTGCCCCTCCGACAGCGCAGCGCTCCCTCAGTACTGTCCCTCCGACAGTGCGGCGCTCCCTCAGCACTGCCTCTCCCACAGTGCGGCGCTCCCTCAGTACTGGCCGTCCGACAGTGCGGCGCTCCCTCAGTACTGCCCCTCCCACAGTGCGGCGCTCCCTCAGTACTGCCCCTCCGACAGTGCGGCGCTCCCTCAGTACTGCCCCTCCGACAGTGCGGCGCTCCCTCAGTACTGCCCCTCCCACAGTGCGGCGCTCCCTCAGTACTGCCCCTCCCACAGTGCGGCGCTCCCTCAATACTGCCCCTCCCACAGTGCGGCGCTCCCTCAGTACTGTCCCTCCGACAGCGCGGCGCTCCCTCAGTACTGCCCCTCCCACAGCGCGGCGCTCCCTCAGTACTGCCCCTCCCACAGTGCGGCGCTCCCTCAGTACTGCCCCTCCGACACTGCGGCACTCCCTCAGTACTGCCCCTCCGACAGTGCGGCGCTTCCTCAGTACTGCCCCTCCGACACTGCGGCGCTCGCTCAGTACTGCCCCTCCCACAGTGCGGCGCTCCCTCAGTACTGCCCCTCCGACAGTGCGGCGCTCCCTCAGTACTGCCCCTCCGACAGTGCGGCGCTCCCTCAGTACTGCCCCTCCGACAGTGCGGCGCTCCCTCAGTACTGCCCCTCCCACAGTGCGGCGCTCCCTCAGTACTGTCCCTCCGACAGTGCGGCGCTCCCTCAGTACTGCCCCTCCCACAGTGCGGCGCTCCCTCAGTACTGCCCCTCCCACAGTGCGGCGCTCCCTCAGTACTGCCCCTCCGACAGTGCGGCGCTCCCTCAGTACTGCCCCTCCCACAGTGCGGCGCTCCCTCAGTACTGCCCCTCCGACAGTGCGGCGCTCCCTCAGTACTGCCCCTCCGACAGTGCGGCGCTCCCTCAGTACTGCCCCTCCCACAGTGCGGTGCTCCCTCAGTACTGTCCCTCCGACAGTGCGGCGCTCCCTCAGTACTGCCCCTCCGACAGCGCGCCCTCTGTACTGCTCCTCCGACAGCGCGGCGCTCCCTCAGTATTGCCCCTCCGACAGCGCGGCGCTCCCTCAGTACTGCCCCTCCGACAGCGCAGCGCTCCCTCTGTACTGCTCCTCCAACAGCGCGGCGCTCCCTCAGTACTGCCCCTCCGACAGTGCGGCGCTCTCTCAGTACTGCCCCTCCGACAGTGCGGCGCTCCCTCAGTACTGCCCCTCCGACAGAGCGGCGCTCCCTCAGTACTGCCCCTCCGACAGTGCGCCGCTCCCTCAGTACTGCCCCTCCGACACTGCGGCACTCCCTCAGTACTGCCCCTCCGACAGTGCGGCGCTTCCTCAGTACTGCCCCTCCAACACTGCGGCGCTCCCTCAGTAATGCCCCTCCGACAGTGCGGCGCTTCTTCAGTACTGCCCCTCCCACAGTGCAGCACTCCCTCAGGACTGCCCCTCCGACAGTGCGGCGCTCCCTCAGTACTGCCCCTCCGACAGTGCGGCGCTCCCTCAGTACTGCCCATCCGACAGTGCGGCGCTCCCTCAGTACTGCCCCTCCGACAGTGCGGCGCTCCCTCAGTACTGCCCCTCCCACAGTGCGGCGCTCCCTCAGTACTGCCCCTCCGACAGTGCGGCGCTCCCTCAGTACTGCCCCTCCCACAGTGCGGCGCTCCCTCAGTACTGCCCCTCCGACAGTGCGGCGCTCCCTCAGTACTGCCCCTCCGACAGCATGCCCTCTGTACTGCTCCTCCGACAGTGCGGCGCTCCCTCAGTATTGCCCCTCCGACAGCGCGGCGCTCCCTCAGTACTGCCCCTCCCACAGTGCGGCGCTCCCTCAGTAGTGTCCCTCCGACAGTGCGGCGCTCCCTCAGTACTGCCCCTCCCACAGTGCGGCGCTCCCTCAGTACTGCCCCTCCCACAGTGCGGCGCTCCCTCAGTACTGCCCCTCCGACAGTGCGGCGCTCCCTTAGTACTGCCCCTCTGACAGAGCGGCGCTCCCTCAGTACCGCCCCTCTGACAGTTCGGCGCTCCCTCTGTACCGCTCCTCCGATAGCGCGGCGCTCCCTCAGTACTGCCCCTCCGACAGCGCAGCGCTCCCTCTGTACTGCTCCTCCAACAGCGCGGCGCTCCCTCAGTACTGCCCCTCCGACAGTGCGGCGCTCTCTCAGTACTGCCCCTCCGACAGTGCGGCGCTTCCTCAGTACTGCCCCTCCAACACTGCGGCGCTCCCTCAGTAATGCCCCTCCGACAGTGCGGCGCTTCCTCAGTACTGCCCCTCCAACACTGCGGCGCTCCCTCAGTAATGCCCCTCCGACAGTGCGGCGCTTCTTCAGTACTGCCCCTCCCACAGTGCAGCACTCCCTCAGGACTGCCCCTCCGACAGTGCGGCGCTCCCTCAGTACTGCCCCTCCGACAGTGCGGCGCTCCCTCAGTACTGCCCCTCCGACAGTGCGGCGCTCTCTCAGTACTGCCCCTCCGACAGTGCGGCGCTCCCTCAGTACTGCCCCTCCGACAGAGCGGCGCTCCCTCAGTACTGCCCCTCCGACAGTGCGCCGCTCCCTCAGTACTGCCCCTCCGACACTGCGGCACTCCCTCAGTACTGCCCCTCCGACAGTGCGGCGCTTCCTCAGTACTGCCCCTCCAACACTGCGGCGCTCCCTCAGTAATGCCCCTCCGACAGTGCGGCGCTTCTTCAGTACTGCCCCTCCCACAGTGCAGCACTCCCTCAGGACTGCCCCTCCGACAGTGCGGCGCTCCCTCAGTACTGCCCCTCCGACAGTGCGGCGCTCCCTCAGTACTGCCCATCCGACAGTGCGGCGCTCCCTCAGTACTGCCCCTCCGACAGTGCGGCGCTCCCTCAGTACTGCCCCTCCCACAGTGCGGCGCTCCCTCAGTACTGCCCCTCCGACAGTGCGGCGCTCCCTCAGTACTGCCCCTCCCACAGTGCGGCGCTCCCTCAGTACTGCCCCTCCGACAGTGCGGCGCTCCCTCAGTACTGCCCCTCCGACAGCATGCCCTCTGTACTGCTCCTCCGACAGTGCGGCGCTCCCTCAGTATTGCCCCTCCGACAGCGCGGCGCTCCCTCAGTACTGCCCCTCCGACAGCGCAGCGCTCCCTCTGTACTGCTCCTCCGACAGCGCGGCGCTCCCTCAGTACTGCCCCTCCGACAGCGCAGCGCCCCCTCAGTACTGTCCCTCCGACAGTGCGGCGCTCCCTCAGCACTGCCTCTCCCACAGTGCGGCGCTCCCTCAGTACTGCCCCTCCGACAGTGCGGCGCTCCCTCAGTACTGCCCCTCCCACAGTGCGGCGCTCCCTCAGTACTGCCCCTCCGACAGTGCGGCGCTCCCTCAGTACTGCCGCTCCCACAGTGCGGCGCTCCCTCAGTACTGCCCCTCCGACAGCGCGGCGCTCCCTCAATACTGCCCCTCCCACAGTGCGGCGCTCCCTCAGTACTGTCCCTCCGACAGCGCGGCGCTCCCTCAGTACTGCCCCTCCCACAGCGCGGCGCTCCCTCAGTACTGCCCCTCCCACAGTGCGGCGCTCCCTCAGTACTGCCCCTCCGACACTGCGGCACTCCCTCAGTACTGCCCCTCCGACAGTGCGGCGCTTCCTCAGTACTGCCCCTCCAACACTGCGGCTCTCCCTCAGTACTGCCCCTCCCACAGTGCGGCGCTCCCTCAGTACTGCCCCTCCGACAGTGCGGCGCTCCCTCAGTACTGCCCCTCCGACAGTGCGGCGCTCCCTCAGTACTGCTCCTCCCACAGTGCGGTGCTCCCTCAGTACTGTCCCTCCGACAGTGCGGCGCTCCCTCAGTACTGCCCCTCCCACAGTGCGGCGCTCCCTCAGTACTGCCCCTCCCACAGTGCGGCGCTCCCTCAGTACTGCCCCTCCGACAGTGCGGCGCTCCCTCAGTACTGCCCCTCCCACAGTGCGGCGCTCCCTCAGTACTGCCCCTCCGACAGTGCGGCGCTCCCTCAGTACTGCCCCTCCGACAGTGCGGCGCTCCCTCAGTACTGCCCCTCCCACAGTGCGGTGCTCCCTCAGTACTGTCCCTCCGACAGTGCGGCGCTCCCTCAGTACTGCCCCTCCGACAGCGCGCCCTCTGTACTGCTCCTCCGACAGCGCGGCGCTCCCTCAGTATTGCCCCTCCGACAGCGCGGCGCTCCCTCAGTACTGCCCCTCCGACAGCGCAGCGCTCCCTCTGTACTGCTCCTCCGACAGCGCGGCGCTCCCTCAGTACTGCCCCTCCGACAGCGCAGCGCTCCCTCTGTACTGCTCCTCCGACAGCGCGGCGCTCCCTCAGTACTGCCCCTCCGATAGTGCGGCGCTCTCTCAGTACTGCCCCTCCGACAGTGCGGCGCTCCCTCAGTACTGCCCCTCCGACAGAGCCGCGCTCCCTCAGTACTGCCCCTCCGACAGTGCGGCGCTCCCTCAGTACTGCCCCTCCCACAGTGCGGTGCTCCCTCAGTACTGTCCCTCCGACAGTGCGGCGCTCCCTCAGTACTGCCCCTCCCACAGTGCGGCGCTCCCTCAGTACTGCCCCTCCCACAGTGCGGCGCTCCCTCAGTACTGCCCCTCCGACAGTGCGGCGCTCCCTCAGTACTGCCCCTCCCACAGTGCGGCGCTCCCTCAGCACTGCCCCTCCGACAGTGCGGCGCTCCCTCAGTACTGCCCCTCCGACAGTGCGGCGCTCCCTCAGTACTGCCCCTCCCACAGTGCGGTGCTCCCTCAGTACTGTCCCTCCGACAGTGCGGCGCTCCCTCAGTACTGCCCTCCCACAGTGCAGCGTTCCCTCAGTACTGCCCCTCCGACAGTGCGGCGCTCCCTCAGTACTGCCCCTCCGACAGCGCGCCCTCTGTACTGCTCCTCCGACAGCGCGGCGCTCCTCAGTATTGCCCCTCCGACAGCGCGGCGCTCCCTCAGTACTGCCCCTCCGACAGCGCAGCGCTCCCTCTGTACTGCTCCTCCGACAGCGCGGCGCTCCCTCAGTACTGCCCCTCCGACAGCGCAGCGCTCCCTCTGTACTGCTCCTCCGACAGCGCGGCGCTCCCTCAGTACTGCCCCTCCGATAGTGCGGCGCTCTCTCAGTACTGCCCCTCCGACAGTGCGGCGCTCCCTCAGTACTGCCCCTCCGACAGAGCGGCGCTCCCTCAGTACTGCCCCTCCGACAGTGCGCCGCTCCCTCAGTACTGCCCCTCCGACAGCATGCCCTCTGTACTGCTCCTCCGACAGCGCGGCACTCCCTCAGTATTGCCCCTCCGACAGCGCGGCGCTCCCTCAGTACTGCCCCTCCGACAGCGCAGCGCTCCCTCTGTACTGCTCCTCTGACAGCGCGGCGCTCCCTCAGTACTGCCCCTCCGACAGCGCAGCGCTCCCTCAGTACTGTCCCTCCGACAGTGCGGCGCTCCCTCAGCACTGCCTCTCCCACAGTGCGGCGCTCCCTCAGTACTGGCCGTCCGACAGTGCGGCGCTCCCTCAGTACTGCCCCTCCCACAGTGCGGCGCTCCCTCAGTACTGCCCCTCCGACAGTGCGGCGCTCCCTCAGTACTGCCCCTCCGACAGTGCGGCGCTCCCTCAGTACTGCCCCTCCCACAGTGCGGCGCTCCCTCAGTACTGCCCCTCCCACAGTGCGGCGCTCCCTCAATACTGCCCCTCCCACAGTGCGGCGCTCCCTCAGTACTGTCCCTCCGACAGCGCGGCGCTCCCTCAGTACTGCCCCTCCCACAGCGCGGCGCTCCCTCAGTACTGCCCCTCCCACAGTGCGGCGCTCCCTCAGTACTGCCCCTCCGACACTGCGGCACTCCCTCAGTACTGCCCCTCCGACAGTGCGGCGCTTCCTCAGTACTGCCCCTCCGACACTGCGGCGCTCCCTCAGTACTGCCCCTCCCACAGTGCGGCGCTCCCTCAGTACTGCCCCTCCGACAGTGCGGCGCTCCCTCAGTACTGCCCCTCCGACAGTGCGGCGCTCCCTCAGTACTGCCCCTCCGACAGTGCGGCGCTCCCTCAGTACTGCCCCTCCCACAGTGCGGCGCTCCCTCAGTACTGTCCCTCCGACAGTGCGGCGCTCCCTCAGTACTGCCCCTCCCACAGTGCGGCGCTCCCTCAGTACTGCCCCTCCCACAGTGCGGCGCTCCCTCAGTACTGCCCCTCCGACAGTGCGGCGCTCCCTCAGTACTGCCCCTCCCACAGTGCGGCGCTCCCTCAGTACTGCCCCTCCGACAGTGCGGCGCTCCCTCAGTACTGCCCCTCCCACAGTGCGGCGCTCCCTCAGTACTGCCCCTCCCACAGTGCGGTGCTCCCTCAGTACTGTCCCTCCGACAGTGCGGCGCTCCCTCAGTACTGCCCCTCCGACAGCGCGCCCTCTGTACTGCTCCTCCGACAGCGCGGCGCTCCCTCAGTATTGCCCCTCCGACAGCGCGGCGCTCCCTCAGTACTGCCCCTCCGACAGCGCAGCGCTCCCTCTGTACTGCTCCTCCAACAGCGCGGCGCTCCCTCAGTACTGCCCCTCCGACAGTGCGGCGCTCTCTCAGTACTGCCCCTCCGACAGTGCGGCGCTCCCTCAGTACTGCCCCTCCGACAGAGCGGCGCTCCCTCAGTACTGCCCCTCCGACAGTGCGCCGCTCCCTCAGTACTGCCCCTCCGACACTGCGGCACTCCCTCAGTACTGCCCCTCCGACAGTGCGGCGCTTCCTCAGTACTGCCCCTCCAACACTGCGGCGCTCCCTCAGTAATGCCCCTCCGACAGTGCGGCGCTTCTTCAGTACTGCCCCTCCCACAGTGCAGCACTCCCTCAGGACTGCCCCTCCGACAGTGCGGCGCTCCCTCAGTACTGCCCCTCCGACAGTGCGGCGCTCCCTCAGTACTGCCCATCCGACAGTGCGGCGCTCCCTCAGTACTGCCCCTCCCACAGTGCGGCGCTCCCTCAGTACTGCCCCTCCCACAGTGCGGCGCTCCCTCAGTACTGCCCCTCCGACAGTGCGGCGCTCCCTCAGTACTGCCCCTCCCACAGTGCGGCGCTCCCTCAGTACTGCCCCTCCGACAGTGCGGCGCTCCCTCAGTACTGCCCCTCCGACAGCATGCCCTCTGTACTGCTCCTCCGACAGTGCGGCGCTCCCTCAGTATTGCCCCTCCGACAGCGCGGCGCTCCCTCAGTACTGCCCCTCCCACAGTGCGGCGCTCCCTCAGTAGTGTCCCTCCGACAGTGCGGCGCTCCCTCAGTACTGCCCCTCCCACAGTGCGGCGCTCCCTCAGTACTGCCCCTCCCACAGTGCGGCGCTCCCTCAGTACTGCCCCTCCGACAGTGCGGCGCTCCCTCAGTACTGCCCCTCCCACAGTGCGGCGCTCCCTCAGTACTGCCCCTCCGACAGTGCGGCGCTCCCTCAGTACTGCCCCTCCGACAGTGCGGCGCTCCCTCAGTACTGCCCCTCCCACAGTGCGGTGCTCCCTCAGTACTGTCCCTCCGACAGTGCGGCGCTCCCTCAGTACTGCCCCTCCGACAGCGCGCCCTCTGTACTGCTCCTCCGACAGCGCGGCGCTCCCTCAGTATTGCCCCTCCGACAGCGCGGCGCTCCCTCAGTACTGCCCCTCCGACAGCGCAGCGCTCCCTCTGTACTGCTCCTCCGACAGCGCGGCGCTCCCTCAGTACTGCCCCTCCGACAGCGCAGCGCTCCCTCTGTACTGCTCCTCCGACAGCGCGGCGCTCCCTCAGTACTGCCCCTCCGATAGTGCGGCGCTCTCTCAGTACTGCCCCTCCGACAGTGCGGCGCTCCCTCAGTACTGCCCCTCCAACAGAGCCGCGCTCCCTCAGTACTGCCCCTCCGACAGTGCGGCGCTCCCTCAGTACTGCAGTGGAGTATCAGCCTGGACTATATGGTTCAAGTCTTTGGAGTGGGACTTGAACCAACTTCCTGCTGACTCTGAGGCGAGAGAGCTACCCACTGAGGCACGGCTGACACCATAGTGTCACGTGAAGAGTGGTCGCTGCTATGCAGAAAAACGTAGCAGCCATTTTGTACACAGCAAGATCCCAGAAACCTCGCTTATTTGAATGGCCAGTTTAACCTGTATCGTTTTTTGATGGTGTTGATCGAGACGGGAATGTTGGCCAAGGCACCGGCACAACTGTCTGCTGTTCTTCAACTCGTGCCGTGAACTCTTTACCATCCCTGGAGCAGGCAGACGAGTCCTCTGACCAGGCAGCACGACCTCCGTACCGCACTGGAGTATGAATCCCAAGTTGCCCTGTAACTCGTCCAATTACTCAGTTGGTGAAGGTGGCGTGATACAGACCAGGGATAGCCCACGTTCAGTTCTCAATCTTACTGGGCCACGAGAAACCTCATTGGGGGGTTGGGAGAGTAATTGCAGATTTGCGCAATATACTCATTCAGTTTTCTTTTCTGCAGCTTAGGATGCTAGCGGAAGCGAAGCACAAAAGCAAAGCCGACAAAATGGAGAAGATCCTGAAGAAGATGAAGGAGCAGAGAGCCATGACCATTATTCCATTAGGTACTTGATTGGCATTCCATTTCAATTGGCCACATGACTCGGTACAAACGGGAGGCCATTCGGCCCCTCCAGCCCATCTGTCCCCCATTGGAGCATCAAGCTGCCTCTTGAACGATTCCAGTAGTTGCCTCCACTCCACCTCCTCAGAGACAATTCCAAGTATTAATCACTGCTTCGGTGTTAAATTGCTTCCTGAAATCTGTCCTGAAATTACCTTTACCCAATTCCCACCAGTATCCCCTGCCCTGTTAATTTGAAGTAATTCAGGGTGACCCCTTTTCTATTTCATATATATAAGATCCTCCTCATGTTTACCTCCTCTGAAGGTTTAAGAGTCTCCCGCGTCTCCCTGATCTTTCCTCGTCGTTTGGGTCTTCTGACACTTCAGAGCAATCTCGTGGCCCTTCTGTTAACCATCGTCCACCAATCAATGTCTCCTGAAACAGACTAACTGGCCAATCAGTGCTTGGTCTGACACTGCGGGATGAGAGGGCAGGTTTGTTGCCAGATGTTGCTCTGAACTGGCTGCTGGGACATGTTTGCCTGTGGGTGACCATTTCCCCCTCCCCATCTGCATTTAGAGGATGAGAAGCGCGATCGGCCTCTGCTCAGTGTGTACCAGCAACCCAGGCTGGGGCTCTCTTCTCGAGAACAGAAGAGGCTGAGGGGTGACCTTATAGAGGTCTTTATGAAAGGGTTTGATAGGGTAGACGTAGAGATAATGTTTCCACTTGTGGGGGAGACCAGAGCTAAGGGCCATCAATATAAGACAGTCACTAATAAATCCAATAGAGAATTCAGGAAAACCTTCTTTACCCAGAGTGGTGAGAATGTGGAACTCACTACCACAGGGAGTGGTTGAGGCAAATAGTGTAGATGCATTTAAGGGAAAGACAGATAAACACAAGGCAGAAAGGAATAGAAGGTTATGCTAAGGAATTTTAATGTGATTGGCAAAGGAAAAACCTTTTAATTCAGCAAGTGGTTAGGATCTGGAATGCACTACCTGAAAGAGTGGTGGAGACAGATTAAATTGTGGTTTTCAAAAGGGAGTTGGATAAGTACCTGAAGAAAAACATTTGCAGGGCTACGGGGTAAGGGCGGGGGAGTGGGACTAGCTGAAGTGTTCCTGCAGAGTTGGCACGGGCTCGACGGGCCTTCTATGCTGTAACTATTCTATGATTCTATGCTGATAGGGTGAGATGAAGTAAGGGTGGGAGGAGGGTTGTGTGGAGCATAAACACTGGCATAGACCTATTGGGCTGAATGGCCTGTTTCTGTGCTGTAAATGCCATGCAACCTCTCCAACTGGTTGCCTCACCTCCTTTCCCACTCCAAAACCAAATCTGTGCAGGACAAGCTGGCTCAGTGTGTAAGGCACGGCCTACTGTGGTACAGCTGCCTATGGACAGGAGAGCCCAGGTTCAGTGTCCGCCCTATGCTGGGTTAGCAATGCCTAGCGTGCTACAAACCAGTCCAGGTTGCCACTCCCCATCGCCGCCCAGTAACCCTCCCTGCTGGAAAGGGAACGGGCAGCTGCGTGGATATCGGGAGAGGATATGATTGGGATTCTGCGATGCCTCCTCTGGTTTAATAAGCTGCTGCCACTCGCATGATAGTTGGCCACTTGGGTGAGGTACTGGAGGACTGCTAGCACCAATAGAATGAACCTCAGTAAGAGTCAATGCCTTCAGGAAAGGGAGAAAATAGAAGCAACAGCACAGGAGGCCATTCAGCCCATCGTGCCTGTGCCGGCTCTTTGAAAGAGCTCTCCAATTAGTCTCACTCTCCCTGCTCTTTCCCCACAGCCCTGCAAATGTTCTCCTTTTCAAGTATTTATCCAATTTCCCTTTTGAAAGTTATTATTGAATCTGCTTCCACCGCCCTTTCAGGCAGCGCATTCCAGATCATAACTCGCTGCATAAAAAAAAAATCTCATTCCCCTTCTAGTTCTTTTGCCAATCACCTTAAATCCACGTCCTCTGGTTACTGACTCCTCTGCCACTGGAAACAGTTTCTCCTTATTTAATCTATCAAAACCTTTCATAATTTTGAACGCCTCCATCAAATCTCGCCTTAACCTTCTCTGCTCGTAGAACAATCGCAGCTTCTCCACATCGCTGAAGTCCCTCGTCCCTGGTACCATTCTAGTAAATCTCCTCTGCACCCTCGCCAAAGTGTGGTGCCCAGAATTGGCCACGCGATACCCTTTAGATAAAACGAAAAATAAACCTGTCCGTGCAGAACCCCGATGCCACTGACCGAGGAACCTTCCTCTTCTGATTCCACGCAGCTCAGGTTCTGCGGGGCGGGGGTGCCAGCAGGCAGGAGTACGAGGAAGCCGCAACTTTACTGAGGGAGCTGCAGCTGAAATACAAGGAGGCTCGCCAACTGCTGGCTGCCAACGCCAACAGGCTGCACGAAGGGTGCGAGGTCATCGGTGGCGGCGGCGAGATTCAACAGCCCGAGGTTAATCCCGAGGGCCCAGCTGAGGGGCCGGGGCCAGGGCCGAGCACCGGCCAGGGGTAAGGAGTCGCCAACTCTGCTCGGACATATTCCTGGAGATTTCGCCGCACGACTTCCCGCCCGAGGAGCCTTTCTTCCCCCACCCACAATATTTTTATAACAAAAGAATATGCAAAAAAACAATTATTTTGAATGCCTCTATCATTTTTCTCTCTAGTGTTGCTCGTAGCAGTGTCTAGGAGATTCCTGGAGACTCCAGGCCAGTCCTGGAGGGTTGGCAACCCCCAACAAGGAAGCAGGTGAACGAAATGATCAAATTGAAAGAAAGTTAGATGACTGGAATAAATGTTACTTTAACTTTCTTTGCTCCTATTTTCTTCAGTTCCTCCTCGACGCCTCTCCCTTGTTTTGGGGGTGGGGCGGGAATTGGCTTTTTGCAATCATTGAGCCAAGGAACAATTTCAGGCAGCATCAATGATGCAAAGGTCAGGTTACAGTAAGGACAAAGGCAGAGCAGAGCTCTCCTCTACACCTGGGCAGATCAGTCACGTCACGCTGAAGCCACACAGCATCCTGGTTTACTCAGTGCCGATCAGATCACCGTGACACAAGAACCACCTACACTTTGGAGGCAGTGCTGAGGGGAGAACAGGGCCCGATCTCTCATGGCCTCGCCCCCCTCCCTATCTCCGTAATCTTCTCCAGCATTACAACCCACCAAAAACTCTGCGCTCTTCTAATTCTAGCCTCTTGCATAGATAGGATTACATACATAGGATATACGGCACAGAAACAGGCCATTCGGCCCAACCAGTCCATGCCGGCATTTATGCTCCACTCGAGCCTCCTCCCGTCTTTCCTCATCTAACTCTATCAGCGTAACCCTCTATTCCCTTCTCCCTCAGATGCTTGTCTAGCCTCCCCTTAAATGCATCTATACTATTCGCTTCAACCACTCCCTGTGGTAGCGAGTTCCACATTCTCACCGCTCTCTGGGTAAAGAAGTTTCTCCTGAATTCCCTATTGGATTTCTTGGTGACTATCTTATATTGATGGCTTCTAGTTATGCTCTTCCCCACAAGTGGAAACATTCTCTGTATCCACTCTATCAAAACCTTTAATTAATTTTATAGATCTCTATTAGGTCATCCCTCAGTTTTCTTTTTTCAAGAGAAAAGAGACCCAGCCTGTTCATCCTTTCCTGATATGTATACCCTCGCATTTCTGGTATCATCCTTGTAAATCTTCTCTGCACCCTCTGCAGTGCCTCTATATCCTTTTTATAATATGGTGACCAGAACTGTTCACATTACTCCAAGTGTGGTCTAACCAAGGTTCGATACAGGTTTAGCATAACTTCCCTACTTTTCAATTCTATCCCTCTAGAAATAAACCCTAGTGCTTGGTTTGCGTTTTTATGGTCTTGTGTTGCAACTTTGATGTGTATTTGTGCTCCTAGGTCCCTTTGTTCCTCTACCCCACCTAGACTCGCACCCTCCAAGTGATGTGACCTCCCTATTCCTACCAAAATGTAATACCACACATTTATGTGTTGAATTTCATTTGCCAATTATATGCCCATTCTGCAAGTTTATTAATGTCCTCCTGTAACCTGTTGCAGTCCTCCTCGGTATTGACTATCCCCCCAAATTTGGTGTCATCCGCAAATTTAGAAATTATTTTTGATTCCAAAGTCTAAATCGTTAATGTAAATTGTGAACAGCAGTGGTCCCAGCACTGATCCTTGTGGAACACCACTACCCACCTCCTGCCACTGTGAATAGCTACCCTTTACCCCACTCTCTGCTTTCTGTCCTGAAACTAGCCAGCAATCCATTCTGCTACTTGTCCCCCGACTCCACATTCTCTGACCTTGTTCATCAGTCTATTATGGGATACCTTATCGAAGGCCTTTTGAAAATCTAGATAAATTACATCTACTGCATTACCCTTGTCTACTCTCTCTGTTACCTCTTCAAAACATTCAATGAGGTTGGTCAAGCAAGACTTTCCCTTTTGAAATCCATGTTGACTATTCATTATTATATTTTTGGTTTCTAGATGTTCTTCTATTTTCTCCTTTAGTAGGTATTCCATTATTTTTCCTCCCACCAATGTTAAGCTGACTGGTCTGTAATTCCCTGGACATGTTCTATCCCCCTTCTTAAATATCGGTATTACGTTAGCTATCCGCCAGTCCTCTGGCACTATAACTTTTTCTAATGAATTATTAAATATGCCTCTGCTATCTCTTCCCTAGATTCTTTTAAAATGCTTGGATGCAATCCATCTAGAGCAGGGGTTTTATCCTCTTGAGTTTGATTAATTTAATATATCCCTTTTAAAAATTTTAAATGCACTTATCTCTACTAATCTCATCATCCAATGTCATGTCCACCTGTTCTATCTCCCTGGTAAATACTGAAGCAAAATAATTATTTAATATTTCTGCCATCTCTCTATCGTTACCTGTGGTATTGTCCTGTCTGTCCCTTAATGGCCCTATTCCCATCCCAACCTTCCTTCCTTTATTGATGTGCCTATAAAATATTTTACTATTTTGTTTTATGTTCCTTGATAATTTAATTTCATAGTTCGTTTTTTTTTTACTTCTCTCCCAATCTTTTCGTATTCTCTCTTATCATGCTCTCCCCTGCTGTCTGTGTACTTAATGTATGCCTCTTTCCTTACCCTTAATTGTTCCCTTATGGCTTTATTCATCCATGGAGTCTCATTATTGTTTAGTTTGTTCTTTCCTTTTAGCGGAATATATTTTTCCTGCACTGTTGAACACTGTTTTAAATGTCTCCCATTGCTGTTCGCCAATATTATTGCCCATTTTTGTTTCCCAAGTTCTATTCTCAGCCCCTCGAAATCAGCTTTTCTCCAATCTATTAACCTGTTTTTTTTTCATACTTATGTCCTTCTCAATTATCATCTTAAAGCGTATTATATTATGGTCACTATTGCCTATATGTTCCCCTACCTTTACTTCTCTTATTTCCTTCGCTCCACCATTGGCGGCCATGCCTTCAGCTGCCTGGGTGCTAAGCTCTGGAATTCCCTCCCTAAACCTCTGACTTTCTACCTCTCTCTGCAAAACCTACCTCTGACCAAGCTTTTGGTCACCTGTCCTAATGTTTCCTTCTTTGGCTTGGTGTCATATTTTGTCGGATTATGCTCCTGGGGACATTGTACTATGTAAATGCAAGTTGTAGTTGAGAGTGCCCTCCACATCCCTGGGGTGGGGGCTGTCGAGGGCAGTGGGCGAGGGAACGTTTCATGGCTTTGTGACCCTTCCGCAGCAGGTCGTGATGCAGATTAGAGACGGACCGGCCGGTAAACCAGACGTGTCGGCCATGGCTCAGGGGGTAGCACACTCACCTCAGAGTCAGTAGGTCCCACTCCAGAGACTTGAGCCCATAACCCAGGCCGACACTCACAGTGCAGTACTGAGAGAGTGCTGCACTGTTGGAGGTGCCCCACGTCTTGCGGATGAGACATTAAACCGAGGCCCCATCTGCTTGCTCACGTAAACACAAAAAATCCCACAGCCACTATTTCAAAGAGCAGCAAGAGCGTTCTCCCCGGTGTCCTGACCAAATTCATCCCTCAATCAAAAGCACTAAATCAAATTATGTTGTTTGTGGGAGGTGGTTGTGTGCAGATTGGCTGCTGTGTTTCCAACATTACAACAGTGACTACATTTCAAAAGTACTTCATTGGCTGTAAAGCGCTTTGGGACGTCCCAAGGTCGTGAGAAGTGGTATATAAATGCAAGCCTTTCTTTTAATGTTACCTGGCCCAAGCACACCACGGTAGTGCCCGAGGTTGCAGTACCCATCTCCTGAGAAGGAACAGTCACTCCTATGAAGAACCTGGTCTGATCAATCTAGCTCCCCCCTGGAAAGGATTATCTTTAATGTTACAGCCAGGGTTTGTATGACAATCTGTGCAGCGTTATCCGAGCATCAGTTCAAAGTGATCACGGTAGTGATACCTAACTGTGCAGGATCTCGTACATAATCACGCAACTGTCTAACAGCCTCCAGAAAGGGAAACTTGCATTTGTAAAGCACCTCATCACATCCTCAGGACTAAACAAAAAAATTTCCAAGACTTTTAAAGTGCAGTTACGTAGACAAATAACCAGCCAATTGCACACTGCAATGTCCCACCAACAATAGGGAATTAATCTGTTTATTGGTGGTGTTGTTTGAGAGGAATCAAGACTCCCTGCTCCTGTTCAAACATGGAATCCACAAAACAGATTTAACGTCTCATCCGAAAGACACACCTCCCAACAGTGCGGCGCTCCCTCAGTACTGTCCCTCTGAATGTGCAGTGCTCCCTTAGTACTGACCCTCCGACAGTGCGGCGCTCCCTCAGTACTGACCCTCCGACAGTGCGGCGCTCCCTCAGTACTGCCCCCCGGACAGTGCGGCGCTCCCTCAGTACTGCCCCCCGGACAGTGCGGTGCTCCCTCAGTACTGACCCTCCGACAGTGCGGCGCTCCCTCAGTACTGACCCTCCGACAGTCCGGCGCTCCCTCAGTACTGCCCCCTGGACAGTGCGGTGCTCCCTCAGTACTGACCCTCCGACAGTGCGGCGCTCCCTCAGTACTGCCCCTCCGACACTCCCTCAGTACTGTCCCTCCGACAGTGCGGTGCTCCCTCAGTACTGACCCTCCGACAGTGTGGCGCTCCCTCAGTACTGCCCCTCCGACAGTGCAGCGCTCCCTCAGTACTGCCCTTCTGACAGTGCGGCGCTCCCTCAGTACTGCCCCTCCGACAGTGCAGTGTTACCTCAGTACTGCCCCTCCGACAGTGCGGCGTTCCCTCAGTACTGCCGCTCCGACAGTGCGGCGTTCCCTCAGTACTGCCCCTCCGACAGTGCGGCGCTCCCTCAGTACTGCCCCTCCGACAGTGCAGCGTCCCCTCAGTACTGCCCCTCCGACGGTGCGGCGCTCCCTCAGTACTGCCCCTCCGACAGTGCGGCGCTCCCTCAGTACTGCCCCTCCGACAGTGCAGCGCCCCTTCAGTACTGCCCCTCCGACGGTGCAGCGCTCCCTCAGTACTGCCCCTCCGACGGTGCAGCGCTCCCTCAGTACTGCCCCTCCGACGGTGCAGCGCTCCCTCAGTACTGCCCCTCCGACAGTGCCGCGATCCCTCAGTACTGTATTGGAAGTGTCGGCTTGGATTTTGTGCTCAAGTCTCTGGAGTGGGACAGGAATTCATGGCCTTCTGAGGCGAGAGGGCTACCCACTGAGCCAAGCTGACACTTGACGCACTTCTGTTCCTTTTACCATCTTTAAAGGGGAATTTCAGACTGGTGCAAATTTTAGCCTGGAATTTCCCATCTGCATTATTTTAACAGTGGTGATAATCCATTTGGGTTACCGCTGGCGCTGAAAACTGAAGTATTGTAGCCCTAACCACAGCCTCCTTGGGCTCGAAACACTGGGATTGGGACTGGGATTCCTCGCAGTGCTCTGGACTGATGTTTCTTGCTCTACCCTCTGCCCAGCCTTCTCCAAAAATTACAACCCTTGGTTATTTATATACACTAAAGCATATTAATTTAATAACTTTATGCACTGAAAATAAATTCAATTACAGTGGAACCTCCATTATCCACACTCCCAATTATCCGCCTGGACACAGATTCTTTTCCCATCCATATTGCAAGTTTGTTGCGGTGCTTTCCGACAGATGCAACGCCAGCTCCAGGGGCCTTTCTATTAACCCCCAACTTGTGTTAGCCACTGGGGAGGCACGGCCAGGGAAGATAATGGAAGTTTCACTTGTTTGCCACAGAACAAGAGAGACAAACACCAGGAAAAGCAAACGAGATAGTCTGGACAGAGTCTTTTTCTTTATATATATATCTCCCTCGGTCCAACTCCTTTTGGCACCAACTTCCGTCAAGTCTTGGCGTGAAACTCTGCTCTGTGCAAACATCGGTTACGCGACTGAGTTCTGCTTTCCCGACAATTCTTCTTCCGCAAACTCTCTTCTTTAAAAATTACGTTTTTTAAATATATCTTTGGCAAATATTTCTCCTCGTTAAGAATTTAAAGCGGTTAGGACTGGAGGTGCCTAAGTGCTTTACTGGGTTTAGTATAAAGTGTACTACCAAAATGTCCACCTTGTTTCATTCGTCTGATACTGGTTTCATACAGAAAATGTCTTCATATTTTCCACACCATTACAAAAAACATTAGCCCTTATTTATAATTTCCCAATCACGTGTAAGAGCCAATACAGGAAATAGGTAGCTCAAATCGACAGAATTTAAATAATGAACCTCAAAATACAGCGAATATTGGGTGTAAACAAGACTCGTGTCCAAGAGGGAGATGGGGTGAGATGAAGAAGGGCGAGAGGAGGCTGGTGTGGAGCATAAATACCGGCACGGACCAGTTGGGCCAAATGGCCTGTTTCTGTGCTGTACATTCGATGTTATCCCACGAGGACAAGTAACATACTTCGACACCTGGTTAGTCTGCTCCCTTGCAGGTTCTATTCCTGGCCACCTCCCTCCTTCGATTACCTGGGCTCCAAGCTCCCAGCTCCCCTCTCCCCTCTTAATACACTTTGCACCGGACAATAGCTGCAGGTGGACAAGGCAGTGAGTGCGAGGATCTGGCACCTCTCCCATGCATCTAGAGTTCCTCGGGAGTCACTGCCACTTAGCACTCCAACTAGCTGCCAGATCACAAACTGACAAGAATCCACCTTCAAACGGTTACAGGTGCTCAAGTTGCTCTCGTTCACCGGCAGGGGCATAATATTGGAGAGCTGAAGAGCAGGGAATGATGTCAAAACTAAGACAGCACAGCGATGGAACACACCGACTGTGAACACGGAGCAGGCCCGCAGATGCTGTGATTCACTGCACGCAGCTCAGATCCTCGTCCTGGCATCAAGCAGATGGACCAGGGAACATCTGCCCCCCATCTCCCCCCCACCCCCCTCCACAGCATCAGCTGGCAGCCAATTCTGCCCACCCCACTTCAAAAAAGGGCCGCCCATGCATTGGAGAGGGCGGGGAGAGCAGCAAGACTTAAAGTGTGTTGGGTGTGAGGTGGGAGGAAGGATTGGAAAAAGGCGAGCTCTACATCGAGGTGTCTGAACCCAGAGATTACAGCGCGCTCAATTAGTGCACGACAGCTCAATACGGTGGGACCAAGTTACTTTATCCGCAGATTTAAGAGAGATGCCAACAGAGATCCTGGTAACTCCGTACAAACATGGTGAATATTCTAATCAATTTCTAGGCTGTAAAGTATTGAACAGCACAGATAAGGTGAACCGTATCAAGCCATGTCTGATCGGAGGTCCAGAGGAATTTGTGAAAGGTAGAACATTTTAAATAATCTCAGGAAGAAAAAAAAATCTTTACTCAAATAGGTGATTGACAATTTTCAGTGGAGTCAAAGGCGTTGATGGGGTTGGGGGGGGGGGTGGGCGGGGGAGTCTGGATGCCGGGCTGGGTGAGTTTTGGTCCTAGGATTCATTACACCGAATGGGCTTTACTAGTTCCCCTTTCGTTACACTTAGTTTCAGAGCAGCACTGGCACAATGGCCAGGAGCGGCCTCGCCCCGTTCGACTGGGAGAGAAAATAATTGGGGAGTGTTGTAATTTAACAAATACACAACTGTAGCTTTAAACCATCAGGCCACCCGCGAGAGAGTTCTTAGTGCATAAGTCGAAGGTCACAGATGTACAGGGGTTAGGAGCAGGAGTTGGCCATTCGGCCCCTCAAGCCTGCTCCGTCATTCAATATCATGGCTAATCATCCACATCAACTCCACTTTCCCGCCCGATCTCCATATCCAAGTAAAGAGGTAAGGGACAGCATACAAAAGAAAAAGCATACAAAAATGCAAAAAATAGCACAGATCCTGGCGAATGGGAAAGATACAAAGATCAGCAAAGGGTCACATAGTAAGAGCTACAAAAAGGGAGTATGAAAAGAAACTTGCAAGGGATATCAAAATCAATACAAAGAATTTTTACAATTATATTAGGAAAGAGGGAAGTCAGGAGCAACGTTGGCCCCTTAAAAACTGAAAGTGGTGATATTGTCAATGATAATAAGGAAATGACGGACATGTTGAATAATTACTTTGCGTCAGTATTAACAGTAGAAGAGGATAGCATGCCAGAAATCCCAAGGAAACTAATATTGAATCAGGGACAGGGACTCAATAAAAGTAATGTAAGTAAAATAATAAAGTAATGAAGAAAATAATGGCACTAAAGAGTGACAAATCCCCAGGACCAGATGGTTTCCATCCCAGGGTTTTAAAGGAAGCAGGTGAGCACATTGCAGATGCCCGAACTATAATCTTCCAAATTTCTCTTGATTCAGGAACCGTCCCTTTAGATTGGTAAATTGCACGTCACTCTATTTAACAATGGTGAGAGGGGAAAACCAGGGAATTATAGACCAGTTTGCCTAACATCTGTTGTTGGGAAATTGCTAGAGTCTATAATTAAGGATAGGGTGACTGAACACCTTGAAAATTTTCAGTTGATCAGAGAGAGGCAGCATGGATTTGTGAAAGGCAGGTCATGCCTGACAAACCTGATTGAATTTTTTGAAGAGGTGACTGAAGTAGTGGACAGCGGAATGTCTATGGATGTTATTTATAGGGACTTCCAGAAGGCATTTGATAAAGTTCCACATAAAAGCCTGTTAACTAAGGTAGAAGCCACGGAATTGAGGGCAAATTATTGAGCTGGTTAGGAAATTGCCCGAGCAGCAGGAGACAGGCAGCAGGGATGTGACTAGTGGTGTCCCGCAGGGATCTGTGTTGGGGCCTCAACTATTCACAGTATTTATTAACGGCTTAGATGATGGCGTAGAAAGTCATGTATCCAAATTTGCCGATGACACAAAGATAGGCGGCAGTGTAGATAAAAGCATAAAATTACACAGGGATATCGACAGATTAAGTGAATGGGCAAAACTGTGGCAAATGGATTTCAATGTCGGCAAATGTGAGGTCATCCACTTTGGACATAAATAGGATTGAACAGAGTACTTTCTAAATGGTGAAACGCTAGAAACAGTGGAGGTCCGAAGAGACTTGGGGGGTCCAGGTACATAGATCATTAAAATGTCATGAACTGGGACAGAAAATAATCAAAAAGGCTAATGGGATGCTGGCCTTTATATCTCGAGGACTAGAGTACAAGGGGGTAGAAGTTATGCTGCAGCTGTACAAAGCCCTGGTTAGACCACACCTGGAGCACTGTGAGCAGTTCTGGGCACCACACCTTAGGAAGGATATATTGGCCTCGGAGGGAGTGCAGCGTAGGTTTACCAGAATGATACCCGGACTCCAAGGGTTAAGTTACGAGGAGAGATTACACAAACTAGGGTTGTATTCACTAAGATTTAGAAGGTTAAGGGGTGATCTGATCGAAGTTTTCAGGATATTAGGGGAACAGATAGGGTAGATAGAGAAACTATTTCCGCTGGTTGGGGAGTCTGGGACTAGGGGGCATCGTCTAAAAATTAGAGCCAGACCTTTCAGGAGTGAAATTAGGAAACACTTCTACACACAAAGGGTGGTAGAAGTTTGGAACTCTCTTCCGCAAATGGCAATTGATGTTAGATCAATTGTTAATTTTAAATCTGAGATTGATAGCTTTTTGTTAACTAAAGGTATTAAGGGATATGGGGCAAAGGCGGGTATATGGAATTAGATTGCAGATCAGCCATGATCTCATTGAATGACGGAACAGGCTCGAGGGGCTGAATGGCCTCCTCCTGTTCCTGTCCCTTGATTCCCTTAGAGTCCAAAAATCTCTCAGCCTTGAATATACTCAATGACTCAGTATCCACAGCCCTCTGGGGCACAGAATTCCAAAGATTCCCAACCCTTTGAGTGAAGACATTTCTCCTCATCTCAGTCCTAAATGACCGACCCCTTATTCTGAGACTATGCCCCCTGGTTCTAGACTCTCTAGCCAGGGGAAACAACCTCCCAGCATCTATCCTGTCAACCCCTTAAGAATTTTATATATTTCAATGAGATCACCTCTCATTCTTCTTCAATAGGAACTGACTCAGGCAGTGAAACAAATCATTAATATATGGGATTCTTGGCTCTCTTAATAGGGGTATGGGAAATTAGGCCCTCCCACGATACTGCACCTCTCCATCACCCTACCCGCTCGTTCTCACACACACACTAGGAAGCATCAAGGGAGTTGGGTAGGAAGTGTTTAGTCAAGATACTCCAGCCATCATGGTGTGAGAAAGGCTTGTTGGACCAGCCGGTCTTACCCTGCTCGTCAATTCCGTACGTTCGCATGGCTGAGAGCTCCAGTTAAACCACAAGAGGAAACAGGAGTAGCACCGAGTTACAGAATCGGGATGAGGAGGCAGTATTTGGATACGACACAAAAGCTCGGCACCAGTTGTAACCGGAGCGAGACCAGGAAGGATGTGGATCCACGCTCTGACCCAGGGCACCCAGCACAGACCAACTCCAATGCATCGTTTGTGCGACTTCGTATCCAGCCAGGGGACACATGCTGACAACGGTGAAACTCTCCTCCCAACTCAGTGAGGGAACAAAGTTAGGGAGGGTCGGCGGTGGCGGGGGCGAGTCATTGACAGAGAGGGTCGGCGGTGGCGAGAGGGAGTCATCGACAGAGAGGGTCGGCGGTGGCGGGGGTGGGAGTCATCGACTGATGGAGGGTCGGCGGGGGGGGAGCCAGGAGAAGAGAAATACTTTAGGTTTAAAAAAAAGTAATTCCTCTTCTTCCCACACCCGAGAACTGTTCCCCTTTTAAAAAAAAATAAAGATAAACTATAGATTGCGATGTGGCTATTTGCTGGTACAAGATCTGCAATGCGAATTATTTAACAGCCCCCACTTTCCCCCGCTACAATCTCACACCAACAACGCGGACCCAGTACCGCCCGGGGGAACGAGCTCCTCCGCCGCACCTGGTCCACCATTTTGATTCCAGCAGCGGTGGTGCCGAACCCGGGAGGAGAGAGTCGCGAACACAAATCTTCAGCAAGCATGTACCACTCGGGAGCAGCTCGCGTGATAAAAAACATGGGGGGTGAGGCAACGTTCAACCATTCAGGGTCAAAGCGCACAGCTCAGAGACCTTGACCGACCAACCGGCTTGAATCGAATCGTTCTGGGGCTCAGGGTGGGGGAAATTGGGCGGTGAAATTACAGGCAGCATATCTGAAGTGACAAAGGATCAAGACCAAAAATAAAAAAAGCGTGAGGTGAAGGATTGTATTATTCCTGTACTGGCTGCACATCACACAGGCTGGGAGCAACAGGCAGAGACCCCTGGGCTGAGGGGAGCAGAGCTGAGGTGGGGGGGGGGGGGGTTTAACGATCCCAATCCAGCTACTTGGCGCTGGAGAAGACCTTTGTCCGCAGCAGGTAGCTGTCCTCACTCCCCTTTCTCCGGTTAACCGTGGTCCGCTCCAAGTCAAACCGCCGCTGAAGCCTAAACGCCAGCTTCCGGTCTTCCTCCTCTTGCCGGGCACGGTCCAGAACAGTGAGTGACACTGGGTCGAGAGCGCTGATGTTTCCCGCCGTGCTCCACTTGGCCCGTTTGCTCCTGTCCGCTGCTGTGTGCTTGGTCTTGCTGTACCTCTTCCTGCCGCGGTGCGACCGGGAGGACGAGGGGCCCCCTGCCCCACTGCCTCTGGTGGCGCTGCTGCTGCTGGCCACGGCGACGCCCCTGCTGTGCATTTCCCCGGTGTGGGCGGGAGTCGGGCCCCTGGAATCGCGGTCCAGCTCGTTCTCCTGCTCTGCGCCCTCGTGCCGGACCGGGCTTGCCCCCGCGTTGCCCTCCGTGGCTTCCCACTCCGCCGGATCATCGACGGTGGAGTCCGGCACCTCCGCGGAGTCCGAGTAGTCCACGGTCCGGAGCTCGGCTGGCGGGTCTGACCGTTCGGCCCCCGTGGGGCTGGGGGAATGCGAGGCTACGGGCGGCACCGTCCCAGAGACCTCGTTTTCCAACACCGGCTGGCCAACGGCCTCCTCTTCCTCCTCCTCTTCCGAGGTCAGGGTGCCCTTGGAGGCAGTCTTCTCCTCGCGGCGGTCCTTCAGGATCTGGCCCCACTTCTCCAAGATCTTGGGGTTCACCTCATACGTTGTTGTGGTTGTCGCCTTCTGGAGGGTGCAGCCCAGGTTCCTGGGCGTCGACTTGACGATCTTGGGTTTCAGGAGCCTCCCGTCCGGCAGCTTCTTGGGCGGGGTGCAGGGCGAGCACATGATGGGCTTGAAGTGGTTGAGCTCCTCGGAGATGCTGTCGTTGCTGTCCGGGCTGACCGACCGCTCCCGCTTGACTGGGACCGACAGCGAGGGGTCACTCAGGGTCCGCTTCTCCAAGCTCAGGTCGGGGGCAGAGTTGGACCGGCTGTTCTCAGAGGATGACAGGATGTTGATTAGGGCGTTGGTGCTGAGGGAGCTGGTGGTCAGCGACGCTGTCTGGAAGCAAAAGGGAGCAAGATTTGCAAGGCACAAATAAAATCATGTAAATCGGATAAGATCCCACGACACTATTTCGAAGAAGAGCAGGGGAGTTCTCCCCGGTGTCCTGAGGCCAATATTTATCCCTCAATCAACATCACTAAAACAGATTATCTGGTCATCATCACATTTGTGGAAGCTTGCTGTGCGCAAATTGGTTGCCGTGTTTCCTACATTACAACAGTGACTACGCTCCAAAAAGTACTCTGTGAGCTGGAAAGCGCTGCGGGATGTGCGGTGGTCATGAAAGCGCTGCAAGTCTTTTTTTAAAATCTGGAAACTACCCCAGCACACTGCAGAAATATACACACTGAAGAGAACGTGGAACTCGCTAGATAAACACGAGGGAGAAAGGAATAGGGTGAGGTGAAGAGGGGTGGGAGGAGGCTCGTGTGGAGCATAAACACCGACACGGACCAGTTGGGTCGAATGGCCTGTTTCTGTGCTGTAAATCCTATGTAGTTCTATAATATTCATCAAAGATCTATCTGCCTTGGAAGGGGTGCAGCGCAGGTTCGTTAAAGGGTTAAATTGAGGACAGGTTGTATAGACTTGGAATAAAAACAGAAAATGCTGGAGAAACTCAGCAGGTCAGGCAGCATCTGTGAAGAGAGAAACAGAGTTAACGTTTCAGGTCGATGACCTTTCGTCAGAACTGGAAAAAAGCAGGAAATGGAACAGATTTTTAAGCAAGTGTAGGGGCTGGGAAAGGGGGGAGGGGATGAAAGAACAAAAGGGAAGGTCTGTGATAGGATAGAAGGCAGGAGAGGTTAAGAGACATTAAGAGACATTCAAGGCGAGAGGAGTTGGTAATAGGACAGGTTAAGAAACAAAGAATGGCCCTAGATGGAGTGTAAATTGCGCTGGCAGAATGAAAGACAGCTGCCCTGTGGGGGAGAAGAAAAAAAGACACAGACAAAAAATGTGGATAAAAAATATAAATATAGCTGCCTGACCTGCTGAGTATCTCCAGCATTTTCTGTTTTTTTTCAGATTTCCAGCATCTGCAGTATTTTCTGTTTGCACAGACTGGGCTTGTGTTTCCGAGTTTAGAAGACTGAGGGGTGATCTAATTGAGGTGTTTAAAACGTAAAATGGATTCGATCGGGTCGAGAGAGAGAGAAACTATTTCCTCTGGTGGGGGGAGTCCAGAACAAGGGGGCAGAACCTTAAAATTAGAGCCAGGCCGTTCAGGGGTGATGTCAGGAAGCACTTCTTCGCACAAAGGGTGGTGGAAATCTGGAACTCTCTCCTGTTGAGGCTGGGGGGTCAATTGAAAATTTCAAGACTGAGACTGATAGATTTTTGTTGGGTAAGGGGATTGAGGGATATGGGGCAAAGGTGGGTGAAGATCAGCCATGATCCGAGTGAATGGTGGAGCAGGCTCAAGGGGTGGAATGGCTTCCTCTTGTTCCTATATTTGTGTGCTGTGATTATTTGCATGAACAACTTTGCGGCCTTTTGTGCATGTGTGCGTTATACCGAAGCCACACATGCACAGTACCCAACGGTGCCGCAGTTGCGACCCGCACCGTCAGCCTCACTTTCCTTGGTTCCGTGCGGAGGTCAGGGGATCCGTTGGTGGCCTGGGGGGGAGGGGGGAGAAAGAGGGGATCGGAGGGGGGAAGGGAGGGGATCGGAGGGGGGAAGGGAGGGGAACTCGGAGGGGGAAGAGGACGCCAGGAACTGGGGGGGGGGGGGGGGGAAAGAGCATATGGAACACAGTAGGGGTGGGGGAGAGGAAATCAGAGGGGGGAGAAAGAGGGGATTGGAAGGGGGAAGGGAGGGGATCGGAGGGGGGAAGGGAGGGGATCGGAGGGGGGAAGGGAGGGGATCGGAGGGGGGAAGAGGACGCCAGGAACTAGGGGGGGGGGGGGAAAAGAGCATATGGAACACAGTAGGGATGGGGGGGGGGGGGGAAGAAACTTTGGCGGGGGAAGTGGTCAGGAACTTGTTGGGGTGAATAAAATGTCAGAAACTCGGGTGGTTGGGGGGAAGGTTAGGAACTTGGGGTGGGGTGGGGTGGGCAGGAACTTGTTGGGTGGGGGGGGGGGGGGGAGATGGAGGGGTGTGGAGAGAGGGTCCTAACCCACGTGGGTGAGCGCTATCTGGAGTCTGGCAGTCAGAATGAATGGCTCAAATTATTGGCAAAGTACTTGATTACTTAGGCAGACAGGATCTTGTCCTCCAAGGGGATCAATCAGAAATCTGGTGTTGCAAATAGATGCGACCATATTTGTGATTTTGATGATTACGGCGACAATTCTATTACTGTTACCCGCTTATGAGTGGCGCAATAAGTAACTGTGAACAAGGCACTCCGTTCGGTCCTCAATATCTCGCAAACTACACTAAGGGTAACTGGTACCATCAGCCAGTGAGGTACTTGGTTCAAGCTGTGGTTGATCATTTGGGTTGGTTTATGTAGAACAACTGAAGAAAGAAAGACTTGCATTTATACAGCATCTTTCACCACCTCAGGACCTCCCAAAGCACTTTACAGCCAACTAAATACTTTTAAAGTGTAGTCACTGTTGTAATGTAGGAATTATGGCAGCTAATTTGAGCACAGCAAGATCCCACAAACAGCAAGGTGATAATGACCAGATAATCTGTTTTAGTGATGTTGGTTGAAGGATAAATTTTGGTCAGGACTCCCCTACTTTTCTTCAATTTTTTACGTCCACCCAAGAGGGTTTAACATCACTTCTGAAAGACAGCACCTCTGACAGTGCGGCGCTCCCTCAGTACTGCCCCTCCGACAGTGCAGCGCTCCCTCTGTACCGCCCCTCCGACAGTGCAGCGCTCCCTCAGTACCGCCCCTCCGACAGTGCAGCGCTCCCTCAGTACCGCCACTCCGACAGTGCAGCGCTCCCTCAGTACCGCCCCTCCGACAGTGCAGCTCCCTCAGTACTGCCCCTCCGACAGTGCGGCGCACCCTCAGTACTGACCCTCCGACAGTGTGGCACTCCCTCAGTACTGCCCCTCCGACAGTGCGGCGCTCCCTCAGTACTGCGCTCCCTCAGTACTGCCCCTCCGACAGTGCGACACTCCTTCAGTACTGCACTGGGAGTGTCAGCCTGGATTAGGCGCTCCAGTCTCTGGAGTGGGACTTGAACCCACAACCTTCTGACTCAGAGGCGAGAGTGCTGCCCACTGAGTCACGGCTGATGGGTTTTAACAACAGCTCTAGACTGATCCTACAATGCATTAGCGCCAATATGCTGCCATAGGATCTGCGTCACCAACGTTTCCAACCGATTGGCCAGCCCTTCACTACCTAAAAAAGTGCAACAAAGGAAATGCGTTGCACAGCGTGTCACTATAACAACGGCATCCCGATTAATGTGGCACTGCTGTAACCATGGATACCTTGGTTCCGCTGTCGCTGCGAGGCGTCGCTCTTCGGATCTGGTTATTTTCCACCGGCGTGCTCCAACTCCGACACTCCTCCGAGTTAGTGCACAGCATACTGCAACGCAAGGAGCAGCGAGTGAGGGACAGGCAGCTTCATTCCCGGCCACTTCTACAACAACTTGCATTTATATAGCGCCTTTATAGGAGGAGAGAGAAGTAGAGAGGAGGAGAGGTTTAGGGAGGGAATTCCTGAGTTTGGGGCCCCGGGAGCTGAAGGCACGGCCGCCAACGATGGAACGAATGGAATTGCCAGAATTGGAGGAGTGCAGAGATCTCGGTGACTGGAGGAGGTAACGAAGATAGGGAGGGGCGAACACGTGGAGGGATTTGAACACGAGGATGAGAATTTTGGAATCAAGGCGTTGCCGGACTGGGAGCCAATGTTGGTCAGCGAGCACAGGGGGGGTGATGGGTGAATGGGACTTGGTGCGAGTTAGGACACGGGGCAGCAGAGTTTTGTTTAATGGGCTGCTCCTTGCACAGTTGCGAGATTGTGACCATCAATCATTCTGAAATAGTCATTTTAAAACCGCACACCAGGTTGAGAGGCCAGGACTCCGCTTACCTTGTAATCCGACCGGAGGAGTTGGAGCTCAGCTTGCTGTTGGCCGCCGATCCTCGTTGCCGGGTGGACATGCGTTTTACCGGCTCTTCATTCTCTGAATCGGACATGTTGTCAGCAGTCTGCGGAAGAAAAACCCCTTAATATTGCTTCTCGTATCTCACGGAACAAACATGTACACTGCCCCCACAAAAATCTGATCATTCCGGGAAAATACATTTACCAGAAGATGTTTTCATTTTTAAATTGGCTCGGTCGGTATCAATCTATCCTCTAAATCAGAAGATCGTGGGTTCAAGTCCCACTCCAGGGACTTGAGCACATAATCTAGGCTGACACTCCCAGTGCAGTACTGAGGGAGCGCCGCACTGTCGGAGGGGCAGTAACTGAGGGAGCTCTGCACTGTCGGAGGGGCAGTACTGAGGGAGTACTGCACTGTCGGAGGGACAGCACTGAGAGAGTGCTACATTGTTGGAGGGGCAGTACTGAGGGAGTGCCGCACTGTCGGAGGGGCAGTAACTGAGGGAGCGCCGCACTGTCGGAGGGGCAGTAACTGAGGGAGCGCCTCACTGTCGGAGGGGCAGTACTGAGGGAGCGCCGCACTGTCGGAGGGGCAGTACTGAGGGAGCGCCGCACTGTCGGAGGGGCAGTACTGAGGGAGCGCCGCACTGTCGGAGGGGCAGTACTGAGGGAGTGCTGCACTGTCGGAGGGACAGTACTGAGAGAGTGCTACACTGTCGGAGGGTCAGTACTGAGAGAGTGCTACACTGTCGGAGGGTCAGTACTGAGGGAGCGCCGCACTGTCAAAGGGCACTACTGAGGGAGCGCCGCACTGTTGGAGGAGCGGTACTGAAGGAGCGCCGCACTGTCGGAGGGGCGGTACTGAGGGAGCGCCGCACTGTCGGAGGGGCAGTACTGAGGGAGCGCCGCACTGTCGGAGGGGCAGTACTGAGGGAGCGCCGCACTGTCGGAGGGGCAGTACTGAGGGAGCGCCGCACTGTCGGAGGGGCAGTACTGAGGGAGCGCCGCACTGTCGGAGGGGCAGTACTGAGGGAGTGCTACACTGTCGGAGGGTCAGTACTGAGAGAGTGCTACACTGTCGGAGGGTCAGTACTGAGGGAGCACCGCACTGTCAAAGGGCACTACTGAGGGAGCGCCGCACTGTCGGAGGAGCGGTACTGAGGGAGCGCCGCACTGTCGGAGGGGCGGTACTGAGGGAGCGCCGCACTGTCGGAGGGGCGGTACTGAGGGAGCGCCGCACTGTCGGAGGGGCAGTACTGAGGGAGCGCCGCACTGTCGGAGGGGCAGTACTGAGGGAGCGCCGCACTGTCGGAGGGGCAGTACTGAGGGAGCGCCGCACTGTCGGAGGGGCAGTACTGAGGGAGCGCTGCACTGTCGAAGGTGCCGCTAAACGGAGGCCCCGTCTGCACTCTCAGGTGGGGCAGATCCTCTACACTTTTGAAGAGCAGGGGGAGTTCTCCCCGGTGTCCTGGGTCAATATTTAGCCCTCAATCAACGTCACTAAAAAACAGTTCAGCAGGTCTTGCCATCTGTCTGTTCCAGTGTTTAAGGTGGGTGATAAAGATTCCAAAGCACTACTGGAAGAGGAGCTTGGCCTTTTGGTCAACATTCCTCCCTCTACCAAAACCGGATTAACTGGTCCTTCATCTCCTTGCCGTTTGTGGCGTGCAGATTGGTTGCCACAATCACCGACGCAACGGTAAGCGCCTGCGTTTGCATGTCAAGTGCCTTCAGACATTTCAGCTTTTAGTTCTTCCCCGACTTCGCCTCTCCGGAAGGTGATGATTCAGGCTGGCGTATAATTGCATCAGCACCTGCAGCCCTCGAGTAATCGTGCACGAGCCTCGATATCGAGTTCTAGCTGGCTATTTGGCTGAGGGCGGCATCATAACGGAGCCTAATCCCGCTTGCAGACATGCGCTGTCAGCAAGTGTGTGTTCGGTCAGAGTAAACGGGAGCTTTGTTCCGCACGGGCACTATGCCTTAACTAGCTTGGTCGACAGAGGGGAAATATAAACTTTCAGCTCCCACTCTCACCTCGATCAGTACGAAGAGCACTGTGACCCCTCAGTGAGGGGTTGTGAAATGGGTGATATTATTCCTAAACTATGTGGTATAAAAAAATCTTTAAAGATTCAGTATTGGGTGGCGTTGTGCTTATATACCAGCCGATTTAATCCCAATTAAAACGCAAAGGGAACACAGCAGGGTATCCCGCCCCGACAGCAAGCACTCCAGACCGACTCCTTCTCCCTGAACTCTCCCAAGAGGTGCGAAGTAGGTCAGAGAACAAGTCAAACAGTTTCTTTGTGCTCTCGGAGCAATTCGTTAAGAGAAAGTGAGAGAGAAAGAAAAAGAGAGAAAGAGAGAGAGAAAAGTGTCAAAAGAAAGGATTTAAAAACACTCACGAATTCTCGACTCCATTTTCTCGCCAGCTCCTCGTCCCTCTTCACCTGCTCCGCGATCGCCGCCTTCTTCTCCATTTGTTGTTTCTCTTGCTCTCCCTCGGCCAGAATGATCTGAATTATTTCCGCCGTGACCGTCTCATCATCCTCCTTCAAGCTCTCCTTCTCCGCCTCGTACTGGAAAGAGAAAAGGTTGAAACCTCAGACTCCATATCCTGATCGACATTCCCTTTCTCTCTCCCTCCCCTCCCACCACCTCCCACAGCCTCCAGGAGAGCTCGGGAGGTGAGCAGGGAAGGTCTTACATTTATATAGCGCCTTTAAGTTCCATGGCGCTTCACAGGAGCGTTATCAATTGACACCGAGCCACATATGGAGATATTACGACAGGTGACCTAAAACTCAGTCAAAGCAGCATCTTAAAGGAGGAGAGAGAGGCGGGGAGGTTTAGGGAGGGAATTCCAGAGCTTGGGGCCCAGGCAGCTGAAGGCACGGCCGGCAATGGTGGAGCGATTAAAATCGGGGGACGCTCAAGAGGCCAGAATTGGAGGAGCGCAGAGATCTTGGAGGGTTGCGGGGATGGAGGAGGTTACAGAGATAGGGGGGGGGGGGGGGGGGGAAGCCATGGAGGGATTCAACTCCTTAAATGTAGCAATTTAAAATCTACTCTCTAACCAGCTCCCTCTCTGCAGCAGTTAGTGCGAGTTCACTCCATCCCCTTCGTGTTTTGCACAGTCCCGGGAGGAGCACTGCCTGGCTGACTACTCCCGTTCTGGAAGAAGGAATACACCTGAAACGTTAACTTGTCTTTTCGACTTCAAAAGCCAGGGGGGGCGTTGGGGTGGGTGGAATCTCCTGTGTATTTCCATATGGACTTGGAGTGTGTAATCTAGGCAGCCACTCCGGTACTGAGGGAACGCTGCACTGGTTTCTGGATGGGACGTTAACCCAAGGGCCCTGCCTGGGGGTTCGGGTGGCTGCAAAAGAACCCGTGGCACGATTCAAAAATAGGACAGCCAGTTCTACTTGGCCAGCACACCTCCCTCGTCCAAGGCCGAACTCAAAAAGTCTAATTGGTCATTCACTTTGTTGCTGCTGGTGGGATCTTGCTGTGCGGAGAATGGCTGCGGCATTTGCTTGCACAACAGTGACAGCATTTCAAAGTAAAACAAAACAGAACTTGCATTTCTGTAGCACCTTTCATCATCTCAGGACGTCATAAAAGCGTTTTACAGCCAATGGAGTACTTTTTTTTGAAGTGTAGTCACTGTTGTAATGTAAGAAACGCAGCAGCCAATTTGCGCACAGAAAGCTCCCATAAACAGCAATGAGATAAATGACCAGATAATCTGTTGCAGTGATGTTGGTTGAGGGATAAATAATGGGCAGGACACCGGGGAGAACTCTCCTGTTCTTCTTTGAAATAGTACCATGGGATCTTTTATGTCCACCTGAGGGGGCAGACGGGGCCTCGGTTTAACATCTCCGAAAGATGACATCTCCGACAGTGCAGCACTCCCTCAGTACTGCCCTTCCGACAGTGCAGCACTCCCTCATTACTGCCCCGACAGTGCAGCGCTCCCTCAGTACTGCCCCTCCGACAGTGCTGCGCTCCCTCAGTACTGCCCCTCCGACAGTGCAGCGCTCCCTCAGTACTGCCCCTCCGACAGCGCGGCGCTCCCTCATTACTGCCCCGACAGTGCAGCGCTCCCTCATTACTGCCCCTCCGACAGTGCTGCGCTCCCTCAGTACTGCCCCTCCGACAGTGCAGCGTTCCCTCAGTACTGCCCCTCCAACAGTGCAGTGATCCCTCAGTACTGCCCCTCCAACAGTGCAGTGATCCCTCAGTACTGCCCCTCCGACAGTGCGGCGCTTCCTCAGTACTGCCCCTCCGACAATGCAGCGCTCCTTCAGCACTGCCCCTCCGACAGTGCAGCACTCCCTCAGTACTGCCCCTCCGACAGTGTAGCACTCCCTCAGTAATGCCCCTCCGACAGTGCAGTGATCCCTCAGTACTGCCCCTCCGACAGTGCAGCGCTCCCTCAGTACTGCCCCTCCGACAATGCAGCGCTCCCTCAGCACTGCCCCTCCGACAGTGCAGCGCTCCCTCAGCACTGCCCCTCCGACAGTGCAGCGCTCCCTCAGTACTGCCCCTCCGACAGTGCAGCGCTCCCTCAGTACTGCACAGGGAGTGTCGGCCTGGCTTGTGGGCTCAAGGATCGCAGCCCCCATCCCACTGCCTGTCTTTGGACTTGACAAAAGGCAGAAACTGTACAGATGTTGGGGCAAAAAGGTTACTTAAACAAAGGACACCAACAAGCAGTCCCAACTCACATACAGGACAGTTACCAAGATCTTCTGCATAACAAGCAGAACAGAAGTTTCACAATGTTAACTGGTCTGACACAGAGGAACAAGTCCTGTTATGCAGACGTCTGGTTTGCTCTGAATGGAAACCAGCTCCTGGCTCCCTTCCCACCTCTCCTCACTGCTGTGTCCTGCCTTCCAGTGCAGCGACTCAGCCCTGGCCTCTGTCCAAGGGAGTTAGGAACATGCACAGACTTGTCTCGATAAGATACGAGCCCTACTTTCGGCCGGTTAAAAACCCAGAAGTTATTGTCGGGACTACTCCCTCGCCCGTTCAGTCGATAAAGACAGCGTAGTTTCCGGAAGCTTCCAGGTCTGTGCCAGAGGAGCAGGAGGCCCTTCAGCCCCTTGAGCCTGTTCCACCGTTCCGTTAGATCATGGCCGATCTGCACCGCAACTCCATGTTCCTGCCTTTGCTCCACATCCCTTGATACTCATACCCCCAAAAAAAATCTATCGACCTGTCTTGAGATTATCAATTGACCCCCAGCACCCACAGCCTTTGGGGGAGAGAGTTCCAGATTTCCACCACCCTTTGTGTGAAGAAGTGCTTCCTGACATCACCCCTGAACGGCCTGGCTCTAATTTTAAGGTTCTGCCCCCTTGTTCCGGACTCCCCCCACCAGAGGAAATAGACTCTCTCTCTCTACTCCATCAACTCCTTTTTAACATTTTAAACATTTATATTTCTTAAGGCTAAAGGGATCAAGGGATATGGGGAGAAGGCAGGGACCGGGTACTGAATTTGGATGATCAGCCATGATTGCATTGAATGGCGGAGCAGGCTCGAGGGGCCGAATGGCCTACTCCTGCTCCTATCTTCGATGTTTCTATGTAACACCTCGATAAGATCACCCCTTAATCTTCTAAACTTCAGGGAATACAAGCCCAGTCTGTGTAACCTGTCCTCGTAATTTAACCCTTTCAGCCCCGGTATCATTCTGGTGAATCTGCGCTGCTCCCTCTCCAAGGCCAATATGTCCTTCCTGAGGGGCGGGGCCCAGAACTGAACACAGTGCTCCAGATGCTTTATACAACTAAAGCCTACCATCTCCCCATTGTTTTCCAGCCCCCTCGAGATATAGGCCAACATTCCGTTAGTCTTTTTGATTGCTTTTTGTACCTGTCCACTAGCTAGTAACGATTTGTGTACTTGTCCTCTGAAATATGGCCACTCTGCCAGGATTATTCGGCACCCCCAGCCAGTGACACCCGCTGGGACAGAGGGGCGGTGCGCGCGCAGACCGGACCGACATGTCTGTCACCAAACAGCCCGTCTAGCCTCACGCATGAAGAAATGGCAACTGGGTGGGGGTAGGGGGCTGTGGAAGGCCCAGCACCAGGGAGCTGCAACCCCAGCAAGAGTCAGCCCCTTCAGGAGAGGGGAGCAAGAGCTGGACGCAGTGAAGTAAACCCTCTCCCCTACCTTCAGGCTACTGGGAGGCCGCCAGCAGTTCAGGCCTGTACACACCTTGCTACTCCACCCCCAACCACACTCGCCAAACATCTCAGCTTTCAACTGCCACTCGCAGAATGTTAACATGCAGGGTGTCCTGAGTTTTTCCAGCATTTTCGGTTGTTGTTTCAGATTTCCAGCATCCGCAGTATTTTGCTATCGTACAGGGCCTTGGTGAGACCACACCTGGAGTACTGTGCACAGTTTTGGTCTCCTTGTCTAAGGAAGGATATACATGTCTTAGAGGCGGTGCAACGAAGGTTCACTAGATTGATTCCTTGGATCAGAGGGCGGTCCCAAGAGGAGAGAATGAATAGAACACGGGAACGGTAGCGTAGTGGTTATGTTACTGGACCAGTAATCCAGAGGCCTGGACTAATGATCTGGTAACGTGAGTTCAAATCCCACCACGGCAGCTGGGGAATTTAAATTCAGTTAATTAAATAAATCTGGAATAAACAGCTAGTATCGGTAATGGTGACCATGAAACTGCCGGATTGTTGTAAAAACCCAGCTGGTTCACTAATGTCCTTTAGGGAAGGAAATCTGCTGCCCTTACCCGGTCTGGCCGATATGTGACGCCAGACCCACAGCAATGGTTGACTCTTAACTGCCCTCTGCAGTGGCCTAACAAGCCGCTTCTCTAAAGGAATTCTCTACCCCAGAGCTGTGGATGCTGAATTGTTTCATATCCATGCCCGAGATCGATAGATTTTTGGGTTCGCCAAGGGAATCGAGGGATATGGAGACCGGCGGGAAAGTGGCGTTGAGGTCGAAGATCAGCCGTGATCTTATTGAATGGCGGAGCAGCTCGAGGGGCCGTACGGCCGACTCCTGCTCCTAATTCTTATGATTTAACCTTGCGGTACTGGGTTACACAGATCAGGAGCATGCCGGGTTCAACTCTCAGTCCGTGCCGAGTTAACGGATCTCCGATTGGGGGGGGGGGGGGGGGAAATGAGGCTATGGGCACTGACCAGTGCCCTATGGAAGGGACACCCACACATGAAAATCAGCTAGAATTCCTGCTACTGTCCAACGACCAGTACTGAAAAGTGTAGCCGTCAACACAGTCCTGGACGGGGCTGCCCTGTCCCCTGGTTGAATAGTTGACTGCTACAACAACTTGCATTTATATAGCACCTTTAACGTAGTAAAACGTACCATGGCGTTTCACAGGAGCAATTATCAAATAAAATTTGACACCAAGATATTACGCCAGGTGACCAAAAGCTTGGTCAAAGAGGGAGGTTTTAAGGAGCAACTTAAAGGAGGAGAGGGGTGGAGAGGTTTAGGGAGGGAATTCCAGAGATTAGTACCTCGGCAGCTGAAGGCACAGCCGCCAATGGTGGAGCGATTCTAATCGGGGATGCTCAAGAGGCCAGAATTAGAGGAGCACAGAGATCTCGGGGGGTTGTGGACATTGCTCTCCCAAAGGTGCGCGGCCGTGCACTGATTGAGACATCTCGCGCAGGCCACTCACCAGCTGCCGCTGCTGGAGGAGATGCGGCGCATGCGCCCGTGCAGCAAATTTAAAGGGCCCGCGCAGGAAAAAAAATCAGAGGGAACATTGGTTGTGGGGATGGAGGGGGCGAGGCAGCGATAGGGAGGGGGCGAGGCAGCGATAGGGAGGGGGCGAGGCAGAGATAAGGGAGGGGGCGAGGCAGAGATAAGGGAGGGGGCGAGGCAGAGATAAGGGAGGGGGCGAGGCAGAGATAAGGGAGGGGGCGAGAGAGATAGGGAGGGGGCGAGAGAGATAGGGAGGGGGCGAGAGAGATAGGGAGGGGGCGAGAGAGATAGGGAGGGGGCGAGGCAGAGATAAGGGAGGGGGCGAGAGAGATAGGGATGGGGCGAGAGAGATAGGGAGGGGGCGAGAGAGATAGGGAGGGGGCGAGAGAGATAGGGAGGGGGCGAGAGAGATAGGGAGGGGGCGAGAGAGATAGGGAGGGGGCGAGAGAGATAGGGAGGGGGAGAGGCAGAGATAGGGAGGGGGTGAGGCCAGGGTGGGATTTGAAAACAAGGATGAGAATTTTAAAAACAGATCAGGAAAGTACCGGGTTTCACTCCTGATCTGTGCTTGGTTGGCCAATCACAGAGAGAGCAACGGTTAGAGCATTACAGCTGGCCCAGTACCTTGGTTGGGGCTAGGGTGGGATGGGGGGGGGGGAGGGAGATTAGGGTTAGGAAATTAACCAGGGTCCCTGTTCCCGATCACCACCCTCAGACACACACACAGGCATCAGGATCGACTCTGCTATGATGCCCCCCATGGTTAAACAGCTCGACAACGCTAGGCCCAAACGCGGAGAGAAGCTCCCGGTTATGGAATCAGAGAACATTACAGCACAGGAGGTGGCAATTTGGCGCGTCGTGCCTGTGCCGGCTCTTTGAATGAGCTGTAATAGTTAGTCAGCCCTTTCAGGAGAGGAGAGAAAATAATTGGGAGACGAGAAAGGGTGATTTCATCTGCAATTTCTCCGCTACTCGATTCACGCACAGGAACATTACGTTTCCTCCAAGGGGACGTCAGCGACAGCCCGTAACAGTGCTACCTAGTCAGGGTCGACGGGAAGGAGAGGGCCCGAAGGCCGTTACCCCCGCCATGCCCCTCTTCACGCGCCCTTCCGTTCTCAAAAACGGGCGACTGAAGTAATTGAAGCGACGGAGGACAGTACCTGTCGGAGATGGTTCTCAAACTCCTCCCGGACTTCACCTGCTTTACTCAGCACCAGAGGAGCACGGAATACAGGCTCTGCAAGCACAAAACAAAACAGGCAAACTCACTAAGGACAAACCCAACTCCCGTCTCACGAGGCTCCTGAAGCGGCCGATATCCTTGGCCCCTGGAGCCACGGTATTCGTAGAATCTGACAGCACAGGAGGAGGCCATTCGGCCCATCGTGCCTGTGCCGTCTTTGTCAGAGCTCTCCAATTAGTCCCACCCCCCCTGCTCTTTCCCCGTAGTCCTGCAAATTGTTTCCTTTTCAAGTATTTATCCAATTCCCTTTTGAAAGTTACTATTGAATCTGCTTCCACCGCCCTTTCAGGCAGCGCGTTCCAGATCACAACAACTCGCTGCGTAAAAAAATGTCTCCTCCTCTTCCCGTCTGGCTTTTGTGCCAATGATCTTCAATCTGTGTCCTCTGGTTACCGACCCTCCTGCCACGGGAAACAGTTTCTCTCTATGTACTCTTATCAAAATCCCCATAATTTTGAACACAGAAAGAGAAGGTTCTATATAAACCCAAGCCTGCCTTTCACGGTGTGTTGTAGAAACTCGGAGGAAACAATCTCTGTGCTCACTGAGTGTATAGAACAAAGGGTCACCACCATGAAGGCAGGACTACAAGCATGCTAAACAGCGGAAGCAGCATGCTATAGGCAGAGCTAAGCAATCCTACAATCAATGGATTCGCTCAAAGCTCTGCAGTCCTGCCACATCCAGTCGTGAACGGTGGTGGACCATTAAACAACTAACGGGAGGAGGAGGCTCCATGAATATCCCCATCCTCAATGATGGTGGAGCCCAGCACGTGAGTGCAAAAGACAAGGCTGAAGCGTTTGCAACCACCTTCAGCCAGAAGTGCCGAGTGGATGATCCATATCGGCCTCCTCCCGAGGTCCCCACCATCACAGAAGCCAATTCGATTCACTCCATGTGATATCAAGAAACGGCTGAGTGCACTGGATACAACAAAGGCTATGGGCCCCGACAACAGCCCGGCTATCGTGCTGAAGACTTGTGCTCCAGAACTAGCCGCGCCTCTAGCCAAGCTGTTCCAGTGCAGCTACAACACTGGCATCTACCCGACAATGTGGAAAACTGCCCAGGTGTGTCTTGTCCACAAAAAGCAGGACAAATACAATCCGGCCAATTACCACCCCATCAGTCTACTCTCAATCATCAGCAAAGTAATGGAAGGTGTCGTCGACAGTGCTATCAAGCGGCACTTACTCACCAATAACCTGCTCACTGATGCTCAGTTTGGGTTCCGCCAAGACCACTCGCTCCCGACCTCATTACAGCCTTGGTCCAAACATGGACAAAAGAGCTGAATTCCAGAGGTGAGGGGAGAGTGACTGCCCTTGACATCAAGGCAGCATTTGACCCAGTGTGGCATCAAGGAGCCCTAGTAAAACTGAAATCAATGGGAATCGGGGAAAACGCTCCACTGGCTGGAGTCATACCTAGCACAAAGGAAGATGGTTGTGGTTGTTGAAGGTCAATCATCACAGCCCCAGCACATCGCTGTAGGAGTTCCTCAGGGCAGTTGTGGTAAACCACTGTTTGTATTCCTGTTTGTCCTGTTTGTATTCCACTGTGTACATGCCTGGACATGCCTCGGCTGACTCCTCCCACAGGTCCTAGTATAAAGGTGACTGCTCCCCAGCCCTTAGTATCATGGACCGGTCGACCACGCGAGGCAGACCTCCATTCTGTTGTTAATAAAAGCCTTTAGTTACTCTTCTAACTCTCAGTCTTTTATGAGTAATTGATAGCGCATCAGCAGTGTCCTAGGCCCAACCATCTTCAGCTGCTTCATCAATGACCTTCCCTCCATCATAAGGTCAGAAGTGGGGATGTTCGCTGATGACTGCACAGTGTTCAGCGCCATTCACAACTCCTCAGATAACGAAGCAGTCCATGCCTGCATGCAGCAAGACCTGGACGACATTCAGGCTTGTGCTGATAAGTGGCAGGTAACATTCGCGCCACAGAAGTGCCAGGCAATGACTATCTCCAACAAGCGAGCGTCTAACCACCTCCCCTTGACATTCAACGGCATTACCATCGCCGAATCCCCCACCATCAATATCCTGGGGGTCACCATTGACCAGAAACTTAACTGGACCAGCCACATAAATACTGTGGCAACAAGAGCAGGTCAGAGGCTGGGTATTCTGCGGCGAGTGTCTCACCTCCTGACTCCCCAAAGCCTTTCCACCATCTACAAGGCAAAAAAGTCAGGAGTGTGATGGAATACTCTCAACTTGCCCGGATGAGTGCAGTTCCAACAACACTCAAGAAGCTCAACATCATCCAAGACAAAGGAGCCCGCTTGATTGGCACCCCATCCACCACCTTAAACATTCACTCCCTCCACCACCGGCGCACCGTGGCTGCAGTGTGTACCATCTACAAGATGCACTGCAGCAACTCGCCAAGGCTTCTTCGGCAGCACCTCCCAAACCCGCGACCTCTTCCACCTAGAAGGACAAGGGCAGCAGGCGTATGGGAACACCACCACCTCCAAGTTCCCCTCCAAGTCACACACCATCCTGACTTGGAAATATATCGCCGTTCCTTCATCATCACTGGGTCAAAATCCTGGAACTCCCTCCCTAACAGCACTGTGGGAGCACCTTCACCACACGGACTGCAGCGGTTCAAGAAGGTGGCTCACCACAACCTTCTCAAGGGCAATTAGGGATGGGCAATAAATGCTGGCCTTGCCAGCGACATCCACATCCCATGAACGAATAAAAAACAAACTATGAATGCTGCAACGGAGAAAAAGGAGGTGCATCGACAACAACTTGCATCTATATAGCGCCTTTAATGTAGTAAAACGTCCCAAAGCGCTTCACAGGAATGATTATAAGACAAAATTTGACACCGAGCCACATATTAGATTAGGGCAGGTGACCAAAGCTTAGTCAAAGAGGTAGGTTTTAAGGAGAGTCTTAAAGGAGTAGAGAGAGACGGAAAGGTTTAGGGAGGGAATTCCAGGGCTCAGGGCCTCGGCAGCTGAAGGCACGGCCACCAATGGTGGGGCAAAGGGAACTCGCAAGAGGTCAGAATTAGAGGAGCGCAGAGATCTCGGAGGGTTGTAGGGCTGAAGGAGGTTACAGAGTTAGGGAGGGGGCGAGGCCATGGAGGGATTTAAAAACATGGATGAGAATTTTTAAATCGAGGCGTTGCTGGTCTGGGTGCCAGTGTAGGTCAGTGAGCACAGAGGGCGATGGGTGAACTCTTCCCTTAACCTTCTCTGCTCTAAGGAGAAAAATCCCAATTTCGCCAGTCTCTCTAAATACATGGGGTTACGGGGATAGGGTGGGATATGTGTTGGTGTAGGGGTTATGGGGATCGGGTGGGATATGTGTCGGTACAGGCTCGATGGGCCGAAATGGCCTCTATCTGCACTGTGGGGTTTCTGTGATTCTGTGATTCCACAGAACTGAAGTCCCTAATCCCAACGCAAGTGAATCGGGTTCTGCGGGCAAAACTGCCAGGGGTCAAGGGTCACAAAAGGGGTGGACTGGGGTGAAGCCCGAGTGAGAACACTCCTTGCTCATTAATGCCCACCAGCCTTTTGCAAGAGTACTGTGTTCAGCTCAGGACCCCGCACCTCAGGAAGGATATATCGGCCGTGGAGGCGAAGCAGCGCAGATTCACCAGAATGATACCGGGGCTGAAAGGGTTAAATTACGAGGACAGGCTGCCCAGACTGGGCTTGTGTTCCCTCGAGTTTAGAAGATTAAGGGGTGATTTAATTGAGGTGTTTAAGATGATTAAAGGATTTGATCGGGTCGAGAGAGAGAAACTATTTCCTCTGGTGGGGGGAGTCCAGAACAAGGGGGCAGAACCTTAAAATTAGAGCCAGGCCGTTCAGGGGTGATGTCAGGAAGCACTTCTTCACACAAAGGGGGTTGGAAATCTGGAACTCTCTCCCTCAAAAAAGCTGTGGAGGCTGGGGGTCAATTGGAGCTTTCAAGACCGAGATTGCTAGATTATTAGGGTATTAAGGGTCACAAAACCAAAGTGGATTGATGGAGTTGAGATACAGATCAGCTATGATCTAATTGAATGGCAGAACAGGCTCATAAGAACATAAGAGATAGGAGCAGGAGTCGGCCATTCGGCCCCTCGAGCCTGCTCCGCCATTCAATAAGATCCTGGCTGATCATCGACCTCAACTCCACTTTCCTGCCCGATCCCCATATCCCTCGATTCCCCTAGAGTCCAAAAATCTATCGATCTCAGCCTTGAATATACTCAACGACTGAGCCTCCACAGGCCTCTGGGGCAGAGAATTCCAAAGATTCACCACCCTCTGAGTGAAGAAATTCCTCCTCATCTCAGTCCTAAATGGCCGACCCCTTATCCTGAGACTGTGACCCCTAGTTCTAGACTCTCCAGCCAGGGGGAAACAACCTCTCAGCATCTACCCTGTCAATCCCCCTCAGAATCTTGTATGTTTCAATGAGATCACCTCTCATTCTTCTAAACTCCAGAGAGTATCGGCCCATTCTACTCAATCTCTCCTCATAGGACAGCCCTCTCACCCCAGGAATCAATCTAGTGAACCTTCGTTGCACCGTCTCCAAGGCAAGTATATCCTTCCTTAGATAAGGAGACCAGAACTGTGCCCAGTATTCCAGGTGTGGTCTCACCAAGGCCCTGTACAATTGGAGCAAGACTTCCTCACTCTTATACTCCAACCCCCTTGCAATAAAGGCCAACATGCCATTTGCCTTCCTTATTGCTTGCTGTACCTGCACGCTCGCTTTCTGTGTTTCTTGCACGAGGACACCCAAATCACTCTCAACACCAACATCTGAAAGTTTCTCACCATTTAAAAAATATTCTGTTTTTCTATTCTTCCTACCAAAGTGAATAACCTCACATTTCCCCACATTATACTCCATCTGCCACCTTACTGCCCACTCACTCAGTCTATCTATATCCCTTTGCAGACTCTGTTCTCCTCACAGCTTACAGTCCCACCGAGCTTTGTATCATCAGCAAACTTGGATACATTACACTCGGTCCCTTCATCTAGGTCATTAATATAGATTGTAAATAGCTGAGGCCCCAACACTGATCCTTGCAGCACCCCACTAGTTACAGCCTGCCAACCTGAAAAAGACCCATTTATCCCGACTCTCTGTTTTCTGTCCATTAACCAATCCTCTATCCATGCTACTATATTACCCCCAACCCCATGAGCCCTAATCTTGTGTAATAACCTTTTATGTGGCACCTTATCGAATGCCATTTGGAATGGCTCAAGGGGCTGAATGGCCTCCTCCTGTTCCCATGTTCCAAAGACGAATCACAGGTCGAATAAACATCTGGTAATAACACCATCACCAGCGAGAGGTCCTGACTAAACAATTAGAAAATGGAAGACACTCATAGCTCCGTCAAGAACACAGTCCGAGAGTTTAGCATTTCTCCCGTAACCTTGAACAGCGCTCGACGCTTCGTACAACATCACAGCGGAGCGGCCTCCACCGTCGTATACTGACCCTCGGGTACAATCTGAGGTCTAAACTAAACGATTCAATTTACACACACACACATATAAAGAACTCTACAGCGTCTTTCACCACCTCAGGACGTCTCAAATCGGTTTACAGCCAATGAAGCACTTCCTGAAGTGCAGTCACTGTTGTGATGTGGGAAAATCAGCAGCCAATTTGCGCACAGCAAGCTCCCACAAACAGCAATGACCAGATAATCTGTTGATTGAGGGATAGTTGGCCCAGGACACCGGTGAGAATGCCCCTGCTCTTCTCCCAATAGTTCCCTGTGATCTTTTACGTTAACCTGAGAGAGCAGGCGGGGCTCTCGGTTTAATGTCTCATCCGAAAGACGGCACCTCCGACAGTGCAGCGGAGGCTCCCTCAGTACTGGCACTGGGAGTGTCAGCCTGGATTTTGTCCTCGAGCCTCTGGAGTGGGACTGGGACCCATGACCTTCTGACTCAGAGGCGAGAGTGCTGCCCACTGAGCCACGGCCGACATAAAGCAGAAACCAGTCAGGGATTAGCCAGTATGTGTGTGTGACGGGAGCTAGTGTCAGGGGCCTGTGCTTTGGGTAAATATGGGTCTCGCTTCCCTGCACTCCCCATGGACGCAGCGAGCCAAGGGCGCGGACACTGGACAACCCGACTTCACAGAGACGGAGCCTGCAGTGAGCTTGCTGTCACTCCAGAGACAAGGCGCGCTGGGTTACAGGGTCAATTCCCTCAGTTAAAAAAGGAGCGTATAATCCGTCACAAGGCACTTTTAGCAGAACCGCCCAAGCATTCGGTCTGCATGGGTTGCCAGAGTGTGTATCAGAAAATTTAAATCCCTGATCCTATTACTTTCCAACTATCAGATTGTGGGGTCCTGTTTTAGGATCACAGAATCTTATAGTACAGGAGGAGGCCATTCGGCCCATCGTGCCTGTGCCGGCTCTTTGAGAGAGCTCTCCAATTAGTCCCACTGCCCCCTGCTCTTTCCCCACAGCCCTGCAAATTTCTCCTTTTCAAGGATTTACCCAATTCCCTTTTGAAAGTTACTATTGAATCTGCTTCCACCGCCCTTTCAGGCAGCGCGTTCCAGATCACAACAACTCACTGCGTAAAAATTCATCTCATCTCCAATGTTCCCTTTAATTATTTATTTATTTAAAAAAAAAAAAAATTTTTGAGTGCACGGCTCCTTTAAGGGGCTGCGCGGCCCATTCAAAACACCACCCTTGCACAGTTTTTCCGATGTAAAGGCCAGTTGAATGGGAGCTGCGGAGCGCTGTGCGGCCACGTAGCTTAAAGGGAACATGGGCAAGAGGGGAGGTGAGCAATCACCTTAAACCTGTGTCCTCTGGTTACCGACCCTCCTGCCAGCGGAAACACTTTCTCCTTGTTTACTCTATCAAAACCCCTCATAATTTTGAGCAACTCTATCAAATCTCCCCTTAGCCTTCTCTGCTCTAAGGAGAACAATTTATCCAGGTGTGATGCAACAGCACTAAGAACAGCACTCTCCAAACCTCCAGACCGCAAACTTTAAACAAACCAGGTTGTTTAATGGTATTTAAATTTCACAAATAGGAGCATTGAGCACTAGAGGTAATGTACAAATTAGAACACAAGAAATAGGAGCAGGAGTCGGCCATTCGGCCCCTCGAGCCTGCTCCGCCATTCAATAAGATCATGGCTGATCTTCTACCTCAACTCCACTTTCCCGCCCGATCCCCATATCCCTCGATTCCCAAAAATCTATCGATCTCCGTCTTGAATATACTCAACGACTGAGCCTCCACAGCCCTCTGGGGTAGAGAATTCCAAAGATTCACTGCCCTCTGAGTGAAGAAATTCCTCCTCATCTCAGTCCTAAATGGCCGACCCCTTATTCTGAGACTGACCCCGTGTTCTAGACTCCCCAGCCAGGGGGAAACATTTTCCCAGCATTAACCCTGTCAAGCCCCTTAAGAATTTTATATGTTTCAATGAGCTCACCTCTCATTCTTCTTAACTCTAGGGAATATAGGCCTAGTCTACTCAATCTCTCCTCATAGAACAATCCCCCCATCCCAGGAACCAGTCTGGTGAATCTTCATTGCACTCCCTCTAAGGCTAGTAAGTCTTTCCTTAGGTAAGGAGACCAGAACTGTACACAGTACTCCAGGTGTGGCCTCACCAATGCCCTGTATAATTGCAGTAAGACTTCTTTACTCTTATACTCTAATCCCTTTGTACCAAAAGCTAACATACCATTTGCTTTCCTAATTGCTTGTTGTACCTGCATGTTAACTTTCTGTGATTCGTGTACAAGGACACCCAGGTCCCTCTGAATGCAAATTTTTCCCAGTCTCTCACCATTCAAAAAATACTCTGCTATTTTGTTTTTCCTACCAAAGTGGATAACTTCCCACTTCCCCACATTATATTCCATTTGCCATGTTCTTGCCCACTCAACCTGTCCATATCTCTCTGCAGCCTCTTTGTGTCCTCTTCACAGCTTTCTTTCCCACCTGGCTTTGTATCAGCAGCAAACTTGGATCCGTTACACTCGGTCCCTTCATAGAAGTCATTAATATAGATTGTGAATAGCTGAGGCCCCAGCACTGATCCTTGCGGTACCCTGCTAGTTACAGCCTGCCAACCCGAAAAAGCCCCATTTATTCCTACTCTCTGTTTTCTGTCCATTAACCAGTCCTCAATCCATGCTAATATATTACCCCTCAATCCCATGAGTTCTAATTGTGTGTAATAACCTCGTGTGGCACCTTATCAAATGCTTTTTGAAAATCCAAATACACTACATCCACTGGTTCCCCCTTATCCATCCTACTAGTTACATCTTAAAAAAACACTCTCCGATTTGTCAAACACGATTTCCCTTTCATAAAACCATGTTGGCTCTGCCTAATATTATGATTTTCTAAGTACCCTGTTACCACGTCCCTAATAATAGATTCTAGCATTTTGCCTACTGCTGATGTCAGGCTAACTGGTCTATAGTTCCCCGTTCTTTCTCTTCCTCCTTTCTTAAACAGTGGGGTTATGTTTGCTACTTTGATAGTAGATTGGCGGTTAGGATCAGATCAGCCATGATCTTATTGAATGGCGGAGCAGGCTCGAGGGGCCGATTGGCCTACTCCTGCTCCTATTTCTTATGTTCTTATGTTCAATCCTTGGGGAATATTCTAAAATCTAGGGAATTCTGGAAGATTAATACCAGTGCATCCACTATCTCTGCAGCTACCTCTTTTAAAACCCTAGGATGCAGGTAGTCAGGTCCAGGGGATTTGTCGCCACTTAGTCCTGTTAAATATACTCAACAACTGAGTATCCACAGTCCTCAGGGGTAGAGAATTCCAAAGATTCACCACCCTCTGAGTGAAGAAATTTCTCATCTCAGTCCTAAATGGCCGACCCCTTATGCTGAGACTGTGACCCCTAGTTCCAGATCGGCGGTGTGGGTGCAGTTAGAATATTGTGTCGTGATTTGAGTGCTTAACTTTAGGAAGGATGTCAAGGCCATGGAGGGGTGCAAAAGAGATTCAGTAAGATGATACCAAGGTGGGATGCTTTAGTTATGAGGAGAGACTAGAGAAACAGATGCTTTTTTCATTAGAGCAGAGACGGTTAAGAGTAGATCTGATGGAGAGACTCAAAATGATGAGCGGTTTTGATAAGACAAAATAAGGAAAAATCTATTTCCATTGGTCGCTGAGTCTGTAATGAGGGGACATATTTTAAGATCACCAAAAGTACGAGGGGAAGAGGAAAAAAAAATGACTTGCATTTCTATAGCGCCTTTCACAACTTCAGAATGTCACAAAGCGCTTTACAGCCAATGAAGTACTTCACAGCTCCCTGATGTAGTCATTATTGTAATGACTGTTGCAATGTAGGAAATGCAGCAGCCAATTTGGGCACAGCAAGCTCCCATAAACAGCGATGTGATAATGACCAGATAATCTGTTTTAGTGATGTTGGTTGAGGGATAAATATTGGCCCCAGGACACTGGGGAGAACTCCCCCTGCTCTTCTTTGAAATAGGGGCCGTGAGATCTTTTACATCCACGCGAGAGTGTAGACGGGGCCTCAGTTTAACGTCTCATCCGAAAGGCGGCACCTCTGACAGTGCGGCGCTCCCTCAGTACTGCACTGGGAGTGTCAGCCTGGATTATGGGCTCAAGTCTCTGGAGTGGGACTTGAACACACGACCTTCTGACTCAGTGGAGAGAGAGTGTGCTACCCACTGAGCCACGGCTGAGAGGTTAGGAGAATTTTTTTTTAAACGCAGAGGCAGTGGGGACAGGGCAAGGGAATGGGATCAAAAGGGGGTGTAGCTCTTTCAGGGAGCTGGCACAGGCACGATGGGCTGAACGGCCTTCTTCTGTGCTGTGACATTCTAAACGTCACCTTAAACCTGACACAAAGTACGTGTCTGGGCACGTCCTGCGTGGGTAAACTCTCAGACCCAGACCAGTAAGTGATTCAGCTTCCAACACACATTACTTTTTCACCCAGGCTATTTTCGCTTTGATTCCTGATAGCCAAGTTACTTTGAGTCAGATTTAAAACAAGCAGCTATAAACTTCAGAAATCCTACTTCACTATAAAGTAGGATGGAAAAACTCTCAGCTCCAGTCCCATCCACACCTTATTTTCTCTGTCACACTTACCCCCAACTCCTCCACCCCCATCCCCTCCCTCTGACCCCCCGTCCCCTCCCTCTGACCCCCGTCCCTTCCCTCTGACCCCCCGTCCCCTCCCTCTGACCCCCCGTCCCCTCCCTCTGACCCCCGTCCCTTCCCTCTGACCCCCCGTCCCCTCCCTCTGACCCCCCGTCCCCTCCCTCTGACCCCCCGTCCCCTCCCTCTGACCCCCCGTCCCCTCCCTGACCCCCCGTCCCCTCCCTCTGACCCCCCGTCCCCTCCCTCTGACCCCCGTCCCCTCCCTGACCCCCCGTCCCCTCCCTCTGACCCCCCGTCCCCTCCCTCTGACCCCCGTCCCTTCCCTCTGACCCCCCGTCCCCTCCCTCTGACCCCCCGTCCCCTCCCTTTGACCCCCCGTCCCCTCCCTCTGACCCCCGTCCCTTCCCTCTGACCCCCCGTCCCCTCCCTCTGACCCCCGTCCCCTCCCTCTGACCCCCCGTCCCCTCCCTCTGACCCCCCGTCCCCTCCCTCTGACCCCCCCGTCCCCTCCCTCTGACCCCCCGTCCCCTCCCTCTGACCCCCCGTCCCCTTTCACACTGCTCGTGTCGCCCTCCCTCCCAATCTTTTGCCGAAGTACGATTGACTTTTTCTCTCTCATTCTCCCCCATGCGCACCCCGCCCCATCACTTCACCCCAGCCCTTCTCACCCCAACATCTCACCCCTTCCCAGCACAAGCCCTGGGTCTCCCAATCCACAACATAAATGACCTGGATATTGGAACACAGAGTAGAATTTCTAAATTTGCCGATAACACCAAACTTGGGGGTGGGCAAACAGTGAGGATGATACCAATCGACTGCAACAGGACATAGAAAGGCTAGCAGAATGGGCAGAGAAGTGGCAGATGGAATTTAATACAGAGAAGATAGGAGCAGGAGTCGGCCATTCGGCCCTCGAGCCCACTCCGCCATTCAATGAGATCATGGCTGATCATCCAAGTTCAGTACCCTGTCCCTGCCTTCTCCCCATATCCCTTGATCCCTTTAGCCTTAAGAAATATATCCAACTCCTTCTTGAATATATTTAATGAATTGGCCTCCACTGCCTTCTGTGGTAGAGAATTCCACAGGTTCACCACTCTCTGGGTGAAGAAATTCCTCCTCATCTCTGTCCTAAATGACCTACCCCTTATCCATAGACTGTGATCCCTGGTTCTGGACTCCCCGACCATCGGGAACATCCTTCCTGCATCTAGTCTGTCCAGTCCTGTCAGAATTTTATAAGTTTCAATGAGATCCCCTCTCATATTCGCTAGAGTTCAGAAGAATAAGTCTAATCGACCCAATCTCTCTTCATACGTCATTCCTGCCATCCCAGGTATCAGTCTGGTGAATCTTCGCTGCACTCCCTCCATGGCAAGAACATCCTTCCTCAGATAAGGCGACCAAAACTGCACACAATACTCAAGGTGTGGTCTCACCAAGGCCCTGTACAACTGCAGCAAGACATCCTTGCTCCTGTACTCAAATCCTCTCGCTATGAAGGCCAACATACCATTTGCAATACAGAGAAGTGTGAGGTGATGCATTTTGGCAGAAGGGACAGAGAGAGGCAATATACACTTAATGGCACAGTTTTAAAGAGTGTGCAGGGACAGAGGGACCTGGGAGTTAATGTGCATAGGTCCCTGAAGGTGGTAGGACATATTGAGAGAGTGGTTAGCAAAGCATATGGGATCTTGGGCTTCATAAATAGAGGTATTGAGTACAAAAGTAGAGAAGTTATGCTAAACCTTTATAAAGCGCTGGTTAGGCCACAACTGGAGTATTGCGTCCAGTTCTGGTCACCACACTTTAGGAAGGATGTGAAGGCACTTGAGAGGGTGAAGAGGAGATTTACCAGAATGGTTCCGGGGATGGGGGATCTTAGCTACAAGGACAGGTTGGAGAAGCTGGATTTGTTTTCATTAGAGCAACGGAGGTTGAGGGGTGATTTGATAGAGGTGTACAAGATTATGATGGGTTTGGATAGGCTAGACGGGGAAAGGCTGTTCCCACTAGTTGATGGTACAAGGACTAGGGGACACAGATTTAAGGTTTTGGGCAAGAGATACAGGGGGGATGTGAGGAAAACCTTTTTTACACAGCGAGTGGTGAGGACCTGGAACTCGCTGCCGACGGAAGTGGTGGAAGCGGAGACACTCAATGTTTTCAAGGGGAGACTGGATAGGCACTTGAGGGTAACGAACTTGCAGGGCTCCGGGGATAGAGCGGGGGAATGGGACTGACTGGATTGCTCTACAGAGAGCCGGCACGGACTCGATGGGCCGAATGGCCTCCTTGTGTGCTGTTATGACTATGACTCCCAGTGCCAACCCCAACACAAACCCCTTACCCTGACAGAGCCTCTTCTCTCCCGCATCACTCGTCACTTGAGCCTCTTTCGTGCCCAATATCACCCTCCCCGATGTCAGCCTTGTCCCCCAATCTCCTGGCCGGGACTGGGCGCCCCCAATCTCCTGGCCGGGACTGGGCGCCCCCAATCTCCTGGCCGGGACTGGGCGCCCCCAATCTCGTGGCCGGGACTGGGCGCCCCCAATCTCGTGGCCGGGACTGGGCGCCCCCAATCTCGTGGCCGGGACTGGGCGCCCCCAATCTCGTGGCCGGGACTGGGCGCCCCCAATCTCGTGGCCGGGACTGGGCGCCCCCAATCTCGTGGCCGGGACTGGGCGCCCCCAATCTCGTGGCCGGGACTGGGCGCCCCCAATCTCGTGGCCGGGACTGGGCGCCCCCAATCTCGTGGCCGGGACTGGGCGCCCCCAATCTCGTGGCCGGGACTGGGCGCCCCCAATCTCGTGGCCGGGACTGGGCGCCCCCAATCTCGTGGCCGGGACTGGGCGCCCCCAATCTCGTGGCCGGGACTGGGCGCCCCCAATCTCGTGGCCGGGACTGGGCGCCCCCAATCTCGTGGCCGGGACTGGGCGCCCCCAATCTCGTGGCCGGGACTGGGCGCCCCCAATCTCGTGGCCGGGACTGGGCGCCCCCAATCCCCTCGCCGGGACTGGGCAGCCCCAATCCCCTCGCCGGGACTGGGCAGCCCCAATCCCCTCGCCGGGACTGGGCAGCCCCAATCCCCTCGCCGGGACTGGGCAGCCCCAATCCCCTCGCCGGGACTGGGCAGCCCCAATCCCCTCGCCGGGACTGGGCAGCCCCAATCCCCTCGCCGGGACTGGGCAGCCCCAATCCCCTCGCCGGGACTGGGCAGCCCCAATCCCCTCGCCGGGACTGGGCAGCCCCAATCCCCTCGCCGGGACTGGGCAGCCCCAATCCCCTCGCCGGGACTGGGCAGCCCCAATCCCCTCGCCGGGACTGGGCAGCCCCAATCCCCTCGCCGGGACTGGGCAGCCCCAATCTCCTCGCCGGGACTGGGCAGCCCCAATCCCCTCGCCGGGACTGGGCAGCCCCAATCTCCTCGCCGGGACTGGGCAGCCCCAATCTCCTCGCCGGGACTGGGCAGCCCCAATCTCCTCGCCGGGACTGGGCAGCCCCAATCTCCACTCCTCACCCCCTCCCCCTGACTCTCATCCCTCACCCCCCTACCCCCACCACCCTTTGACCCCCTCCACCTCTAACCTCCTGACCCCCCCACCACCCCTTGACCCCCCCACCCCCCTCTCCACCCCTTTACCCCATCCCTCACCCCCGACTCCCCCCTGACCCCTCACCCCCCCTGACCACTCACCCCCCGACTCCCCCCTACCTCTCACCCTCAACCCCTCCCCGACCCCGGACACTCCTCTCCCCCGGCTCTCTCACCAGGCTCCAGTCGCTCCTCCTCCTCCTCCCGTTTCCTCCTCCGGCAAGGTAGCGGCAGCGGTTTCCTGCGGCGGCCGCGGGTGTCGGCTCGGCGGCAGAGCGGGCAGGAGAAGCCGAGGCCCAGGCCCAACCCCAGGCCGGCCTCGGGCACGGCGCGGCTCAGGCAGCCGCAGCAGCGGGGCTGGGGCTGGGGGCCGGCGGGCGGGGAGATGCCGCTGTCCCCGGGCTGGGGTTGGGGCTGAGGCTGGGCCTGGGCCTGTCCCCGGGCCCGCTCCCGCTCTCCGCTCCGGGCCGCCATCTTGTCAATCCGCGGCCCCGCCCCTCGGCGGGAGCGAGCACGCACAGGGCGTGGGACCGGGAGCGCGCGCGCCCCCGACCTGGGACAAATACCTGGAACCAAACTCAGCCACTGCCGCCCACACCTGGAGCACTGGGCACAGGTTTAGTCTCCTTCCCTGTCAGGGTAAAGCGGGAGAGCTTCTTCTCCCCGCGATGGACCCTCTGATATCTTCTTCTTCTTCTTAGGCAGCCCCTCTAAACCGAGGATGACTTGCTTCCACATTAAACATGAGTTCTCAGGTGACTGATGAGTCCAATGTGGGACCTACAGTCTCTGTCACAGGTGGGGCAGACGGCGGGTGGGTGGGGTGCTTGGGTTGACGTGCGCTCCTTGCGCTTGGCTTCCGCTTGCTCCCGGTGAAGAGACTCAAGGTGTTCGCCGCCTTCCCGGATGCTTCTCCTCCACTTTGTGCGGTCTTAGGCCAGGGATTCCCAGGTGTCGGTGGGGATGTTACACTTTTCAAGGAGGCTTTGAGGGTGTCCTTTAAGCGTTTCCTCTGCCCACCTCGGGCTCTCTTGCCGTGCCGGAGCTCCGAGTAGAGCGCTTGTTTTGGGAGTCTCGTATCGGGCATGCGGACGATGTGACCCGTCCATCGGAGCTGATTGAGCGTAGTCAGAGCTGATATAAAGGGTCGACGTCCACCTTATTCCCAATCAATCACTGAGTCAGGAGGGTCGTTCAGTAAAGCAACTTTATTTACAAGCCGGCAGAGGAGACACTCATGTTGGGATGAATGCTCGCCGCTCGCTAAGATCCCCTGCCTTATATACAGTTTTTTTTGTTCTAAGTCGTGGCTTACATCATGCAGTTGATTTCAGGTGTAAATTCTTGCGACCCGTGTGCACATTTTGACCGTTACATAGTCCTGTGACCCCATATGTTATCTTTACCACATTCCTCAATTGGTAGCTAATAGTTTGGGCACATTAGTCAGGTAGCAGCTGACAGTTTGACCATTTGACCACATTATTCAATTATTTGCTGACGGTTTGTGCACATTAGTCAGGTAGCAGCTGACAGTTTGACCATTTGGCCACATTCCACCATACTTCCCTATGGGACATGTACATTGGATATATGTTCAGTTCCTAAATTCCCTTATTTTAGCCCTTTTAACTCTTTCATTACCTAAGGAAGGATATACTTGCCATAGAGGGAGCGCAACGAAGGTTCATCAGACAGAATCATAGAAAGTTACAGCACGGAAGGAGGCCAACAAAGTGCCAGTGTGGCCTTCGGTCAACTGAGGAAGAGAGTGTTTGAAGACCAGGATCTCAAACCCGGCACTAAGCTCATGGTCTACAGAGCAGCAGTGATACCCGCCTTGCTGTATGCCTCAGGGACATGGACCATGTACAGCAGGCACCTCAAAGCACTGGAGATATACCACCAACGCTGCCTCCGCAAGATCCTGCAAATCCATTGGCAGGATAGGCGCACCGACGTCAGTGTTCTTGCTCAGGCCAACATCCCCAGCATCGAAGCTTTGACCACGCTCGATCAGCTCCGATGGATGGGTCACATCGTCCGCATGCCCGATACGAGACTCCCAAAACAAGCGCTCTACTCGGAGCTCTGGCACGGCAAGAGAGCCCCAGGTGGGCAGAGGAAACGCTTCAAGGACACCCTCAAAGCCTCCTTGAAAAAGTGTAACATCCCCATCGACACCTTTGAATCCCTGGCCCAAGACCGCACAAAGTGGAGGAGAAGCATCCGGGAAGGCGGCAAACACCTCGAGTCTCTTCGCCGGGAGCAAGCGGAAGCCAAGCGCAGGCAGCGGAAGGAGCGCACGTCAACCCAAGCACCCCACCCCACCCGCCCCTTCAACCACCGTCTGCCCCACCTGTGACAGAGACTGCAGGTCCCACATTGGACTCATCAGTCACCTGCAAACTCATTTTTAATGTGGAAGCAAGTCATCCTCGGTTCCCAGGGACTGCCTAAGAAGAGAAGATCCAGCCAAATCCCACTTCCCAGCTCTTGGTCCGTAGCCCTGCAGGTTACAGCATCCCAAGTGCACATCCAAGTACTTTTTAAATGTGGTTCGGGTTCCAGCCTCTACCACCCTTTCAGGCAGTGAGCTCCAGACCCCCACCACCCTCTGGGTGAAGACATTTCCCCTCAAATCCCCTCTAAACCTTCCACCAATTACTTTAAATCTGTGCTCCCTGGTTTTTGACCCCTCTGCTAAGGGAAATAGGTCCTTTCTATCCACTCTGTCTAGGCCCCTCATAATTTTATTCTCCTCAATAAGGTCTCCCCTCAGCCTCCTCTGTTCCAAGGAAAACAGACCCAGCCTATCCAGCCTTTCCTCATAGCTAAGATTCTCTACTCCCAGCAACATCCGTGTAAATCTCCTCTGTACCCTCTCTAGTGCAATCACATCCTTCCTGTAATGTGGTGATCAGAACTGCACGCAGTACTCTAGCTGAGGCCTAATTAGTGTTTTATACAGTTGAAGCATAACCTCCCTGCTCTTGTATTCCTGGGATGGGGGGATTGTCCTATGCGTTGAGATTGAATAGACTAGGCCTATATTCTCTAGGGCTTAGAAGAATGAGAGGTGATCTCATTGAAACATATAAAATCCTTACAGTGCTTGACAGGGTAGACGCAGGGAGGATGTTTCCCCCTGGCTGGAGAGTCTAGAACCAGGGCTCACAGTCTCAGAATAAGGGGTCGGCCATTTAGGACTGAGATGAGGAGAAATTTCTTCACTCAGAGGGTGGTGAATCTTTGGAATTCTCTACCCCAGAGGCCTGTGGAGGCTCAGTCGTTGAGAATATTCAAGACAAAGGTCGATAGGTTTTTGGGAACTAAGGAAATCAAGGGATATAATAGACAGTTTCCTAGAAGTAAGGGGAATTAGGGGTTATAGGGAGCAGGCAGGAAATCGGACATGAGGCTAGGTTCGGATCGGTCATGGCCCTGTGGGTGGCGGAGCGAGCCCAGGGGCCGTGTAGCCTGGTCCTGCTCCTACTTCTTGTGTTCTAATTCTGTGTTAGATTTCAGGAGAAGGTTCTATTCACAGGGATTAGTGGAGACCTCGGGAACAGGCTGCCAGCTAGGAGTCCTTCAAGAGTAAATTGGGCCTGTTCCTGGCTGGGGTGGAGATCACCTCTTACAGAAGGTAAGTACTGCAGGAAATACAGGGACAGAGTGATCTCCTGGACGAGTTTCGATCGCCTAGATGGGTCGGAGAGGAATTTCCCAGATTTTTTCTCCCAAATTGGCACATTGGGTTTTTTACCTGGTTTTTCGCCTCTCCCGGGAGATCACATGGGTTCGGGTGGGATGGAGAGTGAAAGTAGATTTGAGGTTAGGATCAGATCAGCCATGATCTTACTGAATGGCGGAGCAGGCTCGAGGGGCCGATTGGCCTACTCCTGCTCCTATTTCTTATGTTCTTATGATATGGGGATAGTTCATTAATGTCCTTCAGTTAAGGGAGTCGGTCGCCCTAAACGTGACTCCAACAACAACAACTTGCCTTTATACAGCACCTTTAACTAGTTAAAACATCCCAGGGTGCTTCACAGGAGCGCAATCAGATAAAATTTGTCACCGAGCCACACAAGGAGATAATGGGACAGGTGACCAAAAGCTTGGTCAAAGAGGGAGGTTTTAAAGAAAGTCTTAAAGGAGGAGAGAGAGGCGGAGAAGTTTAGGGAGGGAATTCCAGAGCTTGGGGCCCACGCATCTGAAGGCACAGCCGCCAACGGTGGAGCAATGTAAATCCAGAATTGGAGAAGCGCAGAGATCTCGGAGGGTTGTAGGGCTGGAGGAGGTTACAGAGATAAAGGTACTCCAGTCCCACACAACACAGTTGACTCTTAATGCCCTCTGAAGAGGCTTAGTGATGCACTTGGCACTGGTGCCCACATTCAGAGGACAACGTTTAAAAAACACAGCTTTATCTACCACTTCCTCGCATTTTGAGCCTAGCTATTCATAATCCTACGCTACAATCATAGGGTGATACAGACAGAAAGCGGCCGTTCGGCCCATCGTGCCTGTGCCGGCTCTTTGAACGAGCTCTCCAATTAGTCCCACTCCCCTCTGCTCTTTCCCCGTAGCCCTGCAAATTTTACCCCTTCAAGTATTTATCCAGTTCCCTTTTGAAAGTCATTATTGAATCTGCCTCCACCACCAAGTATCACTCTTAAATTAAGAGACCGTAGTGAAAGTCTGAGGCCCATACTGCAGGCAACTACCAAGATTGGAAAGAAATGGGAAGTAAAGCAGGAAGTAATGATGAGTTGACACCAAGCTTGGCCTTTCAAAGGCCTGAAGATTGTCGGAGGATGGAGAGACCGATGGAGGCGAGTTCCACAGATGCGAGGTCCTGGGAAAAGAATGAGTTACAGTACGTGCGATGAGTCTTGACTCCAACAAAGGGAAGATGCAGGGAGGAGAAATCGTTTCCAAGCCTAAACATTCGGAGCTTAGGAAAAGGAAGAGAGGAAAGGTCTAGGGGCGAGCTCTTTGCCTTGATTCAGCTACATTTACAATTAGGCCAATGTTCCCCTGGCTGGCCTCCCAGGTCTCCTCCACCCTCTGTAACCCAGCTCACCCAGAGAACCCTGCTGCCTGTCTCCTACCCTGCAGGAGGTCCCTCTTGCCAATCACGCCTGTTCTCTCACCTAAATTGGCTCCTGGCCCCCCTTGTGTTTAAATCCCTCCATGGCCTTGCCCTCCCTATCTCCGCAATCTCCTCCATCTCAACAACACTCCCCACCCCCAATCATAGAAATTTACGGCACAGAAGGAGGCCATTCGGCCCATCGTGTCTGTGCCGGCCTAAAAAGAGCCATCCAGCCTAATCCCACTTCCCAGCTCTTGGTCCGTAGGTTACGGCACTTCAAGTGCATATCCAAGTACTTTTTAAATGTGATGAGGGTCTCTGCCTCTACTGCCCTTTCAGGCAGTGAGTTCCAGACCCCCACCACCCTCTGGGTGAAAAAATTCTCAACTCCCCTCTAATCCTTCTAGTTATTGACCTCTCTGCTAAGGGCAATAGATCCTTCCTATCCACTCTATCGAGGCCCCTCATAATTTTATGCACCTCAATTAAGTCTCCCGTGTTCCAAAGAAAACAACCCCAGCCTATCCAATCTTTCCTCATAGCTAATATTCTCCAGTCCTGGCAACATCCTCGTAAATCTCCTCTGTACCCTCTCTAGTGCAATCACATCCTTCCTTTAATGTGGTGACCAGAACTGCACGCAGTATTCTAGCTGTGGCCTAACTAGTGTTTATGATTCTAGCATAACCCCCCTGCTCTTACATTCTATGCCTCAGCTAATAAAGGCAAGTATCCCGTATGCCTCCTTAACCACCTCATCTACCTGTCTACCTTCAGGGATCTGTGGCTATGCACTCCAAGGCCCCTCTGTTCCTCTGCACTTACTCAGTTTCTCCGACATGAGCCTCCACTCTCTTCACCCATGGTAAGCTCTGGAATTCCCTCCCTAAACCTCTCCGCCTCTCTCTCTTCTGTTAAGACGCTCTTGAATTGTCACCTGTCTTAATGTCTCATTTGACTCGGCATCCATTTTTCCTTATGTCCCGTGAAGCATCTCAAGTAATTTCTCCACATTAACCGCACCATGGAAAGGCAAGTTGCGGTTGTGCGTGTCTCTGAATCTCCCGACTCTCTCCTTGTTTCCACCCTGAAATGTTGGATAAATGCAGCCTGGGGCAGATGCCCTAGAATAGCTTTTCATGTCATTTTACACCAGTCACATAATGAATGGTGAGTGGCACCCCTCCCCCCCCCATGCTCCTATTCATGATGTCACGGGAGTGGAACATTATACTGTCAGAATGAAGGGGGAGTTTTATTAAATTGAGAAACCTAACTGGAAAGCCCACAGTACAGGGCACCACCGCAATTGGAAACAGTCAGAGAGAAGGTAAAATAGATCAACAAATAAAAACTAGGCAACGCTGAGGTTGGGTTTTACAGAACCTGGAGATTGTAGCAAGGGAAGACCGAAGGAGGTGTGGAGTTCCAGAGTGGGAAGCAATCAGTTAAGAGTAGGAGATGGGAGAACATCCCCATCATGCGACAACATAAGAACATAAGAAATAGGAGCAGGAGTTGGCCGTACAGCCCCTCGAGCCTGCTCCGCCATTCAATAAGATCATGGCTGATCTTCGACCTCAACTCCACTTTCCCGCCCGATCCCCATATCCCTCGATTCCCCTAAAGTCCAAAAATCTATCGATCTCAGCCTTGAATATACTCACTCAGCATCCACAGCCCTCTGGGGTAGAGAATTCCAAAGATTCACCACCCTCTGAGTGAAGAAATTTCTCCTCATCTCAGTCCTAAATGGCCGACCCCTTATCCTGAGACTGTGCCCCCTGGTTCTAGACTCTCCAGCCAGGGGGAAACAACCTCTCAGCATCTACCCTGTCAATCCCCCTCAGAATCTTATATGTTTCAATGAGATCACCTCTCATTCTTCGAAACTCCAGAGACAATGGCCCAGAAATTCGGGTGGAGGCTTCCCGCGGGTGCAAGCCTCCGACCTGCACTTACCTAGCACACCGACCGTTGAGCTGTGGGCCCGCGTGGGATTCTGATCCTGGGCCTGGTCCAGCTGCCGGCGCGCAGTGCTTGCGTATCCCAGGGGCGGTTAGTTCGATGCGTCCCCTGGGATCACGTGGACGATGGAGAGCCAATGGTAGCAGGGAATGCTTCATTCATAAGTTTGACAGGAAGAGCTGTCCAACCTATAAATACTAAGCCCCAAAACATCACTAAATCTTCAAATAAATTAAAAAAAACATCACATTTTAAAAATAAATTACATGAAATAACTATTTTAAACAATAATTTAAATTTTTGAAAAAATTAATTAATTTTCTAACGGGGCTAAAAATAAACTTACCTTTCTTTAAAGTATTTAAAATTAATAAACCTGTGGAAAAAATGTTTTAATTTTAATTAATTCACCACTTACCTGGTTAAAAGCAGGCCTTGCGCCTGCTTTTTAAGTGTAACTCCTGGAGACTTACCTTCCCGGGAAAACCTGCAAGAAAAACGTAAGTTCGATGCGCACGCACAGCCTCTCCGGCGCACACGTTCCACCTCTGAACCCCTTCTTTCAGGGGAACGGAAGTGCCGGTTTCCCGCATATGCACAGTGCATGCAGGAAACCGGCATTTCCATTGGGTTTACGGGTGAGTACCCCGTGCGTACTCACCCGTGGAGACCCAAATTTCTGGGCCTATATATCAATCTCTCCTCATAGGACAGTTCTCATATCCCAGGAATCAATCTAGTGAAACTTCGTTGCACCGCCTCCAAGGCAAGTTTATCCTTCCTTAGGTAAGGAGACCAAAACTGTGCACAGTAAGTTTTATCCAACTTTGAAGGTGGGCCAGAGATCAGTAAGGTTTCGTGGTTGATCCATGGGCTGTGCTGAGCTGGTCAATCTCTGTTAGAGTGGCAGTGGGGCGTTACAATTGACCTCAACACACCCCGGCTCGGGATTGGAAAATTTCGTCCAGGCTGGTTGTCCTTAAGGCACTGATTCCTTGTTGGGTTTTTTGTCCAGGTATGGTGATGCTTCTGTACCTTGCCCAAGTTGCTATTATTCACGTGAGCTTGGATAGTGAGCCCCTCCCTAAGCCTCTCTGCTCCTTTAAGACGCTCGTTAAAACCTATCTCTTTGACCAAGCTTTTGGTCACCTGTCCTAATAGCTCATGTGGCTCGGTGTCAAATTTTGTTTGATAATTGCTCCTGTGAAGCGCCTTGGGACGCTTTACTATGTTAAAGGCGCCATATAAATACAAGAAGTTGTTGTAGATAAGATAGTAAATCCAGGAATCTATCTCAACCTAAATCTTAGGGAGGAAGGGCATCACAGATGACACCAATCCTGTCCTTACCCGATCTCCACAGGCAATGTGTTGGACAGTGATCAGGAGCAGGATCCCAGACTGAATTTCCCAACCTTAAACTAGGGCAGAGACCCCAACTGTTGCACCATACTGCCTCCTCAGCTGACATCAGAGATTTACTAGAATGGTACCAGGGACGAGGCACTTCAGTTCTGTGGAGAGATTGGAGAAGCTGGGATTGTGCTCCTTATGAGCACAGAAGGTTAAGGGGAGATGTGTTCAAATCATGAAGGGTTTTGATCGAGTTACGAAGGAGAAACCGTTTCCAGCGGCAGGAGGGTTGGTAACCAGAGGACACAGATTGAAGATCATTGGTAAAAGAGCCAGCGGTGAGCTGAGAATTTTTTTACGCAGCGAGTTGTTGTGATCTGGAATGTGCTGCCTGAAAGGGTGGTGGAAGCAGATTCAGTAGAACTTTCAAAAGGGAATTGGATAAATACTTGAAGGGGGAATAAATTGCAGGGCTATGGGGAAAGAGCAGGGGGAGTGGGACTAATTGGAGAGCTCTTATAAAGAGCTGGCACAGGCACGACAGGGCGAATGGCCTCCTCCTGTGCTGTACGATTCTATGTACAGGAAACCCTGTAGAGACCAGGGATTGAATCAGACACCTTCACTCAAAGGCAGCATTACTTACGTAGCACCTTTAATGTAACTTAGCGTCCCTTCGGAGAGGGGCTAGTCAAACAGAGCAGAGATTGGGAGAAGGTTCGGGGTGTCAACTCAGGTCAAAGAGGGGTGGGAGGAGGTTTTCGAAGGTGAAGAGAGGCAGAGAGGAACGAGATGGTTGAAGACTTTGGCAGCAGTAGTGAAGGGGAGGTAGGGGCGTGCACAGTATTCCAGAGGAGGCCGTGACCTGGGTATTAGGACTGGAGAAGGTTGTTGGAGGAGGTTAGGAACAAGGCCATGCAGGGAAATGGGCCCAGCATTAGCAGCTGTGCAAAATAACAACAGAAAATGCTGGAAAAACTCAGCAGGTCAGGCAACATCCGTGGAGAGAAATTTGAGTTGACGTTTCGGGTCGAACCCTTCTTCAAAACTGGAAAGAAAAGAAAATAGATCGAAGGCAGGGCTGCGATCGGACAAAAGAAGTGAAAGAAACAAAAGAAGTAAAAGAGCTAGACGAGATGGTAATAGGCTGAGATTAGGTGTAAAGTGTACTGGCAGGGCAAGAGATAGCTGCCAGGTGTGAGAGAGAAACAAAAGGAAAGCTGGGGACGGGGGGAGAAAAGGAGTGGAAAAATTACAAGCCGAGGTTATGATCTGAAATTGTTGAACTCGAGATCGAGTCCGGAAGGCTGCAGAGTGCCTAATCGGAAGATGAGGTGCTGTTCCTTGAGTTTATTTCTTTTGTTTCTTTCACTTCTTTTGTCCGATCGCAGCCCTGCCTCCGATCTATCTTTTCTTTCCAGTTTTGAAGAAGAGTTCGACCCGAAACGTCAACTCAAATTTCTCTCCACGGATGTTGCCTGACCTGCTGAGTTTTTCCAGCATTTTCTGTTGTTATTTCGGATTTCCAACATCTGCAGTATTTTGCTATCGTATTAGCAGCTGTGCCTTCAGCTGCCTCGGCCCCACTCTCAGGAACTCCCTCCCTAAACCTCTCCCCCCTCCACCTCACACTCCTCCTTTTAAGATGCTCTTTAAAAGCCCCCTCAGTGACCAAGCTTTTGGTTACCACTCCTAATACCCAATTCTTTGGCTCAGCGTCCATTTCTTTGATTACACCTCCGTGACTTTTTTGCCCAAGAACGTAAGAAATAGGAGCAGGAGTCGGCCATATGGCCCCTCGAGCCTGCTCCGCCATTCAATAAGATCATGGCTGATCTTCAACCTCACCTCCACTTTCCTGATCCCCATATCCCTCAATTCCCCTAGAGTCCAAAAATCTATCGATCTCAGTCTTGAATATACTCAACGACTCAGCATCCACAGCCCTCTGGGGCAGAGAATTCCAAAAATTCACAACCCTCCGCGTGAAGAAATTCCTCATCTCAGTCTTAAGTGGCCGTCCCCTTATCCGAAGACCATGCCCCCTAGTTCTAGACTCTCCAGCCAGGGGAAACAGCCTCTCAGGGTCCCTGTCAAGTGTTTTACATTAAATGGAAGTTGTTGGGAGTCAAGGACAAGGACTCGAGTGTTACCAGAGTGGGACTTAAGGTGGGTTAGGATACAGGTGCCAGAGTTCTGGATGAGTTGGAATTTTTGCAAGGTGAAACTTGGGAAGTCACTGGTAAAGTTGAGCTTGGAGGCGATGAGGGTTTCAGTAGCAGCACAGGATGAGTAGCACAGTTGCAGTCACATAGGAAATGGCTGGTCACTTAGACCAGGGCAGTTTAGTGTTCAGTGGGTAGCACTCTCGAGTCCGAGGGTTGTGGATTCAAGTCCCACTCGTGCTGCACTGTCGGAGGTGCCGTCTTTCAGGTGAGACGTTAAACCCAGGCCCTCTCAGGTGAATATAAAAGATTCCACGGCCACTACAGGAAACTTTGGTTTATCCGGAGGTTAACTGTCCGGAATGCTCGATCCACCGGCAAAAATCAGGAGTCGGTTCAGTCAGTTTTTTTTCTTTTCGTTGCTTTTTTTTCACCAGTCAGGCTCTGCAAGGTCTAGCTAAAGCTGTTGCTTAGCTACAGAGGCGCTTGCAAGCTACGGCCGACTGTTTAGAAGCTGTTAAGCAACAGGGTTTGTTGCCAGATACGGAGCTCAAAAGCTCCGTATGTTTTAACATTAGCGCTGGTTTGTCCGGCAGTTTTGATGGGACGGCAACAGCTCGGTCCCGTCGGTGCCGGATAGCACAAAGTTTCCTGTATTTGAAAGAAGAGCAGGGGAGTTTTCCCTGGTGTCCTGGACAATATTTATCCCTCAACCAACATCACTAAAATGTGGTTATGTTACTGGACCAGTAATCCAGAGGCCTGCACTAATGATCCAGAGACGTGAGTTCAAATCCCACCACGGCAGCTGGGGAATTTAAATTCAGTTCATTAAATAAATCTGGAATAAAAAAACTAGTATTGGTAATGGTGACCTTGAAACTAACCGGATTGTTGTAAAAACCCATCTGGTTCACCAATTTCCTTTAGGGAAGGAAATCTGCCGCCCTTACCCGGTCTGGCCTATAATGTGACTCCAGACCCACAGCAATGTGGTTGACTCCTAACTGCCCTCTGCAGTTCACCACTACCTTCTCAAGGGCAATTAGGGATGGACAATAAATGCCGGCCTTGCCAGCGACGCCCACATCCTATGAACGAATTAAAAAAAACTAAAACAGATTATCTGGTTATTATCTCATTGCCGTTTGTGGGATCTTGCTGTGTGCAGAAAAGTACTTCATTGGCTGTGATGCGCTTTGGGACGTACTGAGGTCGTGAAAGGCGCTATAAAATGCAAGTTCTTTAAAAGAAAATGATGATCCAGTGAGGTGAGAGTCATTGTGGTGGGGCCAGGGAGCCTGACCACGAGTCCCTGAAGCAACTCCAAGACCGAGTGATCACCTGGAGTGAAAATCTGTACGTCAGCATAACATTCCTCTCTCTCACAAGCTCAAAATTCAACAACTTATATTTATATAGCACTTGTAAATTTAGAAAAACGTCCCAAGGCTCTTCACAGAGGTGTAATCGGACAAAAATTTACACTGAGCCAAAGAAGAAGATATTAGGAGGAGGTGAACACAAGCTTGGTCAAAGAGGTAGGTTTTAAGGAGGGGGAAGAGGGAGAGTGAAGAGGTTTAAACTTTAACTCTGGTTTATAGTTTCTAAGGTCTCTCTGGTGTAGCAGGGACTGTTGGTAAACTATTTAACTGTAGTGTAATTAGTGGGATTGATTGATTTAATTTAAATTCAATTAATTAAAGGGTAAATCATGGCAGGTCAGCCCGGCCACGTGGTATGCTCCTCCTGCAATATGTGGGAACTCGGACACTTCCTGTGTCCCTGACAACTACGTGTGAAGGAAGTGCACCTAGCTGCAGCTACTGACAGACCGCATTGTGGCGCTGGAGCTGCGATTGGATGCATACTGGAGCGTTCACGATGCTCGGGACATCGTGAATAGCACGTTTAGGGAGTTGGACACACCACAGGTAGAGGTTGGACAGGAAAAAAGGGAATGGGTGACCAACAGGCAGAGTACTAGGCGCAGGCAGGTAGTGCAGGGGTCCCCTGTGGCCATCCCCCTCTCCAACAGATACACCACTTTGAGTACTGTTGGGGGGGATGGCTTATCAGAGGAAGGCAGCAGCAGCCAACTTCCTGGCACCTGGGGTGGCTCTGCTGCACAGAATGGGAGGATAAAGAGTGGTAGAGCTATAGTAATAGGGGATTCAATTGTAAGGGGAATAGATAGGCATTTCTGCGGCCGCAAACGAGACTCCAGGATGGTGTGTTGCCTCCCTGGTGCAAGGGTCAAGGATGTCTCAGAGTGGCTGCAGAACATCTTGGAAGGGGAGGGTGAACAGCCAGTTGTCGTGGTGCATATAGGCACCAACGATGTAGGTAAAAAGCGGGATGAGGTCCTGAAAGCAGAATATAGGGAGTTAGGAGGTAAATTAAAAAACAGGACCTCAAAAGGTAGTAATCTCAGGATTGCTACCAGTGCCACGTGCTAGTCAGAGTAGAAATAGGATACTTCAGATGAATACGTGGCTAGAGGAATGGTGCCAGGGGGAGGGATTCAAGTTCCTGGGACATTGGAACCGGTTCTGGGGGAGGTGGGACCAGTTCAAACCGGACAGTCTGCATCTGGGTAGGGCTGGAACCGATGTCCTAGGGGGTTTGTTTGCTAGTGCTGTGGGGGAGGGTTTAAACTAAAATGGAAGGGGGTTGGGAACCTGAGCAGGGAGACAGAGGAACGGGAAACAAGGATAAAAGCAAAAGATAGGAAGGAGAAAAACAAAAGTGGCAGTCAGAGAAATCAAGGGTTTAAATCAAACGTGGCCACAGTAAATAATAATTCTAATAGGTCTAAAAGCGTTAAAAAAACAAGCCTGAAGGCTTTGTGTCTTAATGCGAGGAGCATTTGTAATAAGGTGGATGAATTGGCTGCGCAAATAGAGGTAAACGAATACGATTTGGTTGGGATTACGGAAACGTGGCTCAAGGATGGCCAAGACTGGGAACTCAACATCCAGGGGTATTCAATATTCAGGAAAGATAGGCAAAAAGGAAAGGGAGGTGGGGTAGCATTACTGGTTAAAGAAGGGATTAACACAATGGTAATGAAGGATATTAGCTCTGATGATGTGGAATCTGTATGGGTAGAATTGAGAAATACTAAGGGGGAAAAAAACATTAGTGGAAGTGGTATATAGACCTCTAAACAGTAAGGCGGAGGTTGGGGATGGCATTAAAAGGGAAATTAAAGAAGCGTGCAATAAGGGCACAGCAGTCATCATGGGTGACTTTAATCTACATATAGATTGGGCTAACCAAATTAGTAACAATACTGTGGAGGAGGAATTCCTGGAGTGTTTACGGGATGGTTTCCTGGACCAATATGTCGAGGAACCAACCAGAGATCAGGCCATCTTAGACTGGGTATTATGTAACGAGAAAGGATTAATTAGCAATCTTGTTGTACGAGGCCCCTTGGGTCGGAGCGATCATAATATGATCGAATTCTTCATTAAAATGGAGAATGAAGTAGTTGACTCAGAAACTAGGGTCCTCAATTTAAATAAAGGAAACTACGATGGTCTGAGGAGCGAGTTGGGTAGGATTGATTGGGGAATGGCACTCAAAGGGTTGATGGTGGATAGGCAATGGCAAACATTCAAAGACCGAATGGATGAACTACAGAAGTTGTTCATCCCAGTTTGGCATAAAAATAAAGCAAAAGAGACTCAACCGTGGCTAACAAGGGAAATTAGGGGTAGCATAAGATCCAAGGAGAGGACATACAAATTGGCCAGAAAAAGCAATAATCCTGAGGATTTGGAGCAGTTCAGGATTCAACAAAGGAGGACAAAGGGATTAATTAAGAAAGGGAAAATAGAATATGAGAGTAAGCTTGCAGGGAACATAAAAACTGACTGTAAAAGCTTTTATAGATATGTGAAGAGAAAAAGATTGGTGAAGTCAAGCGTAGGTCCCTTGCAGTCAGAATCGGGGGAATTTATAATGGGGAACAAAGAAATGGTAGACCAACTAAATACATATTTTGGTTCGGTCTTCACAAAGGAGGACACAAATAACCTCCCAGAAATACCGGGGAACATAGGGTCTGATGAAAGGGTGGAACTGAAAGAAATCAGTATTTGTAGGGAAATGGTGTTAGGGAAATTGATGGGACTGAAGGCCGATAAATCCCCAGGGCCTGATAATCTACATCCCAGGGTACTTAAGGAAGTGGCCCTAGAAATAGTAGATGCATTGCTGGTCATCTTCCAGAACTCAATAGACTCTGGAACAGTACCCATGGATTGGAGGGTAGCTAATGTTACCGCACTATTCAAAAAAGGTGGCAGAGAAAAAGCGGGGAATTATAGACCGGTAAGCCTGACATCGGTAGTGGGGAAAATGCTAGAGTCCATTTTCAAAGATGTAATAGCAGAGCACTTGGAAAGCAGGGACAGGATCGGACAAAGTCAACATGGATTTACAAAAGGTAAATCATGCTTGACTAATCTACTGGAATTTTTTGAGGATGTAACTGGTAAAATAGATAAGGGAGAACCAGTGGATGTGGTGTATTTGGACTTTCAGAAGGCTTTCGATAAGGTCCCGCATAAGAGATTAGCGTGCAAAATTAAGGCACATGGGACTGGGGGCAAGGTATTGACTTGGATAGAGAACTGGTTGGCGGACAGAAAGCAAAGAGTTGGAATAAACGGGTCGTTTTCCGAGTGGCAGGCAGTGACTAGTGGGGTACCGCAAGAATCGGTCCTAGGACCCCAGCTGTTCACAATATATATTAATGATCTGGATGAGGGAATTGGATGTAATATCTCCAAATTTGCAGATGACACAAAGCTGGGTGGGAGGGTATGCTGTGAGGAGGATGTCATGAAACTCCAGTACGATTTGGACAGGTTAGGTGATTGGGCAGAAACATGGCAAATGCACTATAATGTGGATAAATGTGAGGTTATCCACTTTGGTGGCAAAAACAGGAAGGCAGATTATTATTTGAATGGCAATAGATTGGGAGAAGGGGAAGTGCAAAGAGACCTGGGTGTTCTTGTGCACCAGTCGCTGAAGGTAAGCATGCAGGTGCAGCAGGCGGTTAAGGCGGCAAATGGTATGTTGGCCTTCGTAGCAAGAGGGTTCGAGTACAGGAACAAGGATGTCTTGCTACAGTTATACAGGGCCTTGGTGTGACCGCACCTTGAGTAGTGTGTGCAGTTTTGGTCACCTTATCTGAGGAAGGACTTTCTTGCCATGGAGGGAGTGCAGCGAAGATTCACCAGGCTGATACCTGGGATGGCAGGAATGACGTATGAGGAGAGATTGCGTCGATTGGGCTTATACTCACTGGAGTTTAGAAGATTGAGAGGGGATCTCATCGAAACCTATAAAATTCTGTCAGGCCTGGACAGACTAGATGCTGGAAGGATGTTCCCGATGGTCGGGGAGTCCAGAACCAGGGGTCATAGTCTAAGGATAAGGGGTAGGACATTTAGGACTGAAATGAGGAGGAATTTCTTCACCCAGAGAGTGGTGAACCTGTGGAATTCTCTGCCACAGAGGGCGGTGGAGGCCAGTTCATTAAATATATTCAAGAAAGAGTTGGATATATTTCTTAAGGCTAAAGGGATCAAGGGATATGGGGAGAAGACAGGGACAGGGTACTGAATTTGAATGATCAGCCATGATCTCATTGAATGGTGGAGCAGGCTCGAAGGGCCGAATGGCCTACTCCTGCTCCTATCTTCGATGTTTCTATGTTTCGGGGAGGGAAGGAAATTCCAGAGCGTGGGGGCCTTGACGACTGATAGCACAGCCGCCAATGGTGGGGCGATGCACAAAAGGCCAGAGTTGGAGGAACAAAAGCGGGAGTGGGTTGGGGTTGTCTGGAGACAGTTAGAGATAGGGAGGGGGCGAGGATTTGAAGGGATTTAAACACAACAATTCACCCTAAAGCAAAAACCTTGTGCTTTAGACGAGCAGAAGCTGGGCTGAAAAGCACAGTCCGACACTAGCCTATTGGGGAAAAAAAAAATCAATAAATGTGAAACACACACGCGCTTTGGAGTGAAGCCCCTTACACGGTCCCTGCTAGTCTGGGTTTTATGACTATAATACTGGACAATTTTAGCTGGTTTATTTAAAAAAAAACTTTTATTCACGTATCAGAAACTTTAAACAGCAAATGGTTCACAGGAGATGAGGGCTATTCAAATCTCGAACTTTCTCTCCCTCACCCACTCTCCGTTCCGTTTACAAGGCCTGAAATACAAATGCAATCAATGATTTCATAAAAACACATGCCCATTGCATTTGAAGTACCCGTAAGGGATGTGAACTCTTCCTTAGTCTGCTGAACCCCACACAAACACTGCTGCCTCACACTCCTCAGGGTAGCAACGACTAGGGGCTGAAAGCAGAGCATTCTGTGGGAAATAATATATAGATGCATGTTTAACCAGTAAAGAACCGGGTTTGCTTATATTACCTGGGGGGGGTTGGGGGGGGAAGTGGGGTGGGTTTAGTGAGGGGAAATTAAACTAAATTAACTGCGTTTGCACTCCTGCTCACTGTCCAGTGACTTGTGGAAAGTGCATGAACATCTATGAGGCCCGATACAATCTGTCAGACATTCATTGCCCCTGCTCACATACGGGAGAAGGTACCCAAGGGATGTTAGCGACAGTGGAGTTTGACCCAGTGTCAAACTGGGAGAGGTGGGGCTCTGGAAAAGGTTCTTAAAAGCAGCTCTGGTACATCGAGACAATCCCACGACCTGCTCCCGGAACTTCACAGGGCCCGAGGGATCTTCCACATGACACAAGGCAGTGAGCGAGGCAGAAAACTACATGAGTAACAAGGGTTGTAACAGCACAGAGTCCCAGACAGCACGCAGGGTTACAAACCAGCTTATCTTTTTGACTGACGAGACTTCAACCGACCGTAACATTTCGCAAGCATGCGTTATTTTTTTTTGCGAAACCAACTCCACTTTCAATCTGGTCAAAAACAGGAAAGAAGAAAAACAAACTAACATTCTCAGCTGAAGCAGATGGTTAATGCTCGACCTTCATGGTCCTGTAACTATCACGTGTACACAGGCTTGCGTGTGAAACACTATTTGCCGACAATCACTGCACTGAATTGAAGAGAGTCTCGTCGGGCGATACCACACCCGTAGGTGACCGAGAACTGGAGGGGTACAGAATAAAGTTTGAAGACTACTCCCAGAAATGTGCGGGAGCATCAAGTCTCCCGACAATATACAATATTTAAACGTGCAATGAGAAACACTCTCTGGAGGTCACTTCACTCTGATTCGAGCGACACTCGAGGGTTTTAAACAGCAGCTCTTGGTCTATGGTGACCTTTCCCACACATACGATTCGCCCAGCACCAAGTTTCCTCTAGGAGATCAGTCACTTTTAATTTAGGTTTAAAGTATATCGAGTGTCTATGGTTAGCTTTTGGAGCTCCCGGTTAGACCACGACGTCGGTCGGGGCTCCTTTCATGATGATTGATGAGCCCATTCAACACTGGGTGAGGCCGGATCAACACGTTACCAGAGGGAGCTGGCACTAGGCTGCCTTTTTGAAGAACCCCATGATGGATGCCTGCTTGCCCGCTCTGCTGGGCGCTAGTGCTTTCTTCTCCTTCTGCCCCTTTGGCTCGTCTTTGACTCCTCCCGTGCTCTTTGTGCCGGCTGGTTTTGGTCGGCTGTCCTGTCGCTTGGACACAAACTCGCTCTCACTGTCGGTGCACGACTCACTCTGGTAAACCTTTTCCGTCACTGACACATGGCAGGGGGAAATAGAATGAGGAGAGAACCAGATGGTTAGATCGGGTTACTCTTACAACGGGGCTTACAATATAGATTTTAAACTTAGTTTGCATGACTTTTGACAGCACCCAGACAAGGAGTCAGCTTCCACACGCAGACTGACGACATTCAACTCCACCCCACCCGTCACCCACTCCGCTGTGTGTCCGACATCCAGTCTTGGATAAGCTGCAATTTCCTCCAGCGAAATGCTGGGAAGACCGAAGCCACTGTCTTCGGACCCTCCGCCACAACTCCACTCTCTCGCCACCAATTCCACCCCCTCCCTGGCCACCGTCTTGGAGTGGACCAAGATGGTTTGTAACCTCAGCCTCCTGTTCAACCCCAAGCTGAGCTTCAGACCGCGCACGCCCTCCCCGCCCCGCCCCGGGGAGCCCGCGCGCCCTCCCCGCCCCGGGGAGCCCGCGCGCCCTCCCCGCCCGCCCCGGGGAGCCCGCGCGCCCTCCCCGCCCGCCCCGGGGAGCCCGCGCGCCCTCCCCGCCCGCCCCGGGGAGCCCGCGCGCCCTCCCCGCCCCGGGGAGCCCCGACTCATGTGCACATGATATTGAGTCAAAGAACTGAGTTGCCAATTGGTAAATCTCACCGATTGCGCCCTCTTCATCCACAAAGGTCTTGGATTTGAGAACGCGACGACGTTTCCTACGTTTCACTCCAGCTGCCTTCTGGGGCGGGGGGAAAACAAAGAAAAACGGGGTGAGGCTATAATGTTGACCTGTTAATATTGGCCTCCTTCTGTGCTGCATCATAACTCGCACCAAGTCCCGTTCACCCATCACCCCCTGTGCTCACTGACCTACATTGGCTCCCGGTCCGGCAACACCTCGGCTTTAAAACCCTCATCCTTGTTTTCAAATCTTTCCATGGCCTCGCCCCTCTCTATCTCTGTAACCTCCTCCAGCCCTACAACCCTCCCTGCGCTCCTCCAATTCTGGCCTCTTGCGCTTCCCCGATTTCCATCGCTCCACCATTGGTGGCCATGCCTTCAGCTGCCTGGACCCCAAGCTCTGGGATTCCCTCCCTAAACCTCTCCGCCTCTCTCTCCTCCTTATAACCTCTTTCCTGCCCTAATATCTCATGTGCCTCGGTGTCAAATTTTGTTTGATAACCCTCCTGTGAAGTGCCTTGGGACATTTTACAACGTTAAAGGCACTACATAAACACAAGTTGTTGTTAAAGGCTATGGCTTTAAATTGGCCAAAAACAAAACACACCTAACCGTACAAACCAGAATCAGCCGTGCAAACCTACAGTCCCAGACACAAGCTTAAAGACCGATTTCACTGCAGTATCTGGTTTGTTCCTTTCACAGCTAGAGGAATGCCGCAGCTCCTTGCTAGAACATTCTTTATATAATTTTACTGCGTATTATTCTCTATATAAACCAGCTGAATAATTCCTGCAGATAAAGACTTAAAGAGTGGCAATGCGCTGGAGGAATTGCCCATTACCTCAGCTCCCTGCGCACTTTCCCAACACGGTGCCTTAGCTTCAACATCCGAAAGGCATTGAGGTGATGTATCTTCTTCCTTGTTTGGCGCTTCCGGGGGTGGTGACGGAGTCTTTACATCACGAGCTTCAGGAGAGTCTGGGATTACTGGAACAGAAAGCAAAGAAACTGAGTGACAGTGAGAGTAACCCCCAACTGCTTAAACATTTCTTTTTTTTTTAGATCAGTAAGAAAATAAATCTGATGTTAAGTCATGGCATGGCTAGAATTGCTCAAACTGGACACAGGAAAGACCAAAATCTTCTCTCTCGGCTCCCGCCATAAACTCCGCACCCTTGCCATCAACAGCATTTCCCTGGCTACTCCGAGCGGTATGAACCTTGGGCACTCCTCTCAATGCACAGCTTAGCTTTTAACTCTGCATCCTATCCATCAGAGACCACTTACCTCCACACTTTGTCAACACTGCCCACCATCCCTCCACCCCAACCGTCCCCCACAATGTTCCCTTTAAGCTGTGCGGTCGTGCAGCACTCTGCAGGCAGCTCCTGTAAAGAGATGAATTGTTGGGCTTCATGGCATTGCTCAGTTTATAAAAACCCTCGGGTGCCAGAAATAAATGACCAGGCGTCAATGACATGTCTGCTTGGTCAATCTGGTCTCTGGCACGTTTATTGCCCATTCCTAGTTACCCTGGAGAAGGTGGTGCGCCTTCTTCAATCGCTGCAGTCCGTGCGGTGATGGTGCTCCCACAATCGTGTCCAGGACTTTGACCCAGCAATGATGAAGAAACAGCAAGGGGTCCAAGTCAGAATGGTGTGCGACTCGGGAGGTGACGGTGTTCCCACGGCATTGCCGCTCTTGTCCTTCTCCGGGGGGGGGGGGGGGGGGGGAAGAGAAGAGAGGAATGGCGGAGGTCGCAGGGGAGGGAGGGAGGCATGGCTGAAGCAAGCGTGCAGAGCTGCAGTGCACCCCGCAGATTGTGTGTACAGCAGCCATGGTGTTGACTTGAGTCCAGAGCCGTTTCTGGATTTGCACCCATCTCAAAAATTAAAACCGAGCGAGAACTTATTGTGTTTTTTTTTTTAAAAAACATTATCCTCCAGCAAGTAAAGGATTAAAACTAAAATATCCCACCTTCATCGTCGCTGCTGTCTGACTGCGGCTGTCTGATCCTCCGGCGTCGCTTGTTGCAAGACTCCTGCTCTTCCCTGGCCAATGCTGCATTACGCTTGGATTTCTTGCTGCTGTCCAGGGAGAAGGGGTGTGGGGGGAAAAACATATTTGAAAACCGTCAGTGGTTTCGGATTGCTTTTTCTGAATTAATGAAAAAGTCAACTGCTACTTTGCCCTGTGCTCATCTACATTAAAGGCGCTAAATAAATGCAAGCTCTTGTCGTCATTCATTATCCTGGAATTAGGAAAAGCAGCAGTTAGTTAAGAGACTGAAAGAATCTACATTTATATAGCGCCTTTCAACAACATCAGGATGTGCCCCTGGCTCAAGTCTCTGGAGTGGCATAGTGGTTAGCACTGTTGCCTCACAGCGCCAGGGACCCGGGTTCAAATCCGGCCTCGGGTGACTGTCTGTGTGGAGTTTGCACATTCTCCCCGTGTTTGCGTGGGTTTTCTCCGGGTGCTCCGGTTTCCTCCCACAGTCCAAAGATGTGTGGGTTAGGTTGATTGGCTATGATAAAAATTGACCCTTAGTGTTAGGGGGATTAAATACGTGGGGTTACGGGGATAGGGTGGGATATGTGTTGGTGTAGGGGTTACGGGGATCGGGTGGGATATGTGTCGGTGCAGGCTCGATGGGCCGAAATGGCCTCTATCTGCACTGTGAGGTTTCTGTGATTCTGAGTGGGGCTTGAACACACGATCGTCTGACTCAGAGGTGAGAGTGATAGCCACGACTGATACCCATCTACTCCTCCACACCCCACCCCACCCCACGAACATTTCTGCTAAGCTGCGTGGCTGTGCAGCGGTCTGCAGGTCCCCCGCCAGCTTTTAAATGGGAAAGCACCGCGCATGCGTGAAAATTTGAATGGGCCACGCATCCACTTAAAGGGACTGTGCATGATAAAAAAAATTAGAGGGAACACTGCACCCCACACACTGACGTTTGGCACTAACCTCTGTCCATCCTTTTGTTGCTTTCTGTCTAGCCCTGTTTTCTCTGCCAGGATTTTCTCCTGTTGAGCCTTCGCTTGTGGTTTCCGTGCTGCAGCCATGCTTTCGGAGGCCCTCTCCTCATCTCCCCCTCTCTCTGAAGCAGGCTTGCCGTGGCACTCTCCTCCCCCTGGGGCCTCCACTTTCTCTGGGGGCTCCGGAGCGGGTTTGGCCGGAGGGTCTTCTTCCTTGGCGGCCGGCGAGAGCAACTTGGATGGAGGCGAACCTTTCTCTGTGGGGTTTGAAGCAGATTTAGTCCTAGGTGCTGATAACCGGCACTCCAGGTCGCCCTACCTACAACTTAAAACGGAAAGGGCTTTTTCAAAATTTGTTCACGGGATGTGGGCATCGCTGGCAAGGCCAGCATTTATTGCCCACCCCTAATTGCCCTTCAGAAGGTGATGGTGAGCTGCCTTTTTGAACCGCTGCAGTCCCATCAGTCTACTCTCAATCATCAGCAAAGTGATGGACGGTGTCGTCGACAGTGCTATCAAGCGGCACTTACTCACCGATAACCTGCTCACTGATGCCCAGTTTGGGTTCCGCCAAGACCACTCGGCTCCCGACCTCATTACAGCCTTGGTTCAAACATGGACAAAAGAGCTGAATTCCAGAAGTGAGGAGAGAGTGACTGCCCTTGACATCAAGGCAGCATTTGACCGCGTGTGGCATCAAGGAGCCCTAGTAAAACTGAAGTCAATGGGAATCAGGGGGAAAACTCTCCACTGGCTGGAGTCATACCTAGCACAAAGGAAGCTGGTCGATGTGGTTGAAGGTCAATCATCACAGCCCCAGGACATTGCTGCAGGAGTTCCTCAGGGCAGTGTCCTAGACGCAACCATCTTCAGCTGCTTCATCAATGACCTTCTCTCCAACATAAGGTCAGAAATGGGGATGTTCGCTGATGACTGCACAGTGTTCAGCGCCATTCACAACTCCTCAGATAATGAAGCAGTCCATGCCCGCATGCAACAAGACCTGGACGACATTCACGCTTGGGCTAAGTGGCAGGTAACATTCGCACCACAGAAGTGCCAGGCAATGACTATCACTAACAAGCAAGAGTCTAACCACCGCTTCTTGACATTCAATGGCATTACCATCACCGAATCCCCCACCATCACATCCTGGGGGTCACCATTGACCAGAAACTTGTCTGGACCAGCCACATAAATACTGTGGCAACAAGAGCAGGTCAGAGGCTGGGTATTCTGTGGCAAGTGTCTCACCTCCTGACTCCCCAAAGCCTTTCCACCATCTGCAAGGCACAAGGAGTGTGATGGAATACTCTCCACTTGCCTGGATGAGTGCAGCTCCAACAACACTCAAGAAGCTCGACACCATCCAAGACAAAGCAGCCCGCTTGATTGGCACCCCATCCACCACCTTAAACATTCACTCCCTCCACCACCGGCGCACCGTGGCTGCAGTGTGGACCATCTACAAGATGCACTGCAGCAACTCGCCAAGGCTTCTTCGGCAGCACCTCCCAAAACCGCGACCTCTTCCACCTAAAAGGACAAGGGCAGCAGGCGCATGGGAACACCACCACCTCCAAGTCACACACCATCCTGACTTGGAAGTATGTCGCCGATCCTTCATCATCGCTGGGTCAAAATCCTGGAACTCCCTCCCTAACAGCACTGTGGGAGCACCTTCACCACACGGACTGCAGCGGTTCAAGACAGTGGCTCACTACCACAGTCTCAAGGGCAATTAGGGATGGGCAATAAATGCTGGCCTTGCCAGCGACGCCCACATCCCATAAACAAATTAAAACAAAGTCCGTGTGGTGAAGGTGCTCCCACAGTGCTGTTAGGGAGGGAGTTCCAAGATTTTGACCCAGCGACGATGAAGGAACGGCCGATATATTTCTAAGTCAGGATGGTGTGTGACTTGGAGGGGAACTTGGAGGTGGTGGTGTTCCCATGCGGCTGCTGCCCTTGTCCTTCTAGGTGGAAGAGGTCGCGGGTTTGGGAGGTGCTGTCGAAAAATATCTACATTACAGGCACTGCACTTCAATGTATAGGCAGCTTTTTGCTGTTTAAGAGACATGATAAGGTGCCGCATAAATGCAAGTCTTTATTAAAAAACCCCAGAGAATGGTCAGTACACACAGCACACCCAAATGGTGCCAGGGAATGGGGTGCAGGTCCCTCAGGAGGAATGAGTGAGTGCTGTGTCTGGAACACACGCGGACAGTCATACGCTTTACAATAATTTGCATTTATATAGCGCCTTTACCGTAGTAAAACGTCCCAAGGCACTTCATAGGAGCGATTATCAAACAAGATTTGACGCCGACACACATTCGGTAGCATAGTGGCAATGTCACTGGACTAGTAATCCAGAGGCCTGGACTGATGATCCGGAGACACGAGTTCAAATCCCACCACGGCAGCTGGGGAATTTAAATTAATTTAATTAAATAAATTTGGAATAAAAAGCTAGTATCAGTAATGGTGACCATGAAACTTATGGATTGTCAGGAAAAACCCTCTGGTTCACTGATGTCCTTTAGGGAAGGAAATCTGCCGTCCTTACCCGGTCTGGCCGATATGTGACTCCAGACCCACAGCAATGTGGTTGACTCTTAACTGCCCTCTGAAATGGACCAGCAAGGCACTCGGTCATATCAAAAAACTGTTAAGATGGACAACAGTGGTTCAAGGCAGCGGCTCACCATCACCTTCTCGAGGGCAATTAGGGATGGGCAATAAATGCCGGCCTTGCCAGCGACGCCCACATCCCGTGAATGAATAAAAAAATAAGGAGACGTTAGGACAGGTGACCAAAAGCTTGGTAGGTTTTAAGCGTTTTATAGGAGGAAGGAGAGGCAGAGGGGTTTAGGAAGGGAATTCCAGAGCTTAGGGCCCAGGCCACCAATGGTATTACTTACTAGCACTGGCTTTCAGGAAAAAGTTGCTGAAGCTGTTTCCTTTGCTCGTTGTCTTACTGCCTGAAGGAGCCTGGGAGAGAGAGGAAAAACACTCGGTTGTTGTGAAACAGCTTTTTAAAATATATATATTTTCTTTCAAAAAACATTATCATTGTTCGTGACTGATGTCAGGAAGCACATCTTCACTCACAGACAGCGTCTGATACCCAGAACAGTCTCCGGGTAGGGGAGTGGAAGCAAAAACTCGTTAACCAGGAAAACCAACACAAAATTCTCATCCTACCTCCACCATCCCCTCAAGCCTTCCAGAAAATTGAACACCAAATTTAGGCTGACACTCCCAGTGCAGTACTGAGGGAGCGCCGCACTGTCGGAGGGGCAGTACTGAAAGAGCGCCGCACTGTCGGAGGGGCAGTACTGAAAGAGCGCCGCACTGTCGGAGGGGCAGTACTGAAAGAGCGCCGCACTGTCGGGAGGGGCAGTACTGAAAGAGCGCCGCACTGTCGGAGGGGCAGTACTGAGGGAGCGCCGCACTGTCGGAGGGGCAGTACTGAGGGAGCGCTGCACTGTCGGAGGGGCAGTACTGAGGGAGAGCCGCACTGTCGGAGGGGCAGTACTGAAAGAGCGCCGCACTGTCGGGAGGGGCAGTACTGAAAGAGCGCCGCACTGTCGGAGGGGCAGTACTGAGGGAGCGCTGCACTGTCGGAGGGGCAGTACTGAGGGAGTGCTGCACTGTCGGGGGGGCAGTACTGAGGGAGCGCCTCACTGTCGGAGGGGCAGTACTGAGGGAGCGCCGCACTGTCGGAGGGGCAGTACTGAGCGAGCGCCGCACTGTCGGAGGGGCAGTACTGAGGGAGCGCCTCACTGTCGGAGGGGCAGTACTGAGGGAGCGCCTCACTGTCGGAGGGGCAGTACTGAGGGAGCGCCGCACTGTCGGAGGGGCAGTACTGAGGGAGCGCCGCACTGTCGGAGGGGCAGTACTGAGGGAGCGCCGCACTGTCGGAGGGGCAGTACTGAGGGAGCGCCTCACTGTCGGAGGGGCAGTACTGAGGGAGTGCCGCACTGTCGGAGGGGCAGTACTGAGGGAGCGCCGCACTGTCGGAGGGGCAGTACTGAGGGAGTGCTGTACAGTCGGAAGGGCAGTACTGAGGGAGGGCTGTGTGATGAAATATATGCCTTCATCAGCCCATGTGTTTTACCTGCTTGTATTGTGTGAACCGCCCCCTTTTGTTCCTATTGTGTGTGTATTGGCTACGCCCCTGTCTTTTGCCATATAAAGGTCTCAAAAGCTGTATGAGTCATTCCTACCAGACGAACCCGATGTGGGAAGACCTGTAATGCTGCAATGTTCTTAGTGATTAAAAGCCTTCAGTTGAATCCTTGTCTTTGAGTCATTGATGGCATATCAATTTTAATCACTAAAACACCAAGATGGATCGACTCCTGAAACCAGAGCGCTTGGATCGGGACCCCCATGCCTCAGACGCAGCCACACAGTTCGGACACTGGTTCCAATGCTTCGAATTTTTCATTGCAAACTCATCCACCACCATAGCAGCCGCAACCGCTACCGGAGACATGAAACTGGGAATCCTGCGAAACTGGGTGAGCCATCGGGTCTCCCCTCTCATCCAAGATGCCACCAGCTACAGGGATGCCTGCACCATTCTGAAGGCCCACTACGTGCGGCCAATAAACGAGGTGTACGCCAGGCATCTTCTGGCTACTCGCACGCAGCGGCATGGTGAGTCACTAGAGGACTTTATACTAAGCCTAAAAGTACTGGGCAGAGACTGTAACTGTAAGGCCGTGTCTGCCATCGTGTACACTGAGGAGCTGATTCGAGACTCCCTTATTGCGGGCCTCAGTTCAAATTACATTCGGCAGAAACTGTTTGAAAAGGAGGGACTGGACTTAAAACAGGCTATAGGTATAGCGCGATCGCTGGATATGGCCCAGAAGAACTCTGAATCCTGTTCCCCAGGCCACGCAGCCCACTCCGCCTCGTGCGCGCCGTGGGGGCCGCCATCTTGGAAGCCATCTTCACCTCCCAGGTCTCAGGCCAGCCCAGCACCATCGGAGCCCCAGCCTCCACCCAGGAGCCCCACTACTGCCGCGATGCATCGGGGCCCGAAATGCTACTTCTGCGGCCAGGACAAACACTCCAGGCATCTGTGCCCAGCGAAGGGCACCACCTGTTCTAAATGCGGGAAGAAAGGACATTTCAGCAAAGTCTGCAGAGGGAACCCCGCCTCCAACTCCACCACCGCTGCGTGCGCGCCGTGGGAACGGCCATCTTGTCCACCCTCATGGAGTCCACCATCTTGCCCCGACTACACGGACCTCCAGGACCCACTGGTGGCCTCGATCACAGTGGATCAATCCAGGCCGCATCCGTTGTCTAAATCGATGATGGACATAGAGGTAAACGGGAACAAGGTTAAATGCTTGATTGACTGCGGGAGCACCGAAAGCTTTATTCATACTAGCCTGGTAAAACGACTTTCACTAACGATAGTCCCCACACAGGGCAAAATCGCTATGGCCGATAAGACTCATACCTCAAAAATTACAGGTTTCTGCGCGGTTATGTTGTCGGTAAAAGGCAATGATTACAGAGATTTTAAACTATTGATAATGCCAGATCTCTCTGTGAGCGTGATCTTGGGTCTGGACTTCCAGTGCCACCACCAAAGTATCACGCTTACCTACGGTGGGTCCCAGCCGCCCCTCAGTGTGCGGTCTGGCTACCCTGAAGGTCAAGCCGCCCTCTCTGTTTGCCAACCTCGCACCCAACTGTCGACCCATAGCGACCAAGAGTAGGCGGTACAGCTGGGAGGACAGACGGTTCATTGCGTTGGAAGTAGAAAGACTCAAGCGGGAGGGCATCATCGAATGCAGTACCAGCCCGTGGCGCGCCCAGGCAGTAGTAAAGGGTAGCGAAAAGAAGCGGGTGGTGATAGATTATAGCCAGACGGTTAATCTATACACCCAGCTAGACGCCTACCCTCTGCCCCGCATAGCGGATATGGTTAACCAAATCGCGCAATACCGGGTGTTTTCCACCATCGACCTAAAATCGGCATACCACCAGCTCCCCATTAGGCCGGAGGACCGTCCATACACCGCCTTCGAGGCGAACGGACGTCTCTACCACTTCCTCAGAGTCCCCTTTGGGGTAACGAACGGGGTCTCGGTCTTCCAGCGGGAGATGGATCGCATGGTCGATGAGAACCAGTTAACAGCCACCTACCCATACCTAGACAAGTCACCATCTGCGGCCACGACCAGCAAGACCACAACTCGAACCTCACGAGATTTCTGAAAACCGCCCTCAGACTCAATCTCACCTACAACGAAGATAAGTGTGTCTTTAGCACCACGCGCCTCTGTATCCTGGGCTGCATGGTGGAAAACGGGGAAATCGGTCCGGACCCCGACCGATTGCGCCCCCTACGGGAGCTACCCCTACCAAACACTCCCAAGGCCCTGAAAAGGTGCCTGGGGTTCTTCTCCTATTACGCCCAATGGGTCCCCAATTATTCTGACAAGGCCCGTCCCCTCCTGAAATCAACGTCCTTCCCGCTCACGGCCGAAGCCCACGCTGCCTTCAACAGCATTAAACACGACATTGAGAAGGCCGCGCTGCGGGCAGTGGACGAAAACATCCCTTTCCAGGTCGAAAGCGATGCGTCCCGACTTCGCTTTAGCAGCCACCCTCAACCAGGATGGGCGGCCCGTAGCCTTTTTCTCAAGAACCCTCCAAGGGCCCGAGATCAGGCACTCCTCGGTAGAGAAGGAGGCCCAGGCCATAGTGGAGGCAGTGCGGCACTGGAGGCACTACCTAGCCGGCAAACGCTTCACCCTGCTTACCGACCAGCGGTCGGTAGCCTTCATGTTTAACAACAAACAGAGGGGGAAGATCAAGAACGGCAAAATTCTCAGGTGGCGGATCGAACTCTCCACGTTTGAGTACGACATAATATATAGGCCGGGGGCCCTCAACGAATCCCCCGACGCCCTATCACGAGGGATGTGTGCCAGCATCCAGGGGGACAGGCTACAGGGCCTCCACAATGGCCTCTGCCATCCGGGGGTCACCCGGCTATTCCACTTTATAAAATCCCGTAACCTGCCCTATTCCATCGAGGAGGTCCAGTCTATGACCAGGGACTGCCGCACTTGTGCGGAATGCAAGCCCCGTTTTTTCAGGCCCGACCGAGCCCACCTGATCAAAGCTACACGGCCATTCGAGCGCCTGAGCTTAGATTTCAAGGGACCACTCCCCTCCACCGACCGCAATGTGTACTTTCTCAACATTGTGGACGAGTACTCCCGCTTCCCATTCGCCTACCCCTGCCCAGATATGACCAGTGCCACGGTCATCAAGTGCCTCGGCAACCTGTTTTGCACGTTCGGCACGCCTAACTACATCCACACTGACAGGGGGGCGTCGTTCATGAGCGATGAACTGCGCCAATACCTGCTGTCAAAGGGGATAGCCACGAGTTGGACCACTAGTTATAACCCCCGGGGTAATGGGCAAGTGGAGAGGGAGAACGCGACAGTGTGGAAGGCGATCACCTTAGCACTAAGGTCTAAAGGCCTCCCCACCTCCCGCTGGCAGGTCCTCCCAGACGTACTCCACTCGATAAGGTCGCTACTGTGTACTGCTACTAACGCCACTCCCCACGAGAAGATGTTTGTTTTTCCCCGCAAATCAACCTCAGGAGTATCCCTACCCTCGTGGCTCTCCACCCCAGGGACAGTCCTGTTACGGAAGCATGTGAGGGGCCACAAAACGGATCCTCTCGTGGAGGAAGTACACCTACTCCACGCAAACCCACAGTACGCGTACGTCAAGCACGCCGACGGACGTGAAGACACCGTGTCCATAAAGGACCTCGCCTCGGCAGTAAGCGACGACGACGACCCATCACCACCACCCCCAGAAGAACCTCCACCATCCCCAGAGGTATCCTCACCGCCCCCAGAAGTACCTGCAACACCCCCAGCACATGGGTATGCCCAGGAGGGCACCACGGACTCCCGGTCGGAACCCGAGGTGCTGTTGCGACGTTCAGGAAGGACTATCACACCCCCGGACAGACTAAATCTGTAGAAGGGGTGAATGTGATGAAATATATGCCTTCATCAGCCCATGTGTTTTACCTGCTTGTATTGTGTGAACCGCCCCCTTTTGTTCCTATTGTGTGTATTGGCTACGCCCCTGTCTTTTGCCATATAAAAGGTCTCAAAAGCTGTATGAGTCATTCCTACCAGACGAACCCGATGTGGGAAGACCTGTAATGCTGCAATGTTCTTAGTGATTAAAAGCCTTCAGTTGAATCCTTGTCTTTGAGTCATTGATGGCATATCAGGCTGCACTGTCGGAGGGGCAGTACTGAGCGAGCGCCGCACTGTGGGAGGGGCAGTACTGAGGGAGCGCCGCACTGTCGGAGGGGCAGTACTGAGGGAGCGCTGCACTGTCGGAGGGACAGTACTGAGGGAGTGCTGTACAGTCGGAGGGGCAGTACTGAGGGAGTGCGCACTGTCAGAGGGTCAGTACTGAGGGAGAGCTGCACTGTCGGAGGGGCAGTACTGAGGGAGTGTTGCACTGTCGGAGGGGCAGTACTGAGGGAGTGCGCACTGTCGGAGGGGCAGTACTGAGGGAGTGTTGCACTGTCGGAGGGGCAGTACTGAGGGAGTGCGCACTGTCGGAGGGGCAGTACTGAGGGAGTGTTGCACTGTCGGAGGGGCAGTACTGAGGGAGTGCGCACTGTCGGAGGGGCAGTACTGAGGGAGTGTTGCACTGTCGGAGGGGCAGTACTGAGGGAGTGCGCACTGTCGGAGGGGCAGTACTGAGAGCTGCACTGTCGGAGGGGCAGTACTGAGGGAGTGCTGTACTGTCGGAGGGGCAGTACTGAGGGAGTGCGCACTGTCGGAGGGGCAGTACTGAGGGAGTGCTGCACTGTCGGAGGGGCAGTACTGAGGGAGTGCTGCACTGTCGGAGGGTCAGTACTGAGGGAGCGCTGCACTGTCGGAGGGGCAGTACTGAGGGAGCGCCACACTGTCGGAGGGGCAGTACTGAGGGAGTGCTGCACTGTCGGAGGGGCAGTACTGAGGGAGCGCCACACTGTTGGAGGGGCAGTACTGAGGGAGTGCTGCACTGTCGGAGGGGCAGTACTGAGGGAGCGCCACACTGTCGGAGGGGCAGTACTGAGGGAGCGCTGCTCTGTCAGAGGGGCAGTACTGAGGGAGCGCTGCACTGTCGGAGGGGCTGTACTGAGGGAGCACTGCACTGTCGGAGGTGCCGTCTTACGGATGAGATGTTAAACAGAGGCCCCGTCTGCTCTCTCTGGTGGACATAAAAGATCCCATGACACTAGATGCGCCTCTAACATCAGCCTGGTACTGGTCCCCCACTCACGTCCTCTGCAACTCCCTTGCTCGACCCCTCTGCTTTTGTGACCTCCCTTCTGGCTGCCACAAGCTCTTCCTTTGGGCTTTTGCACCTCCAACCCCAAGAATGAATTGTTGAGCCCTTCAAGCCTCGGCCGAATTCGAGCCTGGTTCCAGATATTGAGCTCGGCGCCCTGTTGAATACTTACAGCACTCTCTCCGTCTTTCGCCAGGACTGGCTCCACTTTCTGCTCTTTGTCGTGCATCTTGGCAGAGGATTTGGCAGAGAACATGCTCATGATTCCCTTGGGCTGCGGTGGAGCGCTTTTAGGAGCTGGGGGGGCATTGCCGTTCACGGTGGGCTTGCTGGCGCTCGGCCCCTCGCTTGAACTCCGAGAGGGGTGCTGCACAGACTTCTGCAGACGAGCCATCTCCTCCGCTGACCGAGGAACAGCATCTGCGCATCGAATGGCGCTGTACCTGCAATGGGAAAGAGTTACACAGTCCCTCAGTACACACGGCGAGGTGACGGGACAACGCATTACAGGCTGCGATCTAATTCAGAAAGTCAACATACCTCTAACAAGTCTAAGGTGTCAGTCGTGGCTGAGAGTCAGAAGGTCGTGGGCTCAAGTCCCACGCCAGAGACTCAAAACACAAAAATCTAGTGTAGTACTGAGGGAGTGCTGCACTGTCGGAGGGGCAGTACTGAGGGAGCGCCGCACTGTCGGAGGGGCAGTACTGAGGGAGCGCCGCACTGTCGGAGGGGCAGTACTGAGGGAGCGCCGCACTGTCGGAGGGGCAGTACTGAGGGAGCGCCGCACTGTCGGAGGGGCAGTACTGAGGGAGCGCCGCACTGTCGGAGGGGCAGTACTGAGGGAGCGCCGCACTGTCGGAGGGGCAGTACTGAGGGAGCGCCGCACTGTCGGAGGGGCAGTACTGAGGGAGCGCCGCACTGTCGGAGGGGCAGTACTGAGGGAGCGCTGCACTGTCGGAGGGGCAGTACTGAGGGAGTGCTGCACTGTCGGAGGGGCAGTACTGAGGGAGCGCTGCACTGTCGGAGGGGCAGTACCGAGGGAGCGCCGCACTGTCGGAGGGGCAGTACCGAGGGAGCGCTGCACTGTCGGAGGAGCAGTACCGAGGGAGCGCTGCACTGTCGGAGGGGCCGTCTTTCGGATGAGACGTTCAACCGAGGCACTGTCTCCCCTCTCAGGTGGATGTAAAAGATCCCATGGCCACTACTGGAAGAAGAACATGGGCGCTCTCCCCGGTGTCCTGGCCAATATTTATCCCTCAATCAACATCACTTAACGAGTATCTGGTTATTATCTGGCGTGGGACTTGAACCCACAACCTTCTGACTCAGAGGCAAGGGTGCTACTCACTGACCACGGCTGACACAGCACTAAATCATATTATCTGGTCATTTTCACATTGTTGTTTGTGGGATCTTGTGCGTAAATTGACTTACATAGGATATACGGCACAGATACAGGCCATTCGGCCCAACTGGTCCATGCTGGTGTTTATGCTCCACTCGAGCCTCCTCCCGTCTTTCCTCATCTAAATCTATCAGCATAACCCTCTATTCCCTTCTCCCTCATGTGCTTGTCTAGCTTCCCGTTAAATGCATCTCTACTATTCACCTCAACCACTCCCTGTGGCAGCGAGTTCCACATTCTCACCACTCTCTGGGTAAAGAGGTTTCTTCTGAATTCCCGGTTTGATTTCTTGGTGACTATCTTATATTGACGGCCTCTAGTTTTGCTCTTCCCCACAAGTGGAAACACTCTCTCTGTATCCACTCTATCAAAACATTTCATTAATTTGAAAGACCTCTATTAGGTTACCCCTCAGCCTTCTCTTTTCCAAGAGAAATGAGACCCAGCCTGTTCATCCTTTCCTGATAGGTATACCCTTGCATTTCTGGTAACGCTGCCGCGTTTCCTACATTACAACAGTGGCTACTCTTCAAATGTACTTCATTGGCACCGTGTCTAAGTCCCCACCAATATTTTTTTTTGGGTGAACATTTCTGCTCATCAAGGCAATGGGAGCTAGTACAGAGAAGCGGAAAGTACGAGCCTCTTCATACTTCCCTAATAATCAATGTGCCTCAATAATTTTTGTTGGGTATTAAGGGATAGGGAACCAAGGTGGGTAGATGGAGCTAAGATACAGATCAGCCATGATCTAGCTGAATGGAGGAACAGGCTCGAGGGGCTGAATGGCCTCCTCCTGTTCTTGTGTTCCCAGCCTCAGGAGAACACCCGCTCTGCAGCAATTTGACATTTGAATTTGGCAGAGGTGCCACTTCAGATTAAGACTGTCGATTTAAGACAGTTTTGTGCTGTGACCTTGCATCTGCTAAGAACTGGCTGTGAGGTTGGTGAACCTCAAGTAGGGACCTTACAGCCAGCGAAGGAGTGCCCCTAGTATCAGCAGGGCTGGGTTCAAACACAGCTCTCCAATGGTCTCACCAGTTTCTTACATTTCCAGCCCCTTTGTAGGGCCCCCCCCAACGAAGGCACAGACTCCTCCCGAGATTATAAAAAGAATATAGAGGCACTGGAGAAGGTGCAAAAAAAGATTTCCAACGATGATATCAGAACTGAGGTTATCCCCATCAGGAAAGAATGAACAGGCTGGGTCTCTTTTCTCTCGAAAAAAGACTTGAGGGATGACCTGATAGAGGTCTTTAAAATTCTGAAGGGGTTCGATAGGGTAGACACAGGGAAGTTGTTTCCACTTGCGGGCGAGACCAGAACTAGGTGCCATCAATATAAGATAGTCACTAATAAATCCAATGGGGAATTCAGGAGAAACTCCTTTACCCAGAGAGTGGTGAGAATGTGGAACTCGCTACCACAGGGAGTGGTCGAGGCAAGTAACATAGAAACATTTAAGGGGAAGCTAGATAAACACAAGAGGGAGAAAGGAATAGAAGGATATGTTGATAGAGTTTGATGAAGTGTGTGGGAGGAGGTTCGTGTGGACCACAGACACCGGCAGGGACCAGTTGGGCCGAATGGCCTGCTTCTGTGCTGTAAATACTGTGCAACACACTTCTGCTCTCCGGTAACTCACTCCAGTAACTATTTTGACACTGGGTGCTGGGGAACCCAATACAAGCCTGCTCCGCATGCAGTCACGATCCCCCCTCCCTCCCCACCCCGACCCAAGCTCAGCCAATAGCCAGCGGGGAAGCCTGATCTCCGATGAAAACCAGTCACCGGGAGAAACTCGCAGCAGAGAACCGCAGATCAGAGGTCGAGGCCCAAGACATCGCACAATGCCCCGATGAGGTACCGTTTTAGTTTCGGCCGAGCACTTACTTGCTGCTGCTCTGCAGGTTCTCCTTGATTGCTTCGTAATCAGTGTTGAAGAGGGGACTGCTGTCCTTCAGCATTGCTTTCTGAATACTGTACACATGCACACTGGCGGTCACCAACATCTTCAGCTTCACTGCTGTGAACACACAAACGTTCAGAGAATTTTTGTTATTCATTCATGGGCTGTGGGCGTCGCTGGCAAGGCCGGCATTTATTGCCCATCCCTAGTTGCCCTCAGAAAGGTGGTGGTGAGCCGCCTTCTTGAACCGCTGCAGTCCGTGTGGTGAAGGTACTCCCACAGTGCTGTTAGGGAGGGAGTTCCAGGATTTTAACCCAGCGACGATGAAGGAACGGTGATATACTTCCAAGTCAGGATGGTGTGTGACTTGGAGGGGAACTTGGAGGTGGTGGTGTTCCCATGTGCCTGCTGCCCTTGTCCTTCTAGGTGGAAGAGGTCGCGGGTTTGGGAGGTGCGGCTGAAGAAGCCTTGGCGAGTTGCTGCAGTGCATCTTGTAGATGGTACACACTGCAGCCACGGTACGCCGGTAGTGGAGGGAGTGAATGTTTAAGGTGGTGGATGGGGTGCCAATCAAGCGGGCTTCTTTGTCCTGGATGGTGTCGAGCTTCTTGAGTGTTGTTGGAGCTGCACTCATCCAGGCAAGTGGAGAGTATTCCATCACACTCCTTACTCGTGCCTTGTAGATGGTGGAAAGGCTTTGGGGAGTCAGGAGGTGAGACACTCGCCACAGCACCACAAATTACATCGATGTCTCCCCCCCTCCTCTGAAGCCGCAGTCCCTTGGCACCAATGTTCGCTGTAAGCTGCGCTTTGTTCTGCGCGGCCCGTTCCTTTTAGTGCGCAGTGCCTTTAAATTTCCGCACATGCGCGGTATTTACAACAGAGAAGCCGGTGAACGGCCTGCGCCAGACCTTTCCCATTACTGTGCGGACGCAGCTTAAAGGGAACCTCACCATTCTGCACAATGCTAAGTGTCGGCAGGCTAATCAGGCAAGGTATTGACTTGGATAGAGAACTGGTTGGCAGACAGGAAGCAAAGGGTTGGAATAAACGGGTCTTTTTCCAAGTGGCAGGCAGTGACTAGTGGGGTACCACAGGGATCGGTCCTTTGACCCCAGCTATTTACAATATATATTAATGATCTAGACGAGGGAACTAGATGTAATATCTCCAAATTTGCAGACGACACAAAGCTGGGTGGGCGTGTGTGCTGTGAGGAGGATGCCGAGAAACTCCAGGATGATTTGGACAGGTTGGGTGATTGGGCAGAAGCATGGCAGATGCAATATAACGTGGATAAATGCGAGGTTATCCACTTTGGTGTCAAAAACAGGAAGGCAGATTATTATCTGAGTGGCAATAGATTGGGAGAAGGGGAAGTGCAACGAGACCTGGGTGTCCTTGTGCACCAGTCGCTGAAGGTAAGCATACAGGTGCAGCAGGCGGTTAAGAAGGCAAATGGTATGTTGGCCTTCGTAGCAAGAGGGTTCGAGTACAGGAACAAGGATGTCTTGCTGCAGTTGTACAGGGCCTTGGTGAGACCACACCTTGAGTATTGTGTGCAGTTTTGGGCGCCTTATCTGAGGAAGGACGTTCTTGCCATGGAGGGAGTGCAGCGAAGATTCACCAGGCTAATACCTGGGATGGCAGGAATGACGTATGAGGAGAGATTGGGTCGATTGGGCTTATACTCGTTGGAGTTTAGAAGAATGAGAGGGGATCTCATTGAAACTTATAAAATTCTGACAGGACTGGACAGACTAGATGCAGGAAGGATGTTCCCGATGGCCGGGGAGTCCAGAACCAGGGGTCACAGTCTAAGGATAAGGGGTAAGCCATTTAGGACAGAGATGAGGAGGAATTTCTTCACCCAGAGAGTGGTGAACCTGTGGAATTCTCTACCACAGAATGCAGCAGAGGCCAATTCATTAAATATATTGAAGAAGGAGTTGGATATAGTTCTTAAGGCTAAAGGGATCAAGGGGTATGGGGAGAAAGCAGGGACAGGGTACTGAATTTGGATGATCAGCCATGATCGCATTGAATGGCGGAGCAGGCTCGAGGGGCCGAATGGCCTACTCCTATCTTCTATGTTTCGGCTGCGAGGGCGGCGTAGCTCGGCAAGTTCCAGCACCCTTTCCAGCAGGACGTCACTGGATAGCGATTAGGAGCGAGAACCCAGGCTGATTTTGCCACCACGACCCCTTCCTAACACAACCAGAGATGAATTCACCGCACAGACCTGGGATTGAGCCTTGTACCGTCTGCTCTGCAAGACTCATAGGAACAGGTGGAGGTCATTCGGCCCCTCTTAAATAAAAGATTAGCAGAATAGTTTAGGACATTATACAGTCTCCCTGACCCCAACGAGAACAGGTGACCAGGCATCCAAGACGGAGAAGTCCAATAGTCTGCCCTCCATCCAGCCAGACCCAAAAGCGAATCCCTCTCAATTAGCCGCTCCCTCAAATATCTATCCAATCCTCACTTGAATTTTTAACCAGACACTCTGCCTCTAACGAAGAGTCCGTTCCTCACCCTCGGCTAAACCATCTTTCCCCTCAAGTCCCCTGGTTCTAGAGCCTGTGACAATCTGAAACATATCAGGATTCAACGTATCTAATCTCTTAAAAAGATGCTGAATAATCTCTCCCCGAGCCTGCTCTTCTCCACAGTAATAACACAAGAACATAAGGAGCAGGAGGCGGCCATTCGGCCCCTCGAGCCTGCTCTGCCAGTCAGTAAGATCATGGTTGATCTTTGACCTCAACTCCACTTTCCCGATCCCCATATCCCTCGATTCCCCTAGAGTCCAAAAATCTATCGATCTCTGTCTGGGATGGGGGGATTGTCCTATGAGGGAAGATTGAGTAGACTAGGCCTAGATTCCCTAGAATTTAGATGAGAAGTGATCTAATTGAAATGCATAAAATTCTTAAGGGGCTTGATAGGCTGGATGCTGAGAGGATGCTTCCCCTGGCTGGAGAGTCTAGGACTAGAGGTCATAGTCTCAGGATAAGGGGTCGGCCATTTAGGACTGAGCTGAGGAGGAATTTCTTCACTCAGAGGGTGGTGAAGCTTTGGAATTCTCTACCCCAGAAGGCTGTGGAGGCTCAGTTGTTGAGTATATTCAAGACAGAGATTGATAGCTTTTTGGATACTAAGGGAACCAAGGGGTACGGAGATAGTGCAGGAAGGTGGAGTTGAGGTAGAAGGAGCAGGCTTGAAGGGCTGAGTGGCCTACTCCTGCTCCTATTTCTTATGTTCTTACAAATATACTCAACGACTGTGGCCGCCCCCACCCCACTAGGCAAAGACTCAGGCAGAGTGCAGGCACGGGTAACATGGGCAAAATGCAGGTGTCTGCTCTTACCTTCCAGCTGATCTTCTCTCACCACCGCTACCTTATGACACTGGAACAAAAGAGCACCATAATTAGCAGCAGGCCAGCCAGCACTTTCACATCCCCTACCCCAGCCTCTTACTTAGGAGAGTTCCACAGCCACCAGCCTGCCTCTTGGCACCTTACCCCAGGCAACCAAACCAGCTTAATGCAGCGAAGCTGGTTCCATGCTTCGTCGGCACGTCTAGTGGCTGCCGCTGGACAGCGATCAGGAATGAGATCTCTCCCTACCCAACGGTAGAGACCAACTGGAGCATGCAGTTCACCCTGCCCTGGCTGAGTTCAGGTAACGCAGTGCAGACCAAGGCTGGAACCCGAGACCTTCCCACTGTGCGGCTCGGCGCCACACCAGAGATACGTGCACCCATCGAACTACCACGGGAAGGTTTTTAGACGGAAGAGATATGGGTCAAATATGTTGTTGAAGCAACATCTATAAATTATTGTAAAGGGAATTGAATAACTGGTTGAAAATGAGGGAAATGGGGAGTGAAGGGGAGAGTGGGATTAGAAACATAGAAATTTACGGCACAGGAGGCCATTCAGCCCATCGTGTCTGTGCTGGACGAGAGTTATCCATCCTAATCCCACTTCCCAGCTCTTGGCCCGTAGACCTGCAGGTTACGACACTTCAAGCGCATATCCAAGTACTTTTTAAATGCGATGAGTGTCTCTGCCTCCACCACCCTTTCAGGCAGTGAGTTCCAGACCCCCACCACCCTCTGGGTGAAAAAGTTCTCAACTCCCCTCTAATCCTCTGACCAATTACTTTAAATTTATGTCCTTAAATATATGTCCTTCCTATCCACTCTATCTAGGCCCCTCAATTTTATACACCTCAATTAAGTCTCTCCTCAGCCTCCTTTGTTCCAAGGAAAACAACCCCAGCCAATCCAATCTTTCCTCATAGCTAAAATTCCCCAGACCTGGCAACATCCTGGTAAATCTCCTCTGTACCCCCTCTAGTGGAATCACATCCTTCCTGTAATGTGGTGACCAGAACTGTACCCAGTACTCTAGCTGCGGCCTAATTAGTGTTTTATATGGTTCTAGCATGACCTCCCTGCTCTTATATTCTATGCCTTGGCTAATAAAGGAAAGTATCCTGTATGCCTTCTTAACCACCTCATCTACCTGTCCTGCTACCTTCAGGGATCTGTGGACATGCACTCCAAGGTCCCTCTGTTCCTGTACACTTCTCAGTATCCTAGATTAGACTGGGTGGGATATTAAAGGGTACGAGGAGTGAGCAGGAGACTGGGCGGGATATTAAAGGGTACAGGGAGTGAGCAGGAGACTGTGATTAGACTGGGCAGGATATTAAAGGGTACGGGGAGTGAGTAGGAGTGGGATTAGACTGGGTGGGATATTAAAGGGTATGGGGAGTGAGTAGGAGTGGGATTAGACTGGGTGGGATATTAAAGGGTACGGGGAGTGAGTAGGAGAGTGGGATTAGACTGGGTGGGATATTAAAGGGTATGGGGAGTGAGTAGGAGTGGGATTAGACTGGGTGGGATATTAAAGGATACGGGGAGTGAGCGGGAGAGTGGGATTAGACTGGTGGGATATTAAAGGGTGTGGGGAGTGAGGGGGAGAGTGGGATTAGATTGGGTGGGATATTAAAGGGTACGGGGAGTGGGATATTAAAGGGTAGGGGGAGTGAGTAGGAGAGTGGGATTAGACTTGTTGGGTTAAATGGCCTATTTCTGTTCTAGAACATGAGGACGTGGTCCTGACAATTCCCGCTCTTCCACAGAGATTAGCTCTGGTCACTGACGATTCCAGACCCTGAATACAGCACAGGACGTACCGAAGTCCCATCCTCAACCGTTTTCCCCGATATGAGATACGTCACGTGGAGCTGGGCTCCGGAATTCTCTTTCCTCTTTCGCTCCACATAGTAATAAAGCATCCTGGCAAACACACAGAAGAGAAAAAGGCTCAGTTAGAGGGACAAACTCCTGGCTGACAAACCCGATCTTTATATAAAAGGGGTCTCTCCGCACAAGGCAATTTGGAGACACAGCACAACCTGCATACTTTCAAGAGTAGTTCCTGTCTAAAATATCCATACGATCGTCTCGATGGGCCGCACGGACATCTCACGAGGAACTTGAACTGTGTTGGTGCTAGCCAAACAGCCGTGGGGCGTCCTGCACGTAGCGCTGACCGAACAGGCACTGAACTCTAAAGAAAATCTTCCGACCCCCTCCCCCATAAGACGAGTCATGTCTTAGTTCCACTGGCACCGGCCACCCTCCGATAATTCACCCAAGCGGTTACTCCTTCCCTACGAGCCCAGAAAGTCAGCGTGGGCAGTCTGTTCGACCATGAAAAGCATCACCCAAAGACTGACCCTGCCCGTGGCTAATGTCAGCCATGGCTCAGTGAGGGTCACTCTCGTCTCCCGAGTTAGAAAGTCGTGGGTTCAAGTGCCACTCCGGAGATTTGAGCACAAACTCCAGGCTGACGCTCCCAGTGCAGAATTAAGGGAGTGCTGCACTGTTGGAGGTGCCGTCTTCGGGCTGAGACGTCAAACCAAGGCCCCATCTGCCCTTTCAGGTGGACATAGAAGATCCCACGGCTACTATCCGATGAAGAGCAGGGGAGTTCCAATAATTATCCCTCAATCAACATCACTACAAAGATTATCTGGTCGTTATCTCGTTGCTGTTTGTGGGACCTTGCTGTACACAAACTGGCTGTTGAGTTTCCTATATTACACCAGTGACTACACTTCAAAATGTGGAGATGCTGGTGTTGGACTGGGGTGGACAAATGTAGGAAGTCACACAACACCAGGTTATAGTCCAACAGCTTTATTTGAATTATATATGCTGTGCCTGTATGTTTCTCTTCACTTCACCTGATGAAGGAGCAGCGCTCCGAAAGCTTGTGATTTCAAATAAAGCTGTTGGACTATAACCTGGTGTTGTGACTTCCTACATTTGTACACTTCAAAAAGTACTTAATTGGCTGTAAAGCGCTTTGGGAGCATCCTGAGGCCATGAAAGGCGCTGTAGAAATACAAGATTCTTCTTTCCTTTCAAGTGGTTATTCTTCATCTACGAGCCCAGGAAATGAGTGGTGGCAGGCTGTTCGACTATGACAGGCATCACCCAAAGCCTGATGCTACCCACAGCTAATGTCCACACCCGCAGACCCTTCCCAGCAGGAGCCGCTGGACAGCGATCAGGAGCTGATCTATTGCCCGATCTGTTCCCGCCCCGGGCAGCCAAGGCCAATTGCAGCACATTTTACTACATTAAAGGCGCTATATAAATGCAAGTTGTTGTTACAGCCTCAGATACACTACTGGTACAACCCGGAACGTTCCCTCATCCCTCCCCATTTTCTCCACTCCTCTCAAGCAGACGGTGACTCACCACGGGCATCCCCCGTCCCGACCCCTCCCGGGTATCCGACCCCAAGAGGCCGTTCTTTAGCCCACACTATTGAAGGTGGGGGGGCATGGATGAGGATGATTCAAGTCTCCGTACTTACTGTTTCGCCTGGTTGACATGAATGCCCAGGAACTGGCTCAGCATCTTGTAGGTGACCTGGAGAACAACATCTAAATGTGTAAATATTCAGTGGCAAGACAGTCGAGAGAAAAAAATTACATCACAGGAAGAGGCCACTTGGCTGTGAGAGAGTGAGAAAACGAGGAAGAGGAGGGAGAAGGGTGAGGAGAAATGTGGGGGATGGGGAAAATGAGGAGGGGAAGAGAGAGACTGAAGGAAAGAGAGAGAGAGAGAGAGACTGAAGGAGAGAGAGAGAGAGAGAGAGAGAGAGACTGAAGGAGAGAGAGAGAGAGAGAGAGAGAGAGACTGAAGGAGAGAGAGAGAGAGAGAGGCTGAAGGAGAGAGAGAGAGAGAGACTGAAGGAGAGAGAGAGAGAGAGGCTGAAGGAGAGAGAGAGAGACTGAAGGAGAGAGAGCGAGAGAGACTGAAGGAGAGAGAGAGAGAGAGAGAGAGAGAGAGACTGAAGGAGAGAGACAGACAGAGAGAGAGAGAGAGAGACTGAAGGAGAGAGAGAGAGAGAGAGACTGGAGGGGAGAGAGAGACTGAAGGAGAGAGACAGACAGAGAGAGAGAGACTGAAGGAAGGAGAGAGAGAGAGAGAGAGAGAGAGACTGAAGGACAGAGAGAGAGCGAGAGAGACAAAAGACTTATAAACTTCCTTGAGGAGCACAATGTCTTGAGTAAAAGCCAAATTGGATTCCTACCAAACTATAGAACATCAGATCATATCTTCACCCTACAGCCCCTAATTGACAAACATGTTCATCAAAACAAAAGCAAATTTTTGCCTGCTTTATAGATTTCCAGAAGGCTTTCAATTCCATCTGGCACGACGGTCTATTCTTGAAACTTATTGAAAGTGGTGTAGGGGGAAAAACATATGATGTAATTAAATCAATGTATACAAACAACAAATGTGCAGTTAAAATTGGAGACAAACACAAAATACTTCCCACAGGGGCAGGGGGTGACGCAGGGCTCGCCCATCTCACCGACATTCTTTACTATTTACATAAATGAATTGGCAAAACTACTTGAACAATCTACAGCACCCGGCCTCACCCTATATGAATCCACGGTTAAATTCCTCCTCTATGCAGATGACCTGGTTCTACTGTCGCCAACTAAGGAGGGTCTACAGCAGAACCTGGATCTGCTAGAGTCGTTCTGTCAGACCTGGGCCCTGACAATAAACCCCCAAAAAACCAAAGTCCTTGTGTTCCAGCAAAGATCCAGACATCAGGGACCCAAAATAAATTTCACACTAGGAACAACTAAAATTGAACAAACCACTAACTACACATACTTGGGCTTAAAAATCAATTCTACGGGAAATTTTCATCTGGCTGTGAATGAACTGAAAGAGAAAGCAAGAAGGGCTTTCTATGCCATTAAAAAATCAATCCAAATAGAAATCCCAATTAGCATTTGGCTCAAAATTTTTAAATCAGTTATTGAACCAATTGCACTCTATGGCAGTGCAACAAGAATTTGCAAAATGGGACAAACACCCAATTGAGATCCTACATGCAGAATTCTGTAAAAGTATCCTCCGGACTCAAAGGAAAACCGTAAACAATGCATGCAGGGCAGAACTAGGCCAATATCCATTAATAATTACTATCCAAAAGAGAGCCACCAAATTTTGGAAACACCTAGAAATGAGCAACCCCCAATGCTATCATTACGAAGCCCTAAAATACCAAGAGAGGACCATAAAGAAGAATACCCTCAGTCAACTCGTCCTGGGACTCAGTGAAGTTACTACTAACACTACTAATAATAACCAGCCCCAGGACAGTGACATCGTAACACAAAGAATTCGACCCAACACAATCGTCACTAAGCAAAAGGAAAAATATCTGTCACATTGGGCAGAAACAACAAAAACCCAAAACAAACTCAATTGCTACTTGGCCCTAAACAGACAATACAACATGGCTGAATACCTGACCATGGTAAAGGATAGCAAACTGAGAAAAACCTTGACAAGGTACAGACTTAGTGAGCATAGTCTGGCCATCGAAAAAGGCAGACACAGGCAGACCCGGCTGCCAAGAGAGGACAGCATATGCTCTCACTGCAGTCAGGGAGTGGTGGAGACAGAGATGCACTTCCTCATAGCTTGTGGAAAATATCAGGGCATAAGGGGAATTTCTACCCAAAATTCATAAAAATATGCCCTGAATTCAAAAACTTGAATGACGACCAAAAACTCCCATACCTACTAGGGGAACAGAGAAATTGCGTAACCTTAGCGGCAAACTATGTTACAGCTTGCCATAAGCAGAGGGACAACCATTAAATCTAAGAAGAGTATATACATATTATATGAGTGTATATTTATACACACAGGGATATATCTGTTTATACACTGTATGGATAGATCTGCGTTTATGTGTTCAACCATAAATGTTTTTTTCGGTGCTTTTGCAACATAAGATGTACCTTGTCACACCAATAAAGCAATTTGAATTGAATTGAACTGAATTGAGAGAGACTGAAGGAGAGAGAGAGAGACTGAAGGAGAGAGACTGAAAGAGTGGGAGAGACTGAAAGAGAGAGAGAGACTGAAGGAGAGAGAGAGACTGAAGAGGCGGCGGCGGGGGGGGGGGAAAAGGAGAAAAAAAAGAGGTATCCCCTCCTCCCCCAGGGATTATCCCCCACATCCCACCCCGGGTTCATCACCTCATCTCCCCCCCCCCGCCCCTGGTTTATCCTCTCTCTCTTCTTCCCCACCCCCCCCCCCAGTTTATCCTCTCTTCTCCCCCCCACCAGTTTATCCTCTCGCTCTCTCCCTCTCCCCCCCGGTTTATCCTCTCCTCCCCCCCCCCCCCCCAAACCCGGTTTATCCTCTCCTCCCCCCCCCCCCCCCCCAAACCCGGTTTATCCTCTCCCCCACCCACCCCCGTTTATCCTCTCTTCTACCCCCCCACCCCGTTTATCCTCTCTTCTTCCACCCCGCCGTTTATCCTCTCTTCTTCCCCCCACCCCATTTATCCTCTCTTCCCCCGCCCCCCCCGTTAATCCTCTCTCTCCCCCCGTTTATCCTCTCTCCTCCACCCCCCCGTTTATCCTCTCTCCCTCTCCCCCCCCCCCCGTTTATCCTCTCTCCCCTCCCCGTTTATCCTCTCTCCCTCTCCCCCCCCGTTTATCCTCTCTCCCTCTCCCCCCCCCGTTTATCCTCTCTCCCCTCCCTGTTTATCCTCTCTCCCTCTTCCCCCCCCCCCGTTTATCCTCTCCCCTCCCCGTTTATCCTCTCTCCCTCTCCCCCCCGTTTATCCTCTCCCACTCTTCCCCCCCCTCCCGTTTATCCTCTCTCTTCTCTTCTCCCCCCGTTTATCCTCTCCCTCTCCCCCCGCCCCCCCCCCCCGGGTTTATCCTCTCTCTCTCTCTCTCTCCCCCCCGTTTATCCTCTCTCTTTTCTACCCCCCCCCCCCACCGTTTATCCTCTCTTCTCCCCCGCCCCCCCCCCCGGGTTTATCCTCCCCCCCCCCCCCCGCCGTTTATCCTCTCTTCTCCCCCCGTTTATCCTCTCCCTCTCCCCCGCCCCCCCCCGGGTTTATCCTCTCTCTCCCCCCCCCCGTTTATCCACTCTCCGCCCCCCCCCCATTTATCCACTCTCTTCCCACCCCGTTTATCCACTCTCTCCCCCCCCCCCTTTATCCACTCTTTCCCCCCCCCCCCCGTTTATCCACTCTTTCCCCCCCCCCCCCGTTTATCCACTCTCCCCCCGTTTATCCTCTCTCCTCCCCCCGCCCCCCGTTTAACCTCTCTCTCCCTCTCCCCGCCCCCCCCGTTTATCCTCTCTTCCACCCCCGTTTATCCTCGCTCCTCTCCCCCCCCCGTTTATCCTCTCTCACTCTCCCCCGCCGTTTATCCTCTCTCTTCTCCCCCGTTTATCCACTCTCCCTCTCCCCCCGGTTTATCCTCTCTCCTCCCCCCGCCCCCCGTTTACACACCTCTCTCCCTCTCCCCACCCCCCGTTTATCCTCTCTTCTCTCCCCCCCCGTTTATCCTCTCTCTCCCCCCCCGTTTATCCTCTCCTCTCTCCCCCCCCCCCGTTTATCCTCTCTCCCCCCCCGTTTATCTCTCTCCCCCCCACCCGTTTATCCTCTCTCCCCCCACCATTTATCCTCTCCCCCCCCCCCGTTTATCCTCTCTCCCCCCCCATTTATCCTCTCTCCCCCCCCCCGTTTATCCTCTCTCCCCCCCGTTTATCCTCTCTTCCCCCCCCCGCTTATCCTCTCTTCCCCCCCCCGTTTATCCTCTCTCCCCCCCCATTTATCCTCTCTCCACCCCCCCGTTATCCTCTCTCCCCCCCCCGTTTATCCTCTCTCTTCTCCCCACCCCCGTTATCCTCTCTCTTCTCCCCCACCCCCGTTTATCCTCTCTCCCCCCCCCGTTTATCCTCTCTCCCCCCCCCCCGTTTATCCTCTCTTCTCCCCCCCCCGTTTATCCTCTCCTCTCTCCACCCCCCCGTTTATCCTCTCCCCCCCCCCCATTTATCCTCTCTCCCCCCCCATTTATCCTCTCTTCCCCCCCCCGTTTATCCTCTCTCCCCCCCCCCCGTTTATCCTCTCTCCCCCCCCCGTTTATCCTCTCTCCCCCCCCGTTTATCCTCTCTCTTCTCCCCCACCCCCGTTTATCCTCTCTCTTCTCCCCACCCCCGTTTATCCTCTCTCCCCCCCGTTTATCCTCTCTCCCCCCCCCCGTTATCCTCTCTCTCCCCCCCCGTTTATCCTCTCTCTTCTCCCCCACCCCCCCCACCCCGTTTATCCTCTCTCTTCTCCCCCACCCCCATTTATCCTCTCTCCCCCCCGTTTATCCTCTCTCCCCCCCCGTTTATCCTCTCTCCCCCCCCCGTTTATCCTCTCTCTTCTCCCCCCACCCCCGTTATCCTCTCTCTTCATCTCGTTATCCTTCTC